>NW_022103922.1:33615060-33619890 GCF_000313985.2 Echinops telfairi
GTTGTCAGGATAGGATAGGCTGGATGAACAATCTGGAGGAGAAAGGTGGCCTCTTGATGTAGCTTCAGCTTCAAGTTAAAAAGGTCTCTAGTCCTGCAGTCTCTACTCATCTAGTAAGTCTGGTGTTTTATAGGAATTCGAATCTCTTTCTACATTTTCTTCCTTTCTACCTTGGACCTAATAGTCTTTTCCTGGTGAGAACGTTTGGGCACTCTCATTCTTACAGTTTGGGGCTATAAGGAGCCCTGGGTCATGTGAGCCACAGGCTCCAAAACTTATTTGGACTACCACTCGTTTAAAGGAAAACAAACAAACAAACAAACAAACAAACAAACAAACCCTCAGTGCCTACCCCCAACAAATAAACACTTTTATATTATAGCACAAAATTCAGAATAAAGAGTAGGTATTTGCTCTTGCAGCCCCTTTGGATTGGTACAGCGCCCCAGGGGGCAGTGTTGCCTGCTTTGGGAAAACTGAGTAGGCTGTTGGACTGGTTTCTTCATGGAGTTTTTACTTCCTTCCTTCTCCTTTGTGGAGCTGGGAATTTGGTTCATCTGTCCAACTTCCTTTCCAGGAAGTTTGTATTCATTTATTCTCACCCCCCCACAGCAATGTGTGATATCACTGTATTTTACTATGCCTTAAGTGACAAAAGGCATTACATTAAAAAAAGAAAACACTCCACCAAATTAAAGGATGAAGAATGGTATTTATTGAATAACTTTTAAAAAATACTTCTGAATAAGCCCCCACTGTCCACAGGATCGAAGGGAGACTCCTGCCATGGCCTCCAGGGCCCAACAGAAGGTCACAGCTGGCTGACGGAGAGGGTCCTGTGTCTCCCTCCCTGGGCTAGGAACTGCCGAGACAGGCGGTGCTCCCGTGTGCCCTCGATGGGCCTGTTCCTGACTAGCAGTGGAAGCAGGAAGAGGGCCTGGGAGGGACACCGAGGACCATGCCATCAGGAATCAGAGAAGCAGAGGTGAAGCCCAGCTCTCCCATCCTAGAGGTGGTGCCCTGAGGCCAGAGGCAGCGTCAGACCCATGAACAAACAAGGTAAGCACAGGCCTCCTCGTGCCTGCTTCCCAATCTGCAGTGAACAATGTCACATTTTTCACATCAAAAATTCTGCTTCTAAGTTTGGCTTACAGCTAACTCTTTCCCAAACTACAGAGCACCTTCCTACAGAATCAAAGTATCTTTCTAATTGACAGTCCCTGTGAGGGATGGAGTACCTAATAAGCAAGGTAAACGTGGGCTTCCTCACTAATCTGTAGTGGAAAGTCCATGTGGGTTTTAGAATGTCACAGAGCAATTTGTATGCCAATGATTAAACAGACCCCTAACCTGCTGTGGAACTCTATCCTCAAACACAATCAAAGAGGAGTTATAGTTTGGGCAGCTCATTGACCTACCTCTATTTTGCAAAGATGTGGTGAAACCTGTGTGGCACGGTTCACTACAAACTAGTAAATAAGCACAAGTGAGCCCCTGCTTACTTCCTGGACAGAGGGCCAGAGAACGGAGGTGCTCTGTGACCGTGGCCCCCAGGGTCCGTTTTTACTATGTGTTCCCTGAGAAAGGAGAGCTGGAAAGAGGCTGAGCAGCAGGTGGGGCGGGGATGTGGGCACCCGGGGTTGGGCTGAGGAAGAGGACGGCAAGCTGCACCAGAGCTTGAAGGCGACTTTGCCACCAAGTGGGCATGAGCAGGGCTCTGGGAAACTGATGTCCTAGGGACTGGACCGATCTGAGCATCTCTGACTCTGACCTCATCTTGCCCACTGAGTTAGGCTGTGTCTTCCATCTGGGAATTCCTAGCCAGTTCTGCTCAGATGTGGGGAGGACTCCAGGCTCTGCCATAAGCACCCCTGTAACAACGTGTTCATTTGTGTGTTGAAGAACTGCGTGCAGGTGTGAGACTGGGCAGGCTAGAGCTAAGGAGGGAGCGGGTTCTGACTCTCTCTGCTCCTGGAATAACACTGAAAATATGGCAGGGGGAGCACGGTGAGAGGAGCAAAGTGGGGAGGCTTCCTGGTGGAGGTGGCGTTAGAGGTGAGCCTTCATAGTTAGACAGTACTTTCATCTAGGGGCTAGAGAGGGTAGTTATGTGCTGAGAGGAGACGGCTTTGTGGAAGAGCCCAGGAATGGCACAGCGCTGCCCGGTGCAGGGGGGCACCAAGACACGCATCTGGCTGGTGGTGGGAGGAAGGAGGCTGTGAGACAGAAGGTTGGGGGTGTTCATTAGGTTTGTGGGGCCTTGCATGGCCCACTGAAGAGTTTAGTGTGTGTGCTTTTAAACAAATCTCGCTAGGGGATAGATGGAAAGTTCTGAGGCCAGCCAGGAGGGATTGATAATGAGATATAGCCTAAGATGAGGCTAGGGGAAGGAGCAGAAGGCCCAGGTATGAACTATTTCTGTGGTAGCTTCCTTGGGGCTTGGTGTTGACTTTTGGGAATTGTAGGGGGATGAAGACAGTAGACTCAGTACCTTATCCTGGATCCTGGACTCCCTGAAGACAAATGATGGAGACCATCTCTACTAACCCAGAATTCCTACCAACGCTGATTCTTGCCCTGCCTCACCTGGAGGTCCAGGTCTTGGCCCATACCTTCCTGGCAGCCTCCTTCACCTCCCTGTTCCGCAGGCTGTAGATGACAGGGTTGAGCATGGGGGTGACCACGGCATAGAGGACCGTGAAGACCTCATCAGAAACGTCAGCCTGCTTGGTCTTGGGCTTCATGTACATGTAGATGACAGCACCGTAGAAGAGCACCACCACGGCAAGATGTGCCGAGCACGTGGAGAAGGCTTTGCGGCGCCCGGCAGCTGAGGGCACCCTCAGAATGGTGACCAGGATAAGAGTGTAGGAGAGGCAAATGAGTGCCAGGGGCATGGGCAGCAGCAGAGTGCTGCCAGCCAGCAAGAGAGCCTCACTGACTGACGTGTCACCACATGCCAGCTTCAGCACTGCCAGGATCTCACATGTGAAATGGCTGACCACGTCGTGGCCACAGAAGGGCAGCCTCATGGCAATGACCGTCTCTGTCACTGACTTGAGCAGGGCGAAGGACCAGGCCACTCCCACCAGCAGCAGGCAGAGCTGGTGGTTCATGAGCACGGGGTACTGGAGAGGCCGGCAAATGGCCAGGTAGCGATCGTAGGCCATGATGGCGAGCAGCAGGCACTCCGTGGAGCCCGTGGACAAGCTCACACACATCTGGATCCCACAGGCAGTGAAGGAGATGGTCTTCTGGCTTGACAGGAAGTGCACCAGCATCAGGGGTGCAAATGAGGACGTGTAGCAGATGTCCAGGATGGAGAGATTGCTGAGGAAGAAGTACATGGGGGTGTGCAGGCGGATGTCCAGCACGCTCACAGCCACGATGCCTGTGTTCCCCAGCAGGGTCACCAGGTACATGGCTGAGCAGAGTGGGAAGAGCAGGCGCTCCAGGGCTGGGTAGGCAGAGAAGCCTTTCAGAAAGAACTGGGAGACCTGTGTGCTGTTGAGCGCCTCCATGCTGCAGGGTTTGGAGAGACACAGGCTGGGAGGAGGGATGGAGACGTAGAATCACCCAGCGCCTCTCCTGGGAGGAGGCGGACTGCTAGCTTCTTTTCCAGCTCTGTGACTTTAGGCAATCTCTTTCTCCTCCCTGGACCTCAGTTTATTCATCTGAAAAACAAGGATTGACTTCAATAGGCATTTCTCTAAGAATGTTTGAAGAACCTCTGGGTTAATCCAATGTAGCTCAAGCTCTCTACTGTCCGATTTCCCAGAGTGCTTACTCTCGAAGAGCAACGTCGAGCATGTCGTGCTCTGCAACTAATTTTTGACCAGGGATCCCCCTTTCTCAGAACACCAGCGCCAACTTTCTGATCAGTGTTCTGGGAACACAATTTGGGAAGCAATGGAGTGGAATAAAGACCCTCACGTGTTATCTGCTACAGGAGTATCTCACTCGCTGCCATAGTCAATGGATGCCAGCTCATAGTGGCCCTAGAGGCCAGGGTAGAACTACCCCTGTGAGTTTTGGAGACTGGAACTCTTGATGGGAGTAGACAGCCCATCTTTCTCTCGCACAGCAGCTCCTGACTTTGAACTGCGGACCTTGCGGATCACGGCTCAATGGGTGACCACTAAGCCACCAGGACTCTTCATGGAAACATCTGGAGAGTTCCTAAGACACTTACAACAGGGCTCCACCCCAGAGTGTCTGACTCAGCAGGGCTGTGTGACGCTGTTGCTGCTGGTCTAGCTCAGTCATCCTGAGAGTGTCCTGTTTGGAAGTAACTGGAATGCCGAGGGCCTTCCTGGCTTCGCGGAGGCCTCTAAACTACCGCTTGCTCTGTGCCCTTCTTTGTCCCTCACAAAACAAAAGTCTGACTTGTCTCTTCAGGTCACCTCTGATCTCTGTACAGAAAGCATGTTTTGTGCCTTAGGTCAGGGTGGTGCTGCTAGCCTCTGGGGTCATCAGTTGGTTTGTCGCCTGTCCTCACTCATCGCCTGCTCCCTCTGTCACTGTGTGTGCACTGAGCCTTCAGAGTCTGCCCTGTCTTCTGTCAGCCCTCCTTGTTCCTCTGGGCCCGAGCCTGTACTGATCCGCCTCCAGCTTCTCCCAGGTCATCAGCGTGGAAAGCCTGCTGGGAGTCTCCCAGTGTGCAGGTGGGGAAACCGAGTTCACACTGCGGGTCTCTGGTCGGATGATCCTAGAACCCAGTCTTTTTTTAAAAATCATTTTATTGAGGGCTCATACAGCTCTTATCACAATCCATACATGCATCCATTGTGTCAAGCACATTTGTACATTTGTTGCCATCATCTTTCTCAA
>NW_022103922.1:33620968-33622691 GCF_000313985.2 Echinops telfairi
TTGCATATAGGAGGCTCATTACTCTGCAGGATTCTTTCTTCCATATTTTGCTGTTAGTCTTGCAGATGGTTGCAAAATTCTTCCTGATCGGAGTCTCCCTGGGTCTCACTTGACCTCTACCCATTATTAGATGGACTGTTCCCTTTAGCCACTCCCACCTGGCACACAGTTCGCAGTCTTATACACTGAGATTCAACGACCGAGAATTATGGGGCAGTCAGCTGCAGGGAGGGCTCCGAGCGGGGCCTCAGTACAAGGTCTTGTCTCAGTCTGACTGTGCCTGAGTCTCCGTGGGTTGGGGCCCATTAGTGGTGAGCTCCCTCCCAGATTTAGTTGTGAAACTCTGGGACCGGGCTCCTGGACAGGCACCCCACTTCTCAGGGAGCAGAAGGGCAGACAGAGGCAGCAGGGTGCTTCCCCTGCTGGGTGGTCACACCCTTCTGGGTGCACTGTTCTGCAGTCCCTCGTTTATTTTCTAAGATCACTAGGCAGCATGTACAGCCTCCGGCTACTTGTTGAATGCAGGGTCCCTATGAGTCAGCATTGACACTATGGTAGTGAGCTTGGTTTGGAGTTTTATATACACCCTCACTGGGTTGCACACCTATGCGGTCATATACACAGGTGTACACAAACCTCTGCTTGGTATGTAGATGTGTATGTATGTGCCCACAAGTATGTGCTACATGTAAGGCTCACATGTGTATATGAATGGCCTGAGTATATGCCATAGGGGTCAAGCATTTCATTCTTTATTTTTTTTTTTTCTGCCCCACCTCCCCAAATCTTTGGGTCTATGACAAGAGTTCATCAGGGATGGCAGGGTATTTCTTTCTCTTATAAGGCACATAGAGATTCACCACCAGGCAGGGCCCTGGGAGGTATCACTGGAGAGGGATCAGCCCTAGAGCAGGAGTGCACTGCCCAGCATGAGCAGGGGAGGAGGAGCCTCTGAGCAGGGACAAGGCCACCGGAGCAGCTTGACTTCCCAGCCTGGGGACCTGCTCTGCCTTCCCTCCTCAGTGGGAGAGGGGTCTGAAGATGAGTTGGGGAGGAGGGATGGGGTGGGGTGCTCTGTACCACTGGTCCTCAAAGCAGAATCAGGATGTTTTGGTCACAGACCCCAAATATCCTTTCTGGCTCCACCTCTCCCTGGGCTAGATCCTATCTGTGGATCAGTTCAAACATCATCTCCATCACAGTCTCCCCAGGGAGGCATCTTCCTGTATCCTGTCTGACCACCTGAGTCCTCTCTCCCCAGGTCCAGTGTTTGCATCACTAGGATGATGTTCATGTCTTTCCTGACTCCCCACCACACCTTAGTGTAGCTTCTCCCTCTGTCTTGCCTTGGCTCCTGCTGCTAAGGCAAGCTCAGAGTGAGCAGCTAGCTCCAAACACGGGCTCTTGCCAGCCTAGAAGATACCCTGGTAGAGCTGAGAGGGGTCTTAGAGAGCAGCTAGACTACCCCTTGTTACACACAGGGAAACTGAAGTCCCACGTCAAACAGGGTTAGAGATCATAAGCCCCAGCAAGACACAGGCCTCCTCACTCCCGGCCAGACTCCTTCCTCTGCTCCCACACCTGTCACTCACCTTCAGACTCTTCTGGATCCATGCTCCTGGCTGGGTTGCAGGGGTTTCAAAGCTTCCGGACCAGAGACTTGCTTCTCTGGCTGGAGCTAGAGGAGTACAGGCCTGAGCCTCCTCTGTGTAGGGAATTCCAG
>NW_022103922.1:33623121-33624607 GCF_000313985.2 Echinops telfairi
GCACAATCCCCGAGGCAATTTAGAGGGAGAGGATGGATGTGCCCAGCTTAGAAAGTTTTGGTGCTTCAGGGATGATGTCCCAAAGACCCAATTACACAGCTCTGTAGAAATCTTAATTGGTGTGGAAAAGTTGGGGAAAGTGGCTCTGAGTCAGGGCTGTGTCCTCACAGGCCAGTCCCCAGTGAGGGCTGGACCAGGATTGGTTACAGAATGAATGAATGAATGAACGATTAAGGATAAACTCTACCTTCATTGCATAAGTTTAAAAATCAATGAATGGGTGGTAGAAAAATTATAATATATTCACCCCCACTCCCCCAGATATGATGTAGAGGTTGGTTGTACTCTCACAGGGCTCCTACAAAGTGGCAAATCTGGAGAAAGTGGTACAGGGGAGGGAGCTGGACACAGAGAGAGTAAGAGGATCCTGGGCCATCAGAGCAGAAAGTCTTGATGCCCTCATGACCACTGCTCCCTGGACAGAGCGAACACTGTGAATGAGCTAGCTGAGCATCTCTTACCGTGGCTGATGTATGGTCAGGCTTTGCTGTGGGACCCTGAATGGTCACCCTGAGTCCTCATCTCTCTCCTTTAGTTGACACAAAGCAACTCGGCCCAGGAGACTTGTGCCTCCACCTGCTCTCTCTGCCCATGTTGATCATTCCTTTTTTTTTTTTTCCTGACTCCTTTTCGTTCTCATGTAACACTGGGCAATGTTTCTTACCACTGTGCCTGGGTCACTATGAGTTTGGGGCCAACTTGACACCAGCTAATGATAACATGGTTATTGGCACATTTATGCTTATCTATTAAAAACATGGAATCTCTGGGTTGTGCAAATGGTGATGAACTGAAAGGTTCCTCAGTTTCAATGCATCCAGAGGTGTGTCAGCAGAAAGACCCGGTTACCTGCCTCTGAAAGAAAGAGAACAGGACAGAACAAAGCAAAAGGAGACTCACTGCACTTGTCTTCGTCAGAGGAACAGCACCCCACGGGGGCTTCTGAAGGTACAACTCTTCAATAGCAGGAGCCTCAGACTTTTCCAGGGGAGCAGCTGGTAGGTTCAAACTACTGGCCTTGAGGTTTGTCATCCAACAGGTAATCACGCCCCTACACCACCTGCACCTTGAATGTCCTCTGGAGCACATTTCTAGTCTATGCAACACCTGGGGTTGCCATGGATCTGAATCAACTTGATGATCACTGCTGTTTTGTTAGTTAGCCTGAAGTGGTGTCCCATTTTATTTTTTTCTCTGAATTCTGTTTTATTACTATTGTGGAAAATATACACAGCAAGACAATTCAATAGTTTCTACAGCAAAGTTATATTCACCACATCCTTTGATTTCTGCAACTATTTTTGTAGCTGTAATTCTTTTTTTTAATCGTTTTATTAGGGGCTCATACAACTCTTATCACAATCCATACATACATCAATTATGTAAAGCACATTTGCACAAACATTTCCTTCATCATTCTCAAAAC
>NW_022103922.1:33626559-33628036 GCF_000313985.2 Echinops telfairi
ATGTCATTGTTTATGGTTTCAAGTAAAAAGAAATCCCTAAAAACTTTCGCCTTTTCTTCGTTTATCATGATGTTGCCTATTGGTGCAGTGGTGAGGACTGCTGTTTTCTGTACGTTGAGCTGTAACAGTCCTGAAGGCTGTAGCCTTTGATCTTCCTCAATTCGTGCTTCAAGCCTTCGTTCTGCCTTTTCAGCCAGGAAGTTTGTGTCATCTGCATATCGCCAGTGCTTGTTAATGAGTTTTCCTCCAATCCCGATGTCTTCTTCTTCTCCATCTAGTTTGAGCTTCTTGGGTGGCTTGCTTTAATATAGATTGACTAAGTGTGGTGAAGGGATATACAACTTAGACACACACAAGATGGGAAAGGTGACACAGTTTAGGGACGACAAACTGACTTTGAATGAAGCAACAGAAGCTGCAAACTCTCACACTGTGCAGATTTGACTTTTGGAATTTTGACCCCCAAAAGTAAAAAGGATGGAAGATTGATTGCTATGATTTATTTTCTAAGTCCTCATGGAAGAGCATCCCCTTGCTATGAGTCTAAGACTCATTATCACCAGCCTCCATTCATGCTTTTCCCATATTCTGCATTCAGTATCTCAGTGGGTGTTCCAATCCCTGCCAATAAAGCCCCAACCCAGGACCTCAGTCCACAGTTCTCTCTCTCCCTCACCCTCCTTCCAGAACTATCTGGATATTCCAACTCTTTCTGATCTCTTCCTTCTCTCCTTTTCTGCCCGCCTGGCTCAGGATTCAGCACCAGCCTGGGCTACTAGTAGCAACAGCCTCCTCACTTACCCCTGTCTGCAGCTCTTCTACTCCGTCCCCCGCCTGGAGTCAAGGTGCGGGTATTCTTAAAAATAACTTTTTATTCCCCTTTCAGGTCAGACTATATTTCTTTTGGAGTAACTAGACCACATTGAACATAGTCATTAAGCAATACGACTTACTTGTAAGGTTTCCTCAGAGGAAACAACTGGGGATGGATGTCACGTCCGATCGTCCTTGCTGGGTGCCGTAGAGTCCGCTCCGACTGACGGCGACCCGACATACAACAGAACGAAAGCCCACTATTGGGCTCATGCTTTTGTGGCAACCACTGTGCCCACCCACTTTGTCAAAGCCTTCCTCTTTATTGCTGCTCCTGTACTTTATCAAACATGATGGCCTTCTCCAAGGACTAATCTCTCCTGAGAACATGTCCTAAGTACTTGAATGAAGTCTAGCTAGGCTTGCTTCTAAGGAGCATTCTGGCTGTGCTTCTTCCAAGACAGATTTGTTGGTTCTTTTGACAGTCCATGGCTCTTTCAGTATTCCGTACCCACACCATGATTCGAATGCATCAATCATTCTTTGGTCTTCCTCCTTAAATGTTCAACTTTCACATGCATCGGAGGTGATTGAAAATACCATGACTTGCTTGGGTCAAGTGTACCTTAGTTCTCAATGTAACATCCTTTTCAACACTTTTTTT
>NW_022103922.1:33629079-33631002 GCF_000313985.2 Echinops telfairi
TTTCTTCACCACATTTGCTTATTCACCCGCTTTGTCTTCAGCGGTTGTGTCGGGAAGGTGAGCATCATAGAATGCCAATTTACCTTTTCAACACTTTTAAGTGGCTGTGTGTAGCCTATTTGCCTAATGCTATCACCGTTTGCTTTTTTGACTGCTACTTCCAGGAGCATTGGTGGTGGAATCAAGCAAGACAAAACCATAGACAATTTCAATATTTTCTCAGTTGGCCATATACATACATACCTCATATGAAAAAATAATTTAAAATAAAATTGGGATCATAGTGAATAAAAAGTTAAGTGTTCTACTTTTGTTTTCTAGACACACTAGAAATAGTGTGTATTGTCAAAGATTCTTTAAAATTTAAGATTTCAAATGACTACAATAAATCTAACAATAAACCAGGATGTCTTTATGCATTTTTCTATGGGTGACATTTATTATGTTTTTGTTGCAATGAATAATGTTGAGCCTAATATCCTTCTTTGCATCTCTTTTATCACACCTCTAATTATCTTCCTAGACTCAATTTCTAGAAATAAGTGTGTTATGTCAAAGGAACTGGAAAACAATGATATATACTTTATTGCGTTTTAGGTGAAAGTTTACAGTGACTTTACAGTAAGCTTCCCCAGTCACAGGTTTTACAAATTGTTCTGCGACTCAGGTGACAATGATCCTGGTGTTTCGCATCCTCATTATTTCTGTGTGTTCTGTGTCTACTCATATAGCTTCCCTGCCTTCTCACTTTGACTTTGGGGGGAACAGGACATTTGGTTTCACAGTTAATTGTGTAAGGGAGCATGCTCCTCAGGGGGTATGGAATTTACTGTACAGAATAATGTATTATTTGGCTGGGAGCAGCTTCAGCTCCGAGTTAAAAGGGCATCATAGGACGAGAGTCTCGGGGGTCCTCCAATCTCCTTCAATCCAGTAAACCTGGTCTTTTCCAGAAATCTGAACTTTGCTCCAGAGTCAGTGTCGCTGTGTGCTCCCAGAGTTCTGTTCACTCTGAAGGGAAAGCTGGAAAGGGGCTGAGCAGCAGAGGAGGTGGGGGGAGGGGGGGTAGGTATGGCAGGACCCCACCCAAGGGGTGAGGGGAGGAATGCTACAAGAAGCCTCTCCAAACCAGACAATACTGGGGTGTCAGAAGGGAGCACTGGAAGCTGCAGCAAGATGCTCGGGGTGATTGGTGTCTCTGGGCCCAGACAGAGACTGTGGGTTGTCTCCTGAGGACTCTCAGGCATGAAGACCCCAGCCTCATGGCCTCTTTCCCCATCCTGGACTCCTGAAGGCAGAAGATGTCCTCAACAACTCCCCTGAGACTCTTGCCCTGCCTCACCTGGAGGTGAGCACTGCCCTGCCTCACCTGGAGGTCCAGTTCTTGTTCCACACCTTCCTGGCAGCCTCCTTCACCTCCTTGTTCCGCAGGCTGTAGATGACAGGGTTGAGCATGGGCGTGACCACGGCATAGAGGACCGTGAAGACCTCATCAGAAACGTCAGCCTGCTTGGTCTTGGGCTTCATGTACATGTAGATGAGAGCACCGTAGAAGAGCACCACCACGGCAAGATGTGCCGAGCACGTGGAGAAGGCTTTGCGGCGCCCGGCAGCTGAGGGCATCCTCAGAACGGTGACCAGGATAAGAGTGTAGGAGAGGCAGATGAGTGTCAGGGGCATGGGCAGCAGCAGAATGCTGCCAGCCAGCAAGAAGGCCTCACTAACTGACATGTCACCACATGCCAGCTTCAGCACCGCCAGGATCTCACACATAAAATGGCTGATCACATGGTGGCCACAGAAGGGCAGCCTCATGGCAATGACCGTCTCTGTCACTGACTTGAGGAGGGAGAAGGACCAGGCCACTCCCACCAGCAGCAGGCAGAGCTGGTGGCTCATGAGCACGGGGTACTGGAGAGGCCG
>NW_022103922.1:33634329-33636250 GCF_000313985.2 Echinops telfairi
GGAACTCGGTGGAGCTGCTGGGAGTTGGGGGAATTATAGCAAGTGCTTAGAATGCACTCTGTACTGGACCAGATTTGGTATAACCTAGAAATGGTGGAGGGCTCAGGGCTGGACAGAGCACAGAGTCATTTACTGTGGGCAGCAGGACCCCTGAGCTGGGCAGCTCCGGGCTCCATCCCGGCTGACAGCCTCCTGGGGAGTAGGTGGCCAGATGGAGGAGGTGGCTTTTAAAGCTTGCGGTGTACCCAGGGACCGCACAATCCCCGAGGCAATTTAGAGGGAGAGGATGGATGTGCCCAGCTTAGAAAGTTTTGGTGCTTCAGGGATGATGTCCCAAAGACCCAATTACACGGCTCTGTAGAAATCTTAATTGGTGTGGAAAAGTTGGGGAAAGTGGCTCCGAGTCAGGGCTGTGTCCTCACAGGCCAGTCCCCAGCGAGGGCTGGACCAGGATTGGTTACAGAGTGAATGAATGAATGAACAATTAAGGATAAACACCTTCTTCATTGCATAAGTTTAAAAATCAATGAATGGGTGGTAGAAAAATTATAGGTACATTTTCCCCCCCGGATATGATATAGAGCTTGGTTGTAGGCTTACTGGGCTGTGAGGGAGGTGGCAAATGTGGAGGAAGTGTTACAGGGGAGGGAGCTGGATACAGGAGAGAAAGAGGATCCTGGGCCATCAGAGCAGAAGTCTTTGAGGCCTTTATGACCACTGCGGTGGACTGGTCAGACAGACCTGAGCACCGTGAGGGAGCGAGCTTCGCCCCTCTCACTGTGGCCAGGCTTCTGTTGGGCGACGCTGAGGCCCACTCTGAGACACCTCTCTGGCTCTCGCTCAGTCAGCACCAAGCAGCGCTGCTCAGCAGACCACGGACTACCTGCTCTCTAGGCCTGCGGGCCCAATGCCCTTGCTGAGCATTGCTGGGAGTCCCTAAGTGCAAGGTCAGTTTGTTTAAAACTCATGTAGCTCTGGGCAGCGTTTGTTACTCCTTTGCCTGGGTCACCATGAGTGTAGGGCTAATTCAGGGTCAGCAAACCATAGCCTTGTGATTGTTGTTACTTTTATATTTACCTGCTGAAAACAAACATGGAATCTCGGAGTGGCGCAGATGGTGATGGGTTCAGTGAGAAGCGGTTTGAGTGCACCCAGAGAAGTCCTGGCAGGAACCCCATTATCTGCTTCTGAAAGGTGCAAACTGAACCAACTGCACATCGCATGGCCATCAAGCTGATCCTAATAGTGACCCGGCGGCGCTGAACAGAACTGCCCTGTGGGCGTCTGAGGCTGGACATCTGGACAGGAGCTGAAAGTCTCATCTTTGCCGGCGGAGTGGCTTGTGAGTTGGAAGTGCTGACCTGGCTGGCAGCTAGTCGCCCACCACGTAGCCCCCTACGCCGCCTGGAAGACCCTCCGAAGCCCATGTCTAGTCTGAGCAACACGAGGATCGCCCGGAATCTGAATCAGCTTGTTTGTTACTGTGTTTCTGCTTTATTTTGTTTTGTTTTTTTGGTCTAGTTTATATGAAGTGGTACCTCATTTTATTATTATTTTTAATCATTTTATTGGGGGCTTGTACAATGCTTACCACAATCCAGACATCCATCCATGTGTCATACACATTTGTACATTTGTTGACCTCATCATTCTCAAATCATTTTCTTTTTACTTGAGCCCTTGGTATCAGCCCTTCATTTTGTCCCTCCCTCCCCCAACTTCCCTCCCTCATGAACCCTTGATAATTTATAAATTATTATTATTTTTTCATGTCTTGCACTGACCAATGTTTCCCTTCACCCACTTTTCTGTTCTTCATCCCTCTGGGAGGGGGTTATATGTAGATCATTGTGATCGGTTCCCCCTTCCTCCCCCACCTTCCCCTTCCCCTCCTGGTATCACTACTATGAGTATCAGTCCT
>NW_022103922.1:33636739-33641682 GCF_000313985.2 Echinops telfairi
ACCACATTTGCTTATGCACCTGTTTTGTCTTCAGCGATCGTGTTAGGAAGGTGAGCATCACAGAATGCCAGATTATTAGAAAAAAGTGTATTTTGTTGATGGAGTACTTGAGTTGAGGCCCAATGTCGGTCTGCTACCTTAATATTAAACCTATAAATATGTGTACATAGATCTAGTTCCCGATCATTATATACAAATATATTTACATATGTACATGCCTGTATTTAGACTTCTATAAAGGCCCTTTGCTTCCTAGTTCTTTCCTCTATTTCCTTTTTAGTTTCTTCTTGTCCCACTATCATATTCAGCCTTCATTTGGGTGTCAGTAATTCCTCTCGATTACATTGCCCTTGATCAAGCCCTACCAGGCAACCTATGCCCTTCTTGCCATTGATTTTGGATCACATTTTTCCCTTGTCCTTGGGATTGTTAACACCCACTTTCTTTCCCCCACCTCTCCCTCTCCCATGTCCCCCCATTGGTCCTGTCGTTTGCTCCTCTGGATTGTAAAAAGATAGACTTGCAGAGACAATAATAAGCATTTAAAGAAGACAGAGAAAAACATAACAACGCGTTTCTCTTGTTTTGTTTTCTTTTGCTCTTTTGTTGTTTTGTTCTGCTCATTATATTCTTTTCTCTAAATGTTAATGTTGTTGCAAACGCACACAGCAAAACATGCGCCAATCAACTCAGTGACATTAACCACATGCTTTGTCGTGTGCAGTTCTTTTGGCCTTAATCCTGAATTTTAGATTTGTGATCTGTTTTAAGTTAGCTATTTTGTGTCTGGTGTGAAATAGGGTTTCAACTCTGATATTGTATATGTGCATATCCAGTTGTCCCAACATCAGTTGTTGAAACCTTTTGTTCTGCAAGCTTTATCTTAATCAATTGATTATAGAGGTGGAGAATTATTTATGAATTCTCAATAAAGTGATCTGTCTAGCTTTATGCCAGTACCCCAATGTCTTGATTACAGTGGCTCGAAATTAAGTTTCAAAATTGTGTGAAGAACTTTGCTCTTCTTTTTAAAATTGTTTTGTTACTCAACCACTTAGGTTTTGACAGAGATTGCTCTGACATCAGGAGATCACTTTGGAAAGTATGGCCATGAACGTGGGATGCCTCTACATTTAGTTAGATCTCGAATTCCTCTCAACTATATTTTGTAGTTTCAAAGTGTAAGTTTTGTAATTAGGGTCACATTCATTCCTAAGTATTTGATATTGTTGCTATTTTGGCTTCTACTCTCTGTGTGTGTGTGTGTTCATTGCGTTTGATAGTGTGATTGGGGGCCCCTAAGTTTGTCCTGTTTTATTTTTCATTGACACTCTTTAGATTCCTGGGGTTTACTTTTAGGTTTTTAATACATCTTGAGTTATGTTTTTGTATACAGAGTGACAAATGGGTCTTGCCTAATTCTTCTGCAAGTGGAAATCCACTTTTGTCAGCATCATCTGTTGAAGAGATTATTGCTTCCCCGTTTACTGTGTTTGGGCACTTAGTGAAAAATCAGTTATGTGTAGTGGATGATATGTTTCTGGGTTCTCTATTCTCTCCATAGGTCTACCTATTTATTGTCATTACCAGAACCAGAACGTTTTGACCACTGTGGTCAGTTGTATAATAGGTTTTGAGGTTGAGACGTGGTGAACCTCCCACTTTTTTGTTGTTCTTTGGTAATGTTTTGCTTAGCCTGGGCCAGGATGTGCTCCACTCTCTCTTCCTCCCCCTTCATTTGCTCCTGTGTGCTCTGATCAGACACGTCCCTCTCCCTGAGCTGTAGCTTCAGTGCTGTTTTTGAAGTAAATTCTTCTGGGGGAGGGTGGCTGTCCATGGAGTTGGGATTGGGGTTGGCCCCTCGAGGCTTTCTACTCTTGTTAAGAGTTACAGTCATTCCAGGGACCCAAGCAGAAAGCGAATTTTGGGAATGATGAGGGCAACAAATGTATACGTTGATGTATGTATGAATTGTGAGCCCCAATAAAATTATTTTTTTAAAAAAAAGAGTTACAGTCTCAGAAACCCACAAGGGCAGTTCTTCCCTAAAGAGTGGCTGTGAGTCAGAATGGGCCCACGGTAGTGAGTTTGGGTTTTCTGTTTGCTTTGTTTTGTTTTAAGGTAGTATTGACATTTTCACAATGTTAGTTTTCCTACCCCTGACATGTGTACTCCTCCATTTATGCTGGTAGGTCTCTCAGTTTTCTGTATCAGTTTTCTTTGTAGAAGTCTTTTGTTTCTCTGGGATGGTTTATTCCTACTTATTTGATTTTTGGGGTGACTATTGTAAATGCTACTTTTTCTTGATTTTCCTTTCAGAGCTCTCTGCATTAGTTTAGGAATCTAGTTGATTTCTTTTATATTTTTAAGCCAGGGAAGACATTTTTGTCATGGAACTCACAAGAGATACTTGCACCTAAAACACATTTAGCTTGGGTCAATAGGGAGGTTAACTGAGCAAGTATCAAGTTTGGCCCAGTTGACTTTTGTAGGTTGATCTTGTACCCTGCAGACTGCCAAATCTTTCAATTAGTTCCAACAATTTTCTTATCACGTCTATGGGGTTTTCTATGCATAGAATTCTATCATCAGGTAATGTCTTTGCCTGGTGTCAGGGTTACGCTTGTTTTGTACAATGAATTCAGGGGGTTTCCACCCACTTCTGTATTCTGGGTAGCTTGAGTGGACTTGGTGCCAAATCTCCTCCAAATGTTTGGTAAAATTCCCCAGGGAAACCATCTGGGCCTGGACTTTGGTTGTTTGGGGGAATTTTAAAATATTTTGATCTTTTTTGCTTTGTTATGGATTTGTTGAGGTTTTTTAGTTTAGGTCCTAGAAGTTTGTCCATTTCAAATTTGTTGGAGTACAGCCCTTCATAGTATTATATTATTATTATTTTTATTTCAGTTGATGAGGTCACCCATTTCATTTCTTGCTCAAGATATTTGCATCCTCCCCCTATTCTCATGTATAAAGTTTTCCAGTTGTTTATCCATTTTGTCAAAGAACCAACTTTTTGTTTCATTGATTCTTTCTATTGTTTTTATTTTCTAATTACTTTATTTCTGCTCTAATTTCGATTATTTCTTTTCTTCTCCTGGATGGGTGCTTATTTTGCTGCTCTTGTTAGAATTATGAAGATGTAGGTTTCAGGCATTAATTTTGGTTCTTAATATTTATTATTATTTATCATTAGTTTGGATTTAATACATATATCATATCGTTGCATATTTCAATTACATCAAGTAGAATTGTACAATTGCTATCATAATCAGTTTCCAAAAATTCTTTTTCTACATGGACTCCTTGTCACTGTCTTCCTTTTACCCTACGCCCCTTACTGTATGTCCTTAGACTTCAGATTACATGGATTCCAATCCTTTGGTGACTGGTGATGGTGTGTTTTTCCATGTGGACTTAGTTGACATCTCACTTAGATGGCTGCTTATTTGGAAACAAGCCTTTAAGACTCCAGACGCTATTTTATCTGATAGCCGTGCACAATCTAAATTCCTCGCCATATTTTACTACAGCACCCATATCTTCTGTGTTCCCTACCTGAGGGTGAGTATCGAGCAGGGCCATGTTGTTAGAACTAATTATTCTTAAGTTCCAGCTAGGATTTAGAGTGAGCCCCAAACCCATTCCTGGATCTAGGCTTTTTAAAAAATTTGCTGTAACTTGGGATTAATACATATGTCATATCATTCCATAGTTTAATCATATCAAATAGAATTGTACAATTGCTTCCATAATCAGTCTCCAAACATACTTTTCCTTCCTGGACTCCTTGACATCATCTCCTTCTTATCTCCCCCACCCCTCTATATAACCCCTCCCCACCCCAAAAACCTTGTCATAGTTGCCTCCCCTACAGGCTCCACATCCCTCGGTTTCATTTACCAAAAAAACAGAGAAACAAATAACACTGCTTCAACAGAGTGAGCCCCAATGGCAATGTACCTCTGAGATACACCCTAATAGGAACAAGTATAAGCAAAATCTAACAGAATGGCCATCGCGGAATTGCCAGAATAATGCATATCTTAGTACAGCAGATAGGGAGTTGACGCCGCAAGACCATGTCTGTCCACCAACCGCGCTTGGTACAGCTGTCCTCTGCTTCTTCAGACACCATGTATTGAGTGGCTGAGTCCTCAGGCTGCAAGTGTGTCTGAAGTGGAGTCCAGTTCACCTAGTGGAGTTCCCGTGTGGGGTCTCACCAATGCAGCCCCTCGAGTGTGCCGTGTGCCCTGATGATCCAGGATTCAGTGTCCTAGTGTTCCACGATGTCTGACATCTGGCCTGGGTTTCTGGGATACCCCCAGGCACCTTATTTCAATTTTGCCCACCCGTTGCATGCAACAAAAGACCCTCTTCATATTCTCCAAAGCACCCTCATTCTCTCCTCCACTAGCTGGACATCAGCCCTCCCTCCCCTATGTTCCCCGAAACGTGACCCTTCCTTTCTACTCTCCTGCACTGACCCTCCCATCAGTAAGCTTCCTCCCTCCAACAGGACCACCTCCCTCTCCAGGGAACCTCACCCAGATCCATGTGGCATCCACTCAGCAGACAGCATCCCCCCACCCCCATCACCCCCGACCTATTGATCCCAGCTGTTGTGAGGCACCCTCCGGCCAAGTGATCTACACTGTACTTACCTGGAGCGGATGATGGCTGCTTCACGGCACTGCTCTGGCTCTCTACCAGACTGTCTGGTCCTCGGCCAGAAGACTGGATGGCCTGCAAGCAAAGAGCTTGCACCTGTCCTGCTGCTTGTTCCTAGCACAGTGGACTCACACAGTATTCATCCTTTTGTGCTTGACTAACTTCACTCAGCATAAAGTCTTCCAGATCCTTCCATGTCTTTAGGTGTTTCATGGTGTCATCTCTGTTTTTTAGGGATGCATAGTATTCCATTGTGTGTATGTACCAGAATT
>NW_022103922.1:33642285-33643610 GCF_000313985.2 Echinops telfairi
GAGACCCCTCTGCAAGGGGATCTCCAGTGGTCTACAGATGGGCTTTGAGTTGTACGATAATTTTTTTAATCCACTCCTCCATTGATGCGAATTTAAGCTACTTTCAGCTTCTCGCTATTGTGAACTGTGCTAACTTCTATTCACGATCTGTTTCTTATTTCTTTTGGGGATATGCCCAGTAATGGTATTGCTGGATCATATAGTAGATCAATTGCCATCTGCTTTAGGTATCGCTATATCGCCTTCCACAGTAGTTGTATGTATTTACAAGTCTCCTCACAGCGGATAAGAGTTCCGGTCTCATCACAGCCTCTACAAGATTTGTTGTTCTCAGTTTTTTTAAGTTGGGCTATAATTATGGGTGTGAGGTGGCATCTCATGGTTGTTTTGACTTGCATCTCCCGGCTCATGATGGGAGCATTTCCTCACGTGTTTATTAGCCATTTGAGTGTCATCTCTTGTGAATTGCCTGTTCAGGTCCTTTGCCCACTTTGCAAAAATCTGTAGATTTTAGAAATTAGCCTTTTGTCTGTCATGTTGTTACTAAATATTTTTCCCCAGTCTGTGGGCTTTTTTTATACTCTTAATGAATTTTTTCTATGTACACAAGTGTTTTATTGTTTAATATGTCCCACTCATATATTTTTATCTTCCATGGAGTGTGTTTCCTTTGTCATTTCTGATAGCCCATGTATTCCAGCACTAGAGCTCCTGACTTTGTCCCAATTTTCTCATTGATAATTCGGAGAGCTTTGGGTTTTACATTTAGGTCTTAGATCCACCTTGAATTTGTTTTTGTGTACGGAGCGAGATATGGGTCTTGCTTTATTCTTATGCAAGTGGATATCTGCTTTTATTTTCCAACTCCAGTTGTTGAGGTGGGCATCTGCTTCCCATTTAATGTTTTTGGGCCTTCATCAAAAATCAGTTGTCTGTCTGTGGATGTTATTATTTCTGGGTTTTCTGTCCTGATCCATTGGTACAAGTGTCTATCATTATATCAGCGCCAGGCTGTTTGGACTGTTGTGGCTGTGTAATGGTTTTGAGGTCAGGTAGTGCCAAACCGCCTACTTTGTTCTTCTTTTTGAGGAGTTCTTTGCCTCTTCTGGGCCTCTTCCCTCTCCATATGAAGTTGGTAATCAGTTTTTCCATTTCTTCAAGAATGATGCTGGAATTTGGATTGGGATTGCATTGAATGTGTAGATTGCTTTAGGTAGTATTGACATTTTCACAATATTGAGTCTTCTCCATGAACACGGATATGTTTCCCTTCTTGTAGTTCCCTTTGGTTTCTTGTAGTGAAGTTCTGTAGTTTTCCTCGTACA
>NW_022103922.1:33644451-33645972 GCF_000313985.2 Echinops telfairi
AAGAGTTTGTGTCGGATTGGTGTCACCTCTTCTCTGAATGCTTGGTAGAATTCTCTTCTGAAGCCCCCTGAACCGGAGCTTTTATCAGTTGTGAATTTCTTGATAACCTTATCTATTTCTTCTTTTGCTAAGGGTCGGTTCAAGTTCTTAATATCCCCGTGCATTAACTTGGGGAGAGAGTGAATTTCCAGGTCTTTGTCCCTGTCCTCAAAATGAACAATTTTGGGGAGAATACCGTCTTTGATAGTAATAATTAATTTTTTTTTCATTCGGGTCAGTTGTGACTTTCCCTGTTTAATCCTTAATTCTAGATATTGAAGTCTGTTCCTTCTTTTTCTTTGCGTGGTTTGCTAGCATTTTGTCAATTTTGTTGATCCTTTTAAAGAATCAGCTTTTTGATTTGTTGATTTTTTTCATTTTTCTTCTGTTTTCCAGTTCATTTCCCCACTCTAGTGTTTATGATTTCTTTTCTTTTGCTGCTGAGTCTGTTCTAACTGCTGGAAGTTCTGTCTTAAGGTGCTGACCATAATTCTCTCCTCTTTTTTTATGTGTACATTTATTACAATAAAGTGACCTTAGATGACTGCTTTTGCTGCATCCCATAGGTTTTGGTGTGTTTTATTGTCATTCTTGTTGGTTTCTAGGAACTTGCTAATTTCCTGTCTAATTTGGGCTATTACCCATTCTTTTTTGAGAAGTGTGTTATTGGGTCTCCAAGTGTTAGTCTTTGTGTATTTTTGTTCTTTCTATTGTTCATTTCCAGCTTTATGGCGCGGTGGTCAGAGAAGGTGGTTTGCAGGACCTCTGTGTGTTTGAATTTTCTGAACCTTGCCTTGTGTCTCAGCATGTGGTCTATTTTCGAATATGCGCTGTGTGCCTTGGAGAGGAGTGTGTAATTTTTTGCTGGTGGTTGGAGAGCTCTGAAAATGTCTAGGAGGTCGAGTTGTTCGATTGTGTTGTTCAGATCTTAAATTTCTCTCTTGAGTTTCTTACCTGTTGATCTATCTTTCTTTGAGAGCGGTGTATGGAAATCACCTCCTATAATTGTTGTTCTGGTGGTTTCTCCTTTCGTCTCTTTGAGGACTGGTTGATGCATTTTGAGAGTCTTTCTTTGGGCACATCTATGTTTATTATATTTATGGGTTCTGGGTCTATCGATCCCTTGAGCGTTATGTAATGCCCACTCTTATCTCTTGAGGCCTATTTTGTCAGAGATCACTGTATATTCTCGAGTATGAGCCGGCCAGATTATCAACCGAGGAACCTAATTTTACCACCAAAACTGCATTAAAAATGTGCTGAAAAACTCAGCTTATACACAAGTATATACAGAAGTATTGCCACTCTGGCTATATATATGTATATGTGTGTGTGTGTGTGTGTGTATATATGCCATTAGCTTGGTAAACTCTTCAGCATCCTTTGACTCTCAGACTACTTTTGCCTGGGAGTTTGAGATGTGTCTCTTGAAGGCAGCAGATTGATGGATTTTGTTGTTGAATCCAGTCTGCTACACTTTGT
>NW_022103922.1:33647059-33648064 GCF_000313985.2 Echinops telfairi
GCATCATTGCATGGCTGCATGAGTCTAAAGAGGAATTTATAGACTAGTATCAACATATGGGATAATATCGGACTTATGGGGGTAATATTGGACTTGATCTGGACTGGGTTGAGATGTTTTCTTAATGTACAGCTGCTCTTTGATATAAAGTTCTCTTTTAGACACATATGAGTGTCTATAAATTTGTTTCTCTAGTCAACCCAGACTAACACACACCCCAATAACACAAATACTGCTTCACTTCATAGAACCCCACATCATCCGCAGACTTTCCTCATATTCTTTTGCTTTTTTCTTTGATTGTTTCTCTCATCTGCTGAATTCTGTTTGCTTATCTTCGAGATCACTAATTAGGTTTTCCACTTCTTCCATTCTATTGGTGAGATCATTCACCTTTTTCTTTATCACTGCTGCATCATTCCTTAACTCCTGGGTTTCCCTTTGATGTGAGGAATCTAGTATCTTTATTTTTTCATGGGTTTTCAGAATCGAGCCCATATTTTCTTGTACTTCCCTAAACAGCATCTTCGTGTGTTCTTTCTCTGGCTCTTCAAGAGCTGCTTCTTCTATGTAAACCATTGAATTTGGGTCTTCAGTAGTTGACTTTTGTTTCTCTAGATTTTTTTATGCTAGCTGCTGGTATTGGCTATTGTATGTGTTGAATCTTGGTTGAGCTGAAGGGGGTACCCAGTCTTCTGGGATGTGTAGAGTGGGGCTGGCTCTTGATGTTAGGGGAGGATCAGATATGTGCTAGAAAATGTATTGCTGTAGATAAGAAAGGAGCGTTAGTTGGGTGAGTAGGAGGATTAGGGTGTAAGTGCTCAGCAGTTGGTTTTAAGTGGTGATATTAATCATAGGAAGCCTTCCTGTTAAGTATAGTAATTTTTTTATTTGGAGAAGAGCATTATGGGAGGTGAGATTGTACTGGGTAAGTTAAAGGAGAATGTGTGTTACTGAGGTGGAGGGGATGGGTTCCAGGGGTTGTGGTGGTTGGGGTAAGTGAGG
>NW_022103922.1:33649850-33651651 GCF_000313985.2 Echinops telfairi
CTGTATAGTCTTTGATCTTCCTCAATTAGTGTTTCAAGTCTTGTTCCTTTTCAGGCAGGAAGTTTGTGTCATCTGCATATCACCAATGGTTGTTAACGAGTTTTCTTTCCAATACTCATGTCTTGTTCTTCTCCATATAGTTTGAGCTTCTTAGATTATTTGCTCAACATATAGATTAAATATGTATGGTGAAGGGACACGATTTTACACACATCTAATAGGAAAGGTGAAACTGTTTAGGGATACAAATTGACTTTAAATAAGGCAACAGAAGCTACAAACACACACATCATGCCTATTGTCTTTTGAAAATCTTACCCCAAAAGTTAAAAGTGGAAGATTTCTTACTGTGTGAGGCTGAATTTTCTAGAGAAACAGAACCAGTGGCACTCATATATGTATAAGAATGAACTTTATATCAAAAAATAATTGTATATCAAGAAAGTGATCTTGCCCAGTCCAATTCAAGTCGATAGGTCCAATAAGAGCTAGCACCCCTTCAGATTCATTTGGCTACTTGTGGATGAAGCAGGAAATTGAAGTAGAAATCTGGGAGAACGCATGCTGGTAGGTAAAGAGTCTTGTGGATTCAAGGTCCATGGGAACAGGGCAGGGTACCATAGCTCCCAGACTTGGCAGGCCACATGAGCTGCCAACCCCAGAGCCAGATGCAGAATCCAAGCAAGCAGGGGGGTGAAGAGACTCAAGAGAAAGTGAGACAGATACAGACAGACAGACAGACAGACAGAGAGAAGCTCTCAGTCTTTCTTTTATAAAAGGGGCACACCCCAAGGCAGCAGCATCAAACTGTGAACTGACTGATAGGTTGGACTCCACCCCTAACTTCCCCCAGGTACCCTCAAATGGATATAAAATCTAACCACACTTGCTATAACCTAATCTCTAAATACTCATGCAATAGAATTCTCTGGCTCCCCCAAGGGTGCCCTTGGTGTCTAAAATTCATTGTCCCCAACCTCCACACATGGTTCTCCCATATTCCTCATTTAGTACCTCAATGGGTGTTCCACACCCCTGCACCTAAAATAAGCCCTAACCTATGACATCAACCCACAGTCCTATCTTTCCTTTGCCTTCTTCCATAATTATCTGTATTTCCTAACCCTTTCTCAACTCCCCTCTCTTCTTCTTCACACCTGGTTCAGGGCTCATCTCCAGCTTGCGTTACTTTAACAGTTTCCTCATGACCCCCTGGTCTGGAGTTCTTCTATTTCACTGTCAGGGTAATCCAGCCCCTAACACATCATCACGGGTCTGGTAGGTGCAATTATACAGCAGTAATAACTAAAAATTTTTAGTAAAGTCATAAAGAACATGAGAGATAGAAGAGAGATTGAAATAATGGAGTCAGACACATTTCATGGTAGCAATGTTCCCCTCAGTCTCACTTGGTGGTCCACGTGTACAGAGAGAGGGAAGGGAATGAGGACAAGGGGAAAGGGAACCGGGGAGTGAGGACGGGAGAGGAGAGGGGGAATCGATGAGGAGCCAAGCGGGGAGCCTGAGGCCTATATACCTTTGGGGGGAGTGCAAGCCCACTAATTACAGGTGAAGACATACATCAAGGGAATGAGGACAAGGGGAAGGGAACAGGGGAGTGAGGACGGGAGAGGAGAGGGGGAATCGATGAGGGGCCAAGAGGGGAGCCTGAGGCCTATATACCTTTGGGGGGAGTGCAAGCCCACTAATTACAGGTAAAGACATATGTCACAGGAAGGGGTTGCACTATAGGTAATACAGCAATGAGAGGGGGACAATCTAGGGATATACACGTAATAGG
>NW_022103922.1:33651751-33653404 GCF_000313985.2 Echinops telfairi
ACTTGGACTATATCTCCAACTACCAGAGTGGCGGCCTTCCTACTGTGGAACACTGGCCTTCCAGATTCCCTCCATACCAGTCAGGGAATAAGTCCCAGTTCTATTTGCCTTAGTACTAGTATCCCACATTTCCCCTTTCTGCATTACATTTAAGATTCAATAGTTTCACGGAGGCAACATGGTCTCTCTTCATATCTCTTAGCTTCCTATAGAAGCAACACGAGACTGCAAACATCAAAATTATGATGAATAAACAACACAGTCAGACTGGAACTTAAGCTATGTGAAATACTCTGAGCCCAAGGATCCAAGCCTTTCTCTGCCAACCAACATTTGTTTAATACCTCAGCTAATGGAATGCCTTAAATCCACCCTTGAATGTATAGAAAATATCCTTTTATCTGAATCACATCTAATGAAATGTTTCCCTTAAACCCTTGCAAATATTTCCTAATCAAATCCCAATCATGCAATGTCTTATTATATGGGTAAGGAATTATAGCATTGACAAGTCCAAAATCTGGATCCTTCAGCAAAAGAACAGTCTGTTGTATGGTCCAGTCACTATTGTATAAAATGTTCAGTTTTGATAGAGTCCAAGAGTGTCCCTTAGACATGATTAGCAATGGAAAAAATATCTCAGCAATCATTGACTGCCATTCTCAGGAATCTGCGAGGTGGTCTTGATGTTTTGGATAAACTCAGTAGCAGGACAGGGTCAGGTCACGCATCAGTTTCCCTCCTTTCTTCTGGGCCTTGCCAGCTGAAGAGAAATCCACCTATCTCCTTTGCCTGTGAAAACATAAGCAAATAGCCACTCTCTTCAGGGTGTCAGTGACTTGGAAAAATAATTATGATTAACATTGGATGGATTATCCATTTCTGTCTTGTCGTTCATCTTTCTCCAAACTTGGTTACATCCTTCTAAGGGGAGTCCATCAGCTTTATTCTGCAAAAACATAAATGCATAGCCCTTTCTCCAGGTGACAAGTGGACTTGGATCCCAAACACGATTCCCATCTTCCTGGGACTCCTTAGGATCAGCTTTCTCTGTAGAAGTAAAAATGTGTTTATCTGCCATAATTTTGTTGTGAACTTTTAGTAAGGAGAAAAAATTTTTGGTTAAAATGACTAGATGGAATTTGTCACACATACGATTCCTCTTCTCCCCCTTCTGTTTTAACCATGTAGACTTTAAAGCATTGCTAGCAATCTCAGTCAACTTGCTAGGCTTTGACCCAGTATAACTACTTAGATAGAATTCATTGTTATGTAAATAACAGCTCCCAGCTCTCAGAGAATCCAGAGAGCTAACCAATAGTGAGAACTTAATACACTCTGAATTTGAAAGACTGACAAAATTCTTAATAAATTTGTTCAACTGTTCTTGAAGTAACTTACCAAACAGACATTTTTCTCCAAGTGTACCAATAAGGTTACAGGCTCTTTACACTGTATGATTTTACCCTCTTGTAATATTCTGTCTTGATTAACTTCACCCATTCTTTCCATGCTAGATTTAGAGGAAGTTAATGGGTGGGTCTTAGGCCCTCCTGAATTCCCTAAAGAAATGACCTCATCCTTAGAGCTTAAAAACCTTTTCCCTCCAATTTCTAATTCCATGTGGGGGCGCTGTTGTTTCCCCACAACAGC
>NW_022103922.1:33654063-33656607 GCF_000313985.2 Echinops telfairi
CCCATTGCAGCAGGGGCAAAATCCAGGTTCCTTGGACTCTTTCCCTGGTCTTTTCTGCTGCGAATTGGCCTGTTCTTTTTTGCCCAGCTAGCTCAGTGGGTAGGCATGGGACTCTAAATCTCAGGGTCGTGGGTTCATGCCCCATGTTGGGCGCCATATGTCAGGGTAATCCAGCCCCTAACACATCATCACGGGTCTGGTAGGTGCAATTGTACAGCGATAATAACTAAAGATTGTAGTAAATCCATAAAGAGTATGAGAGATAGAGGAGAGAATGAAATAATGGAGTCAGACACATTTCATGGTAGCAATGCTCACCTCAGCCTCACTTGGTGGTCCACATGTAGAGAGAGAGGGAAGGGAAGGAGGACAAGGGAAAAGGGAACAGGGGAGTGAGGATGGGAGAGGAGAGGGGGAATCGATGAGGGGTCAAGAGGGGAGCCCAAGAGAGAGCTCTTTATGGCTAGCCCAGGCCTATATACCTTTAGGGGGAGTGCAAGCCCACTAATTACAGGTAAAGACATACGTCACAGGAAGGTGTTGCACTATAGGTAATACAGCAATGAGAGGGGGACAATCTAGGGATATACATGCAATAGGAAGAGGAGCTATTGGGGGTACACGTGACAAGATGGGCGGATCCTAGATTCAGGATGGCAGCCTAACTTTGGAAGTCGCCGAGCCAGCCGGTTTGACCTGTTCTCTGGATCTCCATAGAATCTATTATCAGTAGGCTGTAAACCCCACCTATAGGGACCAAGCTAATGGTTGCAAGCCTTTAGGGAGAAGTAGCCCATTGTCCTTAGCAGCAGGGAGTGGGCTCTACCAGTCCAGACAGTTGTCTGGCAATGGACTGCCTTCAGGGAGGTAACTTGACAATCATTTACCATTAGGTGCAAGAAGTGTCCTAAGTCTAACATATATTTGGGGTAGACCATTTGGGAGAAATCTTTCTGTTTCCCACATGTCACCCTCTACCTGGAGTCAGAATGGGTCTGTTTCTTAAAAATAAACACTGTTTGTCAGTTCAGATTGTGTTTTCTTTAAGAATAATTAGACTGTAGCCAAAATTACTCTTCTTAATATAGTTAGTGTGAGGTGCATTACTTAATGCAGTCTCAGTGGAAATTTTTTAACTCAATATATGCGCAGAGGCAAACAGGGTGGACGCAGATGTCATCTGGAAGGGTCAGGTAAGTCTTTTCTTATTTGTCTGATTGTGAGTGATCACAAGGTTGGGTCGTGCTATCTGGTTAGTCAACAGAGACATCCGAAGACTGGCCTAAAACATTAAGGATCCTCTTGCTCTGTTTCATTGTTCATGGTTAACATTTGTACCCCATGGTTATCTTGAAACCTGAGTTAATGTAAAACATTTGCACATCATTCCTCAGAGTGTGAGTTTCAAAATAAAAAGTGTATAGTATGTTCTTTAAGTGTTCTGATTTCAAATGGACACCATCAAGGTGTCAGCCTCCTTACTGAGTCCACCTTCTAATGAGCATTCTCTGTCTCCCTCTGACTTGGAGTGAGTGGGTTGGCTTTGCTGCTCCAGGGTAAAAGGAGAACCAGCTCCTTGTTGGTAGTAACAGGATGACCCTGAAAATAATAATAAATAAACAGTAATTACCTGTAACCAGTGAGGTTGCACTCAGGGGAAATAATGGTTAATATTTTGTCATCGTTTTCCAACATCATCTACATACCTACTTGCATGTATACACACCTCATAAGTTTATCATGAAAACATTTTAAAATAAAATTGGAATCATAGTAAGTAAAGGATTTGGTGTTCTACATTTTTCTACTAATCACACTAGAAATATTTGCATCATTAAATATTCTTCAAAAAATACGATGTCTAGGGGTGGCATCAGTGCTATCAACAAATCAGGAATTATTTATATTTTTTTCTGTGGTTGGACAGTTAGGTTCTTACAGTATTTTGTTATCATGAGTAATGTTGAGGCTAATAGCCTTACACACACCTCTTTTACTATATTCCAAATTATCTTCTTAGACTCAATTTATAGAAATAGATGTGTTAGGTCAAAGGAGCTGGAAAAAGAATTAAATATATTTTATCGTGTTTCAGATGAAAATTTACACAGTGAATCCGTTTCCCAGGTAACAGTTTTTATACCGCAAATTCTGTGACTCCGGGACAATGCTCCCAGTGTTGCACATTGTCGGAATTTCTTGTTTGTTCTGTTTCCAATGATCTAGCTTCCCTGCCTTTCTCTGCCTTCTCCTCATTGCTTTTGAGTGAATTTTGACGTTCAGCCTTATAGTGGATTGCCTAAGGGAGCACATTCCTCAAGGGGACATGATTTACTTTACAAGCCAGTGTATTATTCGTCTGGGAGTCGTTTCAGTGCCTAGTAAAAAGGATACCTTAGGGTGTTAGTCTTAAGTGTTCCTCCAGGCTCTTTCAGTCCAGGAAGTCTGGTCTTTTTCAGAAATCTGAATTTTATTCAACGTGTTTCTCTCATTCTGTCCAAGACCTTCCAGTATGTTTTCTGATCCGAATGGTCAATAGGGGCA
>NW_022103922.1:33657315-33658777 GCF_000313985.2 Echinops telfairi
TGGCCCCAGGGCAGTTTTCACGGTCTGTTCACTGAGTTTCAGAAAGAAAAGCTTGAGGGGGAGAGCAGCAGGAGGTGCAAGTCGGCAGGACACCTAGGAGGAGGGTGAGTAAAGGTAGAGGAGGCCTGGACCAAGCCAGGTGAAATCTGAGTCCCAGGAAGGGAGCACTGGCAGGTGCGGCTCAAAGTTCTAGGTGGTTGGTGTCTCCTGGGCTGGATAGGTCTGGCCATTGTAGATTCTGGTCTTATTGCTCCACTCCCATTGGGAAGGTCATGTGGGCACTCTATCCCCATTCTCCTCAGATGTGGGGAAGACTCCAGTCTCTGCCATTATCATGTCTACATGAATGTGCGAATTGGCTCATTGAAGAATCATGCACAGGGTCTGAGATTGGGCAGAGCTGGAGCATAGCACACAGTGGAACCCGACCTGCTTTGTTGCTGGAGTAACACTGAAAATGTGGAAGGGATTGCACAAGGATAGGAGCAAGGTGTGTGTGGTGGTGGGACTTCCTGAAGGAGGCAGCACTTCAGTTGGGCCTTAAAGATCAGACAGTCCAATCACCTGCGTAATTGTGTGCACGGAGGGGTTCCCTTGGGGGAATGGCCCAGGAAATGCACAGCGCTGGATGGAGTAGTGGTACCAAGACCCACACTCAGTTGGTGGGCATGGCATGTGGAGGGAAACTATGGAGCTGAGGGATGGGGTACTCATTAGGCAGGGAAAGATTGTGGGGCCCTCCATTTCTCACTGAAGAGCTTGAAGATACTAGACTCATGGCCTTTCTCCCCATCCTGGTCCCCTGAAGGCAGATGATGTCCTCACTTACTATCCTGAGACTCTTGTGGACGCTGAGCCCTGGCCGGCCTCACCTGGAGGTCCAGTTCTTGGTCAACACCTTCCTGGCAGCCTCCTTCACCTCCTTGTTCCGCAGGCTGTAGATGACAGGGTTGAGCATGGGTGTCACCACGGCATAGAGGACCGTGAAGACCTCGTCGGAAATGTGAGCCTGCTTGGTCTTGGGTGTCATGTACATGTAGATGACAGCACCGTAGAAGAGCACCACCACGGTCAGGTGAGCCGAGCACGTGGAGAAGGCTTTGTGGCGCCCTGCAGCTGAGGGCATCCTTATAATGGTGACCAGGATAAGAGTGTAGGAGAGGCAGATGAATGCCAGGGGCATGGGCAGCAGCAGAGTGCTGCCAGCCAGCAAGAGAGCCTCACTGATGGATGTGTCACCACATGCCAGCTTCAGCACCGCCAGGATCTCACACATGAAATGGCTGATCACATGGTGGCCACAGAAAGACAGCTTCATGGCAATGACTATCTCGGTCACTGACTTGAGGACGGAGAAGGCCCATGTGGCTCCTACCAGCAGCAGGCAGAGCTGGTGGCTCATGAGCACAGGGTACTGGAGAGGCCGGCAAATGGCCAGGTAGCGATCGTAGGCCATGATGGC
>NW_022103922.1:33678257-33679642 GCF_000313985.2 Echinops telfairi
TTTCCTTTCTTCCCCTTTTATAGAATGGTGTGTGTGTGTGTGTGTGTGTGTGTGTGTGTGACTTTTCAGTGCTTGTTTCTGGATGGTGTTACACCCAGTAGTGGCTTCATGTTTGTGTGCCCATGTTGGTTTTCTGCCCATAAAGAACTGGAAAGTATTTTTGATAATGCTGGATTTTATAAATTCTCTAAATGTTTTCTTCTTTGAGAAAACTTTTATTTCTCCTTCAAACTGTTCTGGATAAAGGATTCTTGGATTGCAGTTGTTATCTTTCAACTTACATAACACATTGCTCCAGTTTCCTCTCTCCTGCATGGAGTCTGTGCAGAGATCTGAGCTTATTCTTATCTGTTTACCTTTCTATGTGACTGCTTTCTTCTCGCTAACTGCTCTGGTGGTTCTCTCCTTTTTCTTCAAATTGGATAATTTGACTACTATATGTCTGATGTGTTTTGGGAGGTGGTTAATCTAACTGGTTGAGATAGTTTATTGTGACAGCCTGGCCGATAAACACAAGTGGGATTAACTGAAGGGTGGAGAGATAAATGGCTCGGTGAGCCTCGCCTTTCTTGTCTCTCGCTCTCTGATCATCAGACCAGTGTGCGGCTGCCTTGCTTGTTCTGTGCCTCAATTTACAGGCTACACTACTTGTGGGATGCCTAGTCTGTGAACTGTGTCGCTGTAAGTTGAGGTCCCTTTAAGACTTCTCTTGAGCTGGGGACTGGGGGTATATGGAATCTAGCAGAGTCCCTTGTTGGCCCTGGATATTATGTAGGGAGGGTGCAGACCTTCCATTATTGTGATTACAACAGTGGATTCCTGCCAAACTCAGAACTATCCACTCTTATGTATAGTCCTAGGGCAGAAATTGGCTATTGTAGTAGATGCCCCTGGGAGAGAGGGGCTTCTGATCAGAAGGTGATCCTGTGGCAGGATAAAGAGTTTTGTGTTGCCTTTCTCATAAGAAAATAGGAGCAAGTCTAAAACTCCTGGAGCCCCCTATGCTGTGGGTGAGAGCCTCGCCACTCTTACTGGTGCTGGAAAACTCTCCAACTAGCTGGTGCTGTCTATCTGCAGAGCCCAGTGGCACCCCTACCACCAGGGGAGGGAGCTGGGCCCCAGCTAGGGATTATCCCCAATGGGAACTCTACTCCATGGGCCACCCAGGGTTTCAGTGTCCAGGGCTCCAGGAGTCCATGCAAGGGTCCCTGGGAATGCCCCAGGGGGATAGACTGTCCTTGGCCACCTCCCCATGCTGGCAAGCTGCTGAATGGGGGCTGGCAGGGGTAGAGGGGGAAGAGGCCAGGAGTTGCTGCCCCACCGACAAGGGAGGTAAGTGGCACGCACGTGGGTGACGTGCGTGTGGTGAGCACAGCTGCACTCTC
>NW_022103922.1:33680370-33682092 GCF_000313985.2 Echinops telfairi
TTTGTGAATTTTAGATTTCTTTTCTTTCTACAAGGGTTACAGCTGAGTTCCAAGGGCCTCGTACAATACCAGGATTCTGAGAAAGTGTTCTTTCTGGTCCCAGTGTTCATGCTGGATCCACCTCTCAAGATTTCCCTCATGGCATCTGGGTCCCAGTCAGTGACTCAAGGAGGTCATTACAGAGAAGTTTCTGTTCACATCAGCATAATCTTTATCATCCCTTGGATTCTTTCTATAATTGTATGCCATACTGAGAAGATGTTTAAGATTAGCTAAGGTCTTGGCTACCCAGAAACACCTTGAGGTTATGATTTGTTCTAATAATGTGGAAATGTACAATACTCACCTTCCTGGCATAATTGCGGAAGACAAAATGGGTACATTAGCAAGTGTGGTGAAGAAAGCTGATGGTGCCCAGCTACTAAAAGATATAGCATTTGGGTTGTTAAAGGCTTGAAGTTAAAACAAGCAGCCATCAAGCGAGAAAGCAACAAAGCCCACATGGCAGAAGCACACCAGCCTGTGTGGTCATAAGGTGTCAATTGGAATAGGTATCAGAAGTTCAAAAACAAGCAATAAAATCGACATGCAGGAGCATGGACAAAGTGGAGGCCCCAAACCCACCTGCATGAAATTGGACAGTCCCTCACAGTAGGGCCACATGAAAGGGATGATATATCCAGGGTGTGGTATAGCACTGATGAAACATAACTATCCTCTAATTCTTTAATATTTCCTTCCCTTACTATTATGGTCTTGGTTTTACCTCATTAATCTTGTTAGACCTGCCTATATTCATTTGTGTAATTAAGATTATTCTTTGTATTAAAGCCAAGATAGATAAACTTTCAGAAACAGCAATGGGAATAATGTTTCCCTGAGGGTATGGGAAGAGAAGGGAGAAAGGGAAGGGGGAGCTGATAGCAATGATGTAAGTATAACCCCCCTGGAGGGGAATGAATAATAGAATTGTAGGTGAATGGATCCACTAGTAGGTGTAAGATACGACATATATGATGGGTCCTGGGGGGAAAGGGGGAGTGGGGAGATAAATAGGAGCTGGTATCAAGGAGCTCAAGAAGAAAGAAAATGTGTTGTAACTAATGGTGGCAGCAGTTGTACAAGTATGCTTGATCTAATTGAATTATGGATTGTTATAATACCTGAAAGAGCTCCCAATAAAATGAATTTTAAAAATCCCCGAGAACCATAAATAAAGAAGAAATAGGAGTTAGCATAAACTTTTATCATTCAGAGAATATAGTCCCCTACCTCCTCTTGCCCTCTCCCTAGAATTGATAGTAATTTTCTGAGCCTCAGAGTTTTTACATGTAATGTGGAGATGATAATGGGATTTCCTTGTGGGCTTGCTCCGAGCATCCAGTGAGCCTTAGAGGTCTCGGCACAGAGGTTGGCATGTGCATAATAATATCCACCAATGGCAGTAGTTACTATTAATTTTATGTCCCAAGCAGAAATTCTGGGTTTTAAATATTTTAAAGATAATTTTACTGGGGCTCCTACAACTCTTATCATAATCCATCCATCCATCCATTGTGTCAAGCACATTTGTTCATTTGGTGCTCTCATCATTCTCAAAACATTTGCTTTCTACTTGAGCCCTTGATATCAGCTTCTCATTTTTCCCCTCCCTCCCCTCTCCCCGCCTCCCTCAGGAACCCTTGATAATTTATAAATTATTATTTTTGTCATATCTTACAC
>NW_022103922.1:33685917-33700923 GCF_000313985.2 Echinops telfairi
TATGCTGATGTTTCTATTTCTGGGTCTTCAACTCTTTTCCATTGGTCTGAATATCTGTCATTATACCAGTACCACACTGTTTTGACTACTCTGGCCATATAATACATGCTAAAGTCAGGTAGAGCAAGTCCTCCTACTTTGTCCTTCTTGAGGAGTTCTCTGCTAATTCTGGGCTTCTTCACCCTCCATATGAAGTTGGTGATCAGCTTTTCCAATTCTCTGAAGAAGGATGGTGGTATTCGTATTGGGATAGCATTGAACTTATCAAGTGCCTTGGGCAGAACTGACATCTTTACTATACTGAGTCTTCCAATCCACGAACATGGGATATCCTTCCATTTGTTGAGGCCACTCTTGGTTTCTTGTAGTAGTGTTTTATAATTTTCCTCATATAAATCATTTTTTAGTCAGGTGTATCCCTAGATATTTCAATTTGTTTTTGGCTATTGTAAAGGGTACTACCTTTTTAATCATCTCCTCTGTGATCTTGTCTGATGTGTAGAGCAGTCTGATCGACTTCTGTTTGCTGATCTTGTAACCTGCCAGCCTGCCATATTCTTCTATTGCTTTCAACACTCAACTGTGGAGTTTAGGGGATTTTCAATGTATAGAATCATATCGTCTGTGAATAATGATAATTTCTCCTCTTCCTCCCCCCGATGAATACCTTTGATGCCTTTTCTTTGTCTTATGTTGTTAGCTAGGACCTCTAGTATAATGTTAAATAGGAATGGTGACAAGGGGCATCCTTGTCTGGTCCCCTTTTTCAGTGGAATGGTTTTCATCTTTTCTCCATTAACTACCACATTGGCTGTTGGTTGTTCATATATAGCTTGTATAATATTGAGGAATTTTCCTTATATTCCTATCTTCTTGATTGTCTTAAACAGGAATGCGTGTTGATGTTGTCGAATGCTTTCCCCGCATCTATCGATATTATCATGTGGTCTTATTATTTTCCTGCCAATGTGGTGAATAATACTGATGGTCTTTCATATGTTGACCATCCTTGGTATATTCATGATGAATTATTTGTTTTATATACTTTTGTATTCTATTGGCCAGTATTTTGTTAAGGATTTTTTCATCAATGTTCATTAGGGATATCGGTCTGTAGTTCTCAATTCTTATGGGATTCTTGCCTGATTTCGGTATCATAGTTATACTAGCTTCATAGAAGGCATTCGGGAGTTTGCTGTCTTTTTCTATGTTCTGGAAGAGTTTGTGTAGGATTGGTGTCAGTTCTCCCCTGAATGCTTGGTAGAATTCTCCTGTGAAGCCGTCTGATCTAGGGTATATTTTTGTTGATAATCGCTTAATGACCTTGTTTATTTCTTCTATTGCTATTGGTCTATTGAGGTTCTTGACGCCCATCTGGGATAATCTAGGGAGGGATTGTTGTTCCAAAAATTTGTCCATATCTTCCAAGTTGTTTAATTCATTGGAGTACAATCCTTCGTAGTACTGTGTAATTATCTTTTAAATTTCATTCATTTCTGTTGTAACATCCCCTCTTTCATCCCTCACTCTTGCTATTGAAATTTGTTCCTTCCTTTCTTTGGTTAGGTTTGCCAGTGGTCTGTTGATTCCTTTTATCCTTTCAAAGAACCAACTTTTAGCAGCATTAATTTTTTCCATAGTTTTCTTTTTTTCCCTCTCCTGAATTTCAGGCCAGATTTTTATTATTTCTTTTCTTTTGCTATTAGTAGGGTTGTCCTGCTGAGTCTGTTCTAATTGCTGTAAATTTTGTGCCACCATATCAATCATGTGTCTCTCTTCCTTTTTCAGGTGTGTATGTATTGCTATGAAACTTCCTCTGATAACTGCCTTTGCTGTGTTCCATAAGTTTTGGTATGTTGTGTTCTCATTCTCATTGGTTTCTAGAAATTTCCTAATTTCATCTCTGATCTTGGCCAGTACACAGTCTTTTGCAAAAGAGAGTTATACATTTTCCAATTGTTTGCTCTTGTTTTCTTCATCTTCCTTTTGTTGATTTCCAGCCTTATGGCACAGTGGTCAGAGAGAGGTCTGTATGATATCAATGTGTTTAAATTTATGCAGATTCACCTTATGCCCCAGCATGTGGTCTATCTTTGTATATGTGCCATACGGGCTTGAAAAGAATGTGAATTTTTTGCTATTTGCTCCGTAAATATATATCAGGGCAAATTGTCTAATTGTAGTGTTTAGGATCTCTAACTTCCTTGTTGAATTTCTTTCCTTGTGATCTATCTTTATCAGGAAGAGGTGTATTGAAGTCACCTACTATAATTGTTGAGGCTGCGATTTATTTTTTCATCTTTTGGAACATTTAGTTGACGTATTCAGCAGGTCTCTCATTCGGGGAATATATATTTAACATGCTTAGTGGTTCTTTGTCTATTGCTCCCTTGAGCATTATATAGTGTCCCTTCTTATCTCTTTTTACGGTTTGCATTGTGAGGTCAATTTTATCCGAGATTAGGATTGCAACCCCTGTTTTTCTTTTAATTGTTTTTTGCTTGATATGCCTTTCTCCAGCCTTTGATTCTCAGCCTTTTTTGTCTGTAGTCTTGAGTTGTGTCTCCTGTAGGCAGCAGATTGATGTGGTGTGTTTTCTAAGCCAGTCTGCTAGCCTCAGTCTTTTATGCCTGAGTTCACTCAATTGATATTCAGGGTTATTACCTCCATCTGTGTACTCTGTAATGTCATCTTATAACTTTTGTCTCAGGGGTTTTTCTACCTCCCATCCTTATCAGTGTGTTGTGCGTATGTATATGTGTGGATCGTTCTTGACTTCTTTCCATCCTTAAGCCAATGCTATCTTGGGGTTGTTCTATGTGGCAGTCTCTTCTTTGTGCTCAGTGAGCACTGTCCTTCTGCCCATACTGGGTTGGCAAGGACCTTTTGTAGGGCTGGGTTTCTTTGAACATATCCTTTGAGTTTTTCTTTGTCTTGGAAGACTCTTACTTTTCCATCTATCTTGATAGATAATTTGGCTGGATAGAGTATTCTTGGTTTTGCGTTATTTTCCTTCATTTTTTTGGAATATGTTACTCCACTCTCTCCTCTTCTTCAGTTTCTGCTGATATGCCTGAGCATATTCTTTTGTGGGAAACTTTATATGTGAACCTTTATATTGTTTTTCCCCAGCTGCCTTTATATGTGAACCTTTATATTGTTTTTCCCTAGCTGCTCTCATGATTTTCTCCTTTTCTTTAATGTTAGATAATTTAACTATTATGTGCCTTGGTGACTTCTTCTTGCGATTCAGTCTAGCTGGTGTTCTTTCAGCCTCCTGAATGGTTGCCTGGTTTTCATTCATTAAGCTGGGGAAGTTTTCCTCTAAGAAATCTCTCACTATTGTTGCAGATGACTTCTTTGTTGTGTCTTCCTCCGGTAATCCAATTATTCTGATGTTGTTCCTCTTCATAGGATCAGACGGCTCTTAGGTTTTCTTCAGTTTCTCTGATGATCTTATTATATTTTTGATCAAGTTTGTTAAAGTCTGCTTGGCTGTCCTCTAGGTCACTGGTGCAGTTCTCTGCCTCCTTCAGTCGGTTGGCAAAGTCCGTGAATCTGCTACTGGTTTTTGTTATCTTGTCCCTAAGCTCTTTTATTTCCCTTTGGTGTATGATGCTTATCTCCTCTATCATTTCTTCCTTTTTCTGTATTGTTTCCCTCATATCCTGTATGACTCCAAGCAGAATTCTGAAATTTTCATTCTGTGGCAGATCAATGTCTGCTTCTTCTATGCATGTCGTTATGTTCAGGACATCTTCTCCCATTGCCTTTTGTTTCTCCTGTTTGTTATTGTTGTTGTTGTTGAGGTCGTTGGGGCTGCTTGCTGCTTGCATTGTGTTGTTTTAGGGGAGCCAGGTGCCATTTTCCAGGGAGTTGAAGAGCACTGCCTCTCTCTGGGAGACTCATAGGAATACTTTTTCGAACTGCCTGCAGCTAATTGCCCTATGGAATTGGCCTACCGCTTTACCCTCCTATGGTTTCACTCTTTCCATAGTCAACCAGTATTCTGTTATTTGGAGGGCAAGTCGATGGTCCTCTCAGCGGACCCTGGCTGGCTTGTTGTGGACCCACTAGGATGGTGCTGTACTGGGTGATCTCACAAGAAGCTGTGATGGTGTGACCCATGGCAGCTTGGGGTGCCACAGAAGGCATGCGGGGGTGCCTGCTGCAATGGGAGTGCCACAGAAGGCTGGTGGGTTTACTGCTTTGGTGTAGAGCACAGCGAATGGTAGGCAGAATTGCCCTGGTGAGGTAGATTGCTGAAGAGGTTGGGCAGAGGTTCCTCAAGCAGCATGGAGCATTGGCAAATGTTGGCCAACCTTCCTTAGGCCATGTGAGACACTACAGCAGGAGGGAGGCAGTTCCCCCAGTCATGTGGGAACACAGAGGACTGGTAGGAGCTCCCCCAGCCACGAAGGTAGGATTTCCCCCAAATAGGATGGGTGGGATTTCCCCTGGCATGTGTTAAGCACCACAGAGGGAGGGCAGGTGCAATTTTTCCTGGAAGAAGGTGGACAAGATTTCCCCCAGAATAAGTTGGGTGGGATATCCCCTGGTGGAGGGTGGGTGGGCTTTTCCTAACCAACCAAAAAAACTAAGCCCGCTGAGACTGTGGGGGGACAGAGAGAAGAGAAGGAAACAGAAGTAACAATATTGCTTAGCCCTGATCCCTGACCATGAGGCTGGAGGGGTTTAAACCCTCCCCTGAGGCAGCAGCAAGCTGTGGCTGTGTTGAGATAAAGCTCCTGAGTCAGGTCAAGACAGTGGCGGGGCTAAGGTCAAACCCTAGCCGGCCTCCACTGTGGTGAGTCAAAAGCCCCCAGCTCCTGAAAACCTAGTGGATCTGTGCCTACATATCATTATGATGCTCTTCCTATCACCTGACAGCATGGAATTTCCTTCTCAGTTGGTCTCCTGCACTGATTTCTGTGGAGTCCCTGTGGTGTGTGTTATTCAGTCATCATCTTCCCAGAAGTCTCCAATATTGAGGGATTTGCCCATAGAGGCAAACTATTTACAGGCGCACAAAGCTCAAAAGAAGATGGAAGGAATACATAAAGTCACAATACCAAAAAGAATTGGTCAACCTTTTTAAGAGTTGAGATATGATCAATTTTAAAACATAGATATCACTGAAGGAAGTCCAACCAACACTGAAGGTATTAGTTGAAGACAAGTCTCCTGAAATGGACAAAATTGAGATGTTTCCCCAAGCTACAACACCTCTAGCAGCACTCAGTAGTCTATAAGAAAAAAAATGGAAGACAGTCACCTGGCTAACTTGCTAAAAAGATCCACATTTGCACCCTTCCAAAGTGAGAGGTTGAAAATGGAGGACAGGGTTGTGCACCAGCAAGAAGAAGGCCGGGGCAGCACAGAGGCCCCTCCTGTTGGTTCTAGGTCTTTCGGTACCAAGATGAGAGGTTGGAGATGGAGGTGCGGAACAAAGATAGAATTTAGCCAGGAATGTGCAGTTGGGAGAGATTTTATTGAGGCAGGAAAAGAACTGTTGGGAGGGAATGGAGAGCAGAGAAGGATGGGGGCATCTTGAGCTCCCGAGCAGGTTCCAAGACCCAACAAGTTAGGTCAGGGAAATTGTGCTGGGCAGTGAGGCAGTGGGACATATACAGGGCTTGAGCCAAGGACGTATGTGCTGATGAGGGGAAGGAAGGCCTCTGGTGCTGCAGTTGCAGGGTCTGAATCAGGATATGGTCTGTGAGTAAATCATCCTGGAACACTGTGGGAAGGGCCTGTACAGACCCGGCCCTGCGATATAAGCTCCTGGGAATGCTAGAGGCAGGGACTGCACAGTCCAGCTCTGGCCTTAAGAGGTGGGGGGAAGGGGCCACACAGTCCAGCAGGCTATCTTTCAGAAGAGTTGGGGGAAGCAGCTACGTGGTCCGGACCCAGCCCAAACACAAAAAAAGATGATCCAACAGAATGTGGAAATCATTATCCACTGCCATCCCTATCACATGCAAGTGAAACATTGAACAATTATGTGTGAGCCCATGGGGGCAGCCAGTGTGTCAATCCATCTCATTGGGAACCCTCCTCTTGTTCACAGACCCTCTACTTTGCCAAGCACCTGTCCTTTCCCAGGGACTGCTCTCCTGATAACATGTCCAAAGTACTCGAGACAAAGTCTCACCATCCTTGCTTCTATGGAACATTCTGGCTGTGCTTCTTCCAGGCCAGATTTGCTTTGGGTTTTTAGTTTCGGCAGCCCACAGTACTTTTATTACTCTTCACGAACACCATACTTTAAGCACATCAATTCATTTGCAGTTTTCCTGACTTGGTATTTTCTGTTTCTCATGATGCTGTCTATTGGGTCAGTTGTGGTGACTTCTGATTTCTTGCGGTGAGATGTAACCCATACTGAAGGCTACCGTGTTTGCATTGCATTAGAAATCTCAGCTCATGATATTTCACACTTTGTTCTCTCTTTCTAGTAGCACTGCTATTTTAAGGTTTTTAAAAAATCATTTTAATTTAAGTTTTTCCCCACACTTTTGATACACAATATTTTTGTTTCCGTCTGGTCCTAAATACCATATATACTCGAGTATAAGCTGACCTGAATATCAGCCAAGGCACCTAATTTTACCCCAAAAACTGCATTAAAAATGTGCTGGAAAACTTGGCTTATACATGAGTATATACAGTGGCTTCTAATTTCCATTTTTCTTTCTCTTGGCTATTTAAAAATGTTTTTCTTGATTTCTAAACACATGGATGTTTTTGAGTAACTTCCTTTTAAAAATTGATCTTAATTTCACTTCTAAGTTCACTTCGTTTGGTAAGAGGATGTGGTTTACTGGCCTTATACTATAATCTATGGTCTTTTTCCCCCCAAGTATTCCCCATGTGCTCCAAATGATGCATCTTCTCTGTTGAGGACAGTATTTCTATTTCTGTTCATTTTATAAGATTGGTGATTCTCTTGTTCAAATCCTGGTTTGTCTCTTTAATCTCTCAATGGCTTCAAGATCTAAGATGGGATCTTCCTCTTCACTGTGAATTAGTCAAGCTCTCCTCATTAGCCCTATCAATTTTTGCTGTCTGCATTTTGAACTGATGCTATTAGATGCATACAAGACTGGTGAAAATAATCTCTTATCGTGATATAATGATTCATCTTCTTACTTGGAATACTTTTTTGCTTTACATTTTACTTGGCTTATTATTAATAAAATTATACCAACCTTGTTTGGGCTAGCATTTGCTATATTTTTTTCTATCCATTTGCTTGCAACCTTTCTGTAACCATGTGTGTTAGACTTCTCTAGCAAAAAGCTCAGAATTAGAAATTTTTTTAAGTGGACAGAAAGAGAGAAATGGGGCTGACTAGGCCAACTTGAAGCACCAAGCTAGGGAATCAATCTTTCCACCTCTCAGCCCACCCCTGCTCGTCACTCTGATCCTTCTTTCTTCCACAGACAACCTCTCTCTCCTCTGATGGCTCCTCTTACTGTGTAAGGTTCAGTACATTGGTCTTAAGTGAAAGCCTTTTGGGGCACAAGTTCTTCCTCCTGCTGCCCCCTTACTGACAACTTCCTCAGCATTATTCTTGCTTGTTCTCTCACTTAATTGCTTAATTCAGAGCTCAATGATGCCAGCATAGGAATTATACTTGACTTCTCCCTCATTGTCCTCATCAAGCAATTCAGAAAGTCCCTTTAGTCTATCTCAAAAATGTGTGTTAAATCTATTCCATCTGCTCCCTCCTCCCTCTTTCCACCCCACACTCACTATGGTGACATGCCCCCCACCCCCAATCTTCTCTTCCCACAAAACTCGCTGCCATCAAGTGTATTCCGACTCATAGTGACACTGTAGGGCATGGTAGGGCTGCCTCTGTGGGTTTGAGACTGCCGATCTTTATGGGCCTAGAAAGTCCCATCTTTCTCCTGCAGAGCAGCGGACGGGTGCAAACTGCTGACCTTGTGTTTAATAGTCCCCCGGGCAATCCACTCCACCACCCAGGCTCCTCTTTGCACAAAATGGGGAGGCCTTTTTGATCCTTTCACTAACTGGCGCGTTCCCTCTGCTCAGTGTTCTTTGCCCTTTTAATGTTAAGGTAACACGAGGTTATACCGACACATCCTGAGCCTCTTTAAATAGTTTGCCAGGAATCCAGTGCAGAAGTAAGGCCCTGGCGATCTGCTTCACAAGGGTCATGACCTTGCCAGTTCTGTGGAGTCAGGTCTACTCTGCATGCACGGGGTCGCCATGAGTAGGAATCCTCTTAGTGGCCACTGCCAGCGGTCTCCCATGCATGAGCTCAAGACCTCGATCAGGTCAGGAGGTTTTCTTTATTATTTTGGTGATTATTTCTTCATGTGTGCCATTCTTCAGGCATACCAACTTGTTTTAGCCACGGTTCTATAGAGACAGGAATATTGGACTTTCTGGATCAGCTCTCACTCTCTCTCTCTCTCTCTCCAGCTTTATCTTTTTCTTTCTGAGTTGTAAGGAAGATTCTCAAAGCCGTCTTTCCAGGTTTAGTTTTCAATAAACTCTAACCTGTTGCTGGTTGCTTTCACTGCATTTTCAAGCTAAAAATCTTTCATCTTAAAATGAAAACTGAAAACATTTGACTAATTATTTCATTGTTTCAGGCAAGCGCCCTCGACGCAGGCATGACTGGAACAGACAATCCAGAAAGCAAAACTTCTGGTGTCACATGTTTTTTCTATATTCACATATGGATTGATCTTTGGAATTTTATTTAGCCTATGAATTAGGGAGTTTCATGATTTTTATAGTATGTGTATTTTAATGTTATTTTTATAGCTCTGCTTCCTAGACCCTGGTGATCATAGGCGTGGGAATCGAATGCCTCTTATCTTTCTGTCTAGTGATGTTCCTTGATTTGTTCATCTTCATAAAGTGGCATAGGTCTATGTTTGTTTGTGCTTGTGCTTGAAAAGGAATTCTATAATAAAATATACGGATCATTTTCAAGTATCTTAGTTCCAGGCAATGATGAAAGAGAGAGAGGGAGAAAGGATTGTTTACAGTTTAATCCTCTACTTTGGGAGGGTCAATTGGCCAGAGATTGGGGACAGAGAACTCCTAAGAAGACAGAGGTGGCTGTTTTGCTAGCTGGCTTCTTTTCAGGACATGCAGAAGCAGTCCCAGGTCAGCAGGAGGAGAGACTTTCTCCTCTAACTGCCCTGAGTGCCCATGTGATGAGCCTAACTGGCCAGTGCCCTGCACTTCTGTGCCAACTAAAAGATGGGCTGAACTTTGGTCAATTGCTCTGAGCAGGCACTGGTATTGTTCCCCAAACCACTCCATTTGTCTTCTTCCTGTGCCCACCTCACCCTAGTTCCGAGCCTGGTGGGCCAGCACTGGCTCTCCTGGCTCACAGCATCCCCTGCTTCCCGGCCTTCCCTTCCTCGGCCAATGCTCCCGTCAACCTGGGTCCACTTGAACCAGATTTTAGAGACAGAATTTTAGGTTTAGGGGCCTGTAAGGTGATTCTTTTGAGGATCACTGGTGGCATAGTGGGTTATGCCTTGAACTGTTAACCACGGGGTTAACAGTCTGAAACCACCAGCCGCCCCACAGGGGGAAAAGGCTTTCTACCCCAGTGAGGAGTTACCATCTCAGAAACCCACTAGGGCAGTTCTACCCTGTCTTGTCAAGTCACTGTGAGTCAGCATCAACTTGATGGGCATGAGTTTTGAGTGCTGTGCCTCTTTATGATTTCCAGAGAATGCCATGAAGCAAATACCAACAAGCTCTAAAGGAGAGGTGTTATATAGACCACATTCTCTCCCCAAACAAAATTAAATGGAGATAAATTTAAAAAATTAAAAATTACTCAAGAACTTCCCTGTGTTTAGAAATTAAGAAATATATTTCTAAATAGCTAGGAGTGAGAATCGTGAAAATTAGAGACGATTTAGAACCAGGCAGACACAAAACGGGGCATTTTCTAACTTTCCCCAACGAAATTGGAATTTGGAATGGGAAGGGCTAAATGCATGAGATTCAGATTATGATCTGAACAGAAAAAAAATCTGAAGAGTACTAACCTTTGCCAAGGGTTTGGGAGAACGGGTTAGACTACAAAACTGACTTATTCACAGGGCTACCACTAGATGGTGCTACTAATGAATGAAAACAATGCGGTCGTTGGTTGCTGGGCAGAGAATCGTTGCAGCTAGCACAGGCTCGTGCTTGGGAGCTTGTGTGGAGCTTGTATGCCTATGTGAGTAAATGTGTCTGCACACAACTATTGACCCATGAATCTTCCCCAAAAGGAAAGTTCATTTCAAAGCGTGCAAGCGTACGCAGGAGTGTATGCACTCTGGAAAGCATGGGCATGAAGCTAAACAATAGAAACCTCAAAAAGCTGACTGAATAGCCGTCTGGTCTGGAATTCCTGCCCCTCAGTTAGGGAGGCTACTTTTGGAATGTGCAAAAGATTCAACCCTGGGAGGAAAACATACATGCAGGGGCCTCTCCACAGGACAGTTGTTCCCAGGCAGTTAACCTTTAGACTTGGCCACAAATTCCTCCTAGATCTCTGTCCTGCGTCCAGTGCGAGCTGCCCGGCTCTCAGTCAGTTCTCAAGCCGCCTTCCTCCTGAGTGCACAAAGCATGTAGTAAGATGCCCACCTGGGCTTCTTGCCGCTGTCCACATGAGGAGACACAAGATGTTTTCCATCATGATGTTAAGATAAGCAACTGGCTTGAGAATTATTTTTCTTTGTAATCATGTTGAAAGGAAGTCCTAGTACATTTTCATTTACACTCAAGAAATATAGATGCCTTGTACTCGAGGAGGGGTGCATGTGGGTTACATGAGGGGAGAGCCAACCACAAGATCACCAGAAACTCCAAGGGAGGGAGAGGAGGCTTGCTGTTCCCAAGAAGCTTTAGAGCCTCCAAAAGCCAAAGTGTCATTCTGCTCCGTCCTTTAGGCTCAACGTGTGAGTCAGAACCAACTGAATGGCGTTGAGTTCATTTTTTGTGTCGAGGTTTTGTTGTTGTTGTTGTTGTTTTCCCTCTTATCTGTGCCGCCAACTTCTCTCAGCCTCTTGCTCTGGGTCCTCCCTCATCCCATGGACAGTGCTCTGCTGATCACCTGCTGTAGGGAACGGCCCACCAAGCTAGAGATGTGGGCATGCTCAGGCTGTCCACCTGTCAGAGAGGTACATGTGGGTCTGAGTGAACGGAAAGTGTGCTCTGTACTCACTGAGGGCTTGTTCACCAATGGTTGCAGAGCCCCGCCCCACCCTCCAGTGTGGGAACCTTCGCAGAGAAGTTAGGAGGCACTGAAAGTAGCTTGTTGGCCCTTAGGCTCCTCACGACAGCAGAGCTCCCTCATTAATAGCCCCCCAGAGAAGGTAGCTTGGCCCCCAAAGGCCCTGAGACATCAGCAGACGAGAGTTCTAATCCCAGCATCATTAAAAGTTCAAGTGGCTTCCCTGGAGGCCATAGAAATGTCCCAAGATACATTAGACCTGCTGCCTCCTGAGTCCAATTTGGTTGAAGGAAATGTTTAGTTTTTAATCCAGAGAAGGTTTTTTTCTCTAAGGATTTGAGCCTCGCTGAGCAAACTTAAGGGTCCCTCGGGTCACAGTCACGAAGTGTCAGCAGTTCAAAACCCCTAGCCCCATCTCTGGAGAAAGACAAGACCGCCTGCTCCAGGGAAACGTTCCCGTCTTGGGAATCCCAGGCCACGGTTCTACTCTGTGCTGGGGGCCACTCTGAGTTGGAGGCAACCTGACAGCAGGGTGTTGAGCTGGTTGTTGTGGAGAGAACGTGGGTCTCAGACTGAGGTGCTGAGATCTGAGGCATACTCGAGGTATGCAGGGATGGTTTAACATTGGAAAATCCATCAATATTATACACCACATCGAGATGAAAAAGGATAAAAACCATGTGATAATATCCATAGATGTAGAAAAAGCGTTTGACAACATCCAACACCCATTCCTAATTAAGACACTCATGAAGATAGGAATGGAAGGTAAATTCCTCAAGCTAATACAAGCTATCTATGAAGGGCCAAAGGCCAACAACATAGTTAATGGAGAAAAGACAAAAACAATCCCACTGAAAAAGGGTACAAGACAAGGATTCCCCTTGTCCCCACTTACGTTCATTATTGTATGGGAGGTTCTAGCTAACAACATAAGACAGTGGAAGGACATCAAAGGGGTCCAAATGGGAGAGGAGGAGGTAAAACTATCGCTATTTGCAGATGGCATAATACTGTACATTGGAAGCCTCAAAAGCTCCACAACAGAGTACTTACAGTGATAGAGGAATACGGAAGAGTGGCAGGATACAAGATCAGCAAACAGAAGTCGATAGGTTTGCTATACACATTGGACAGGACCATGGAAGAGGAGATCAAGAAGGCAGTACCCTTCACAGTAGCCAAGAACAAACTGAAATACCTAGGAATATATTTAACCAAAAAAAAAACCCTAAAGACCTATACAAGGAAAACTATAAGACCCTACTATAGGAAACCAAAAGCAACCTCCACAAATGGAAGAACATCCCCTGCTCGTGGATTGGAAGGCTCAACATAGTAAAGATGACAATCTTACCCAAAGTACTTTATTAGTTCAATGCTATACCGATTTAAATACCAACATCTTCTTCAAAGAATTGGAAAAACTAATCACCAGTTTCATATGGAGAGGGAAGAAGCACATAATTAGCAGAGAACTCCTCAAGCAGAAAGAGGACTCGTCTTACCCAATTTTAATGCCTATTACACAGCTACAGTGGTCAAAACAGTGTGGTACTGGCACAATGACAGACACTCAGACCAGTGGAAAAGACTAGAAAGCCCAGGAATAAAACCATCAGCATATAGACGACTGATCTTCGACAAGGGTCCCAAAACCATCAAGTGGGAAGCAGAGGCCCTTTTTAACAAGTGGTGCTGGACACAATGGATATCCACATGTAGAAAAATGAAACAAGACGTTTACCTCACCCCATGCACAAGAATAAACTCAAGGTGGATCACAGACCTAGAAGTAAAAACCCCAAACCATCAGGACCATCAAGGAAGGAATCGGGAGAAACAAGATCATTGGCCCAGGGAATTCATAGGCTCACTACGATAGGGAAGGGTACACACACAGGTGAACTGGAAATTGACAAATGGGGTTTAATAAGAATAAAACACCTGTGCACCTTGAAAGACTTCACCAAAAGGGTGACAAGACAACCCACAGACTGGGAGAGGATTTTTAATATGATACATCGGACAAAGGGCTCATTACTATGGCCTGCAAAAAGAGGAAAACAGTTAACCCCCTAAGGAAGTGGGCAGAAGAACTTTCACTAGGGAGGAGACCCATATGGCCAACAAGCATATGAGAAAGTGTTCCTGTCATTAGCCATAAGAGAAAAGCAAATTAAAACAACCATGAGATACCACATAACACCCCTGAGGCTAGCCCAAATCAGCAAATCAGAGAGCAACAAGTGTTGGAGGGGCTGTGGGGAAGTAGGAACCCTTCTCCACTGCTGGTGGTCATGTAGATTTGTATATCCACTGTGGAAAGCAATCTAGAGATACTTAAAGAAAATGGAAATTAATCTACCTTATGACCATATACCCAGAGGAGGTATCAAATAAAACACGACCAGTCATCTGCATTCCAATGTTTACTGTGGCATAATTCACAGTCGCAAAGACTTGGAAACAGCCTAAGTTTCCATCAATAGATGAGTGGATTAGTAAACTCGGGCACTTACACACAATGGAGTACTATGCAGCACTGAAAAGCATGGATGATCACATGAAACAGGTCGTTTCATGGGAAGGGTTGGAAGGAATCATGTTGAGTGAGGTAAATTAATCTCAAAAGGACAGGTTTAACATGAGTCCCCTGAGGTAAGTACAATCAGCACTGCAGGAATAGAAGAATAAACACTTATCTCACAATAAACAGGTGGAAGCATACGTAGTTGGGGGGAGGGCAGACCACACCCAGAGAAGTACATGTGAGTCCAACATAAAGAAGGGGAAAGGGGGAAGGAGGAGGGAGAATAAGGGTGGGGAGAAACTGAGATGATGACATGGGGGGAACAGGGCACTAACCCACCCAGGGGGAGAGTATTGGTTGTGTCCCCACAGAAGTAGAATGTGCATACAGACACCACCATGACACGCCAAACCAGGAGGGCAATGTAACACATGGAGGAATCCATGAAAAGACTGGACTATATGCCCAGCCCCAACCAGAACCAGCCTGACCCCCATCAAGGCAGGGAGTGCCACAGAGAATGACACTAGGTCTGGTGGGGGAAAGGAACCAACCTACCATACCCAGACGGAAGCAGAAGCAAATGAAGGGAGAGGAAGGGAGTGGAGCACACCCTGGCCCATCAAGCTCAGAGGACAATAGTCCTGCTTAGAACAGCCCATGCATAGAGAGGACCATATGGCCAGCCCCAGTATGAGATGCAACATCCTGCATGATCCATAGCCCTACATGGGACAGCACTGGAGACACAGTGTGGGATTTGTACCTGAGCTGACCCCACCACACCGAGGCAAAACACTAAGGGTGTGCAACAGAACAGCAAGGGGAGCAGAGCAAGGAAGTCCTGAGGGAATACCAAAAATAGACTTTGGGGCCAGGGCATGGCACCCCATCAGATCCAACTGGAAAATACTCCTAAAGGTCAACAAACAAACCTTGAAGTATTTACAGGCTTTTCTTTCTTTCTTTCTTTCTTTTGTTTTTTATTCTGTTTGTCATTGGTTTATTTTGTTGCTGTCGCTTTGCTTGGCACTATTTTATGTGCATATTATTATCTCTGCAGGTCTATCAAGATAAGATAGGCTGCATAAACGGTGGGGAGAAGAAAACAACTGGACCGATGGTTCCAGGGCGACATGGGAGGTGGGGAGGGGGGGAAAGGAAGTGGTGTAAACCAACCCAGAGACAAGGGAACAACAAGTGATCAAAACCAGTGGCGAGGAGGGTGTGGGAGGCCTGGTAGGGC
>NW_022103922.1:33702282-33707450 GCF_000313985.2 Echinops telfairi
ACAACATGAGGAACTGTGTTAAAGGGTTGTGGCTTTAGGAAGGTTGAGAACCACTGTCCTAGAGGGTCACATTTTCAGTGGTTGCTGAAGGCAATGTTGATAAAGCTCCACGTGAGTGCCTTACACCATCAAAGAAGGGCTCCTGTGGGGGTAGGGGGGATCTCCTCTTCTACTGGGACTTGACAGAGGGGCAAACTGGTGTGGTCCAGGGACCAGCAGGAGACTTGGTACTGATCCCACACACATCCCTGCAGGAGGCCCAGAGGTGACCACACCCCTACAGAGGAGCTCGGAGGGAGGAGCTACAACTCAGCCAGGAGTGACCAGGAATCCAAGGTTGTAGGGATCCTGACACTGAGCTGCTGGCTTTGAGAAGGAGGTCATCTGGGAGCTGCCCAACCATTCGAAGCAGAAAGGGCTGCCTGTGGGGGACAGTGGGCGTCCCTCATGCGTACGTGAGCCGGGATGGACAGGGGCTTGCCTGCGATGCTTCAAGGAGGCTTTCTCGGGACCAGGGAGAGGACGGAGAGTCATGACCGCTCACGGGCTGTGCCCGGTGGCTGTCTGGAATCTCTCCACCAGGCGGGGATGACAGATCACCGCTGCTGTGCAGAGACAGGGGGGCAAGGAGCTGCTGTTTACAGAGGTGCCCATGACAACACTGAGCTGGCAACCCTGCAGGGGCTTGCCCACACCCCAGGGCAGTCTCACTCCCTCATCCAATTCGAACACCACCAGACAATCTCTCAGATGCATGCTCACCCCACGTCCCCGCCTTCCCCTAATTTTAAGAGAAATAAACGTTGATAACAACAAGGTCAGCAAAAACGCCTTCCCCCTCTTGTCTGGTGCCTCAGCCAGGCACCTCTCCTGTTCTTGGTGATGCTTTGGAATGTCGTTCTGCAGTCTGTTGTCCCCTGGCAACTTGTACCCGTACCCGTCCCCCATCACTATGCCTCAGTGCCTGGGTAAGGGCTTTGGCCCTCATTAGGTTGAGAGAAATTGCTCAGTGGTGCACCCAGGGTGTGGGTCATACCTGCCACAGCTTAGATAGACCTCTGGCTGTTTGAGACCATTGAGACTGTTGAACTGGGTGCCAGGAGGCTGGGACTGGGGCCTGGCTTCTGAGCTAACTGGGTTCCACTCATGGCCTCTGGCTGTCTCCCTCCACATCTTGGGGCTCCCACATGCCTCCCTGAACTTGCAGGTCCCAGGTCTGAGAGACAGCTATGTAGCCTTCCTGGATGGAGACCATCTTCCTGAAGGGCAGGACGTTTCATTGGTCAGAACCTGACTCAGTCCTGGGGGCTTTTGTGGGCTGGAGATAATGCGGAACCACAGGCGCTCAGAAGACAGGTGCCCTCAGTGTGGAAGCCAAACAACATTGCACGTTAGCAATGGCAGACATCTGCCGGGAGCTGGTTATAGTGCTCTATGTCTATCTACTGGCTTAATCCTCACCAAACTTTGTGAGGTATACAATTAGCCACTTCACAGCTGAGGAAATTAGGCACAGAGAGATTAAATAACTGGTGCACAGCGCTGTGGTTCTGTGATATCAGGTCTGTGTTTTGCAGTGCTGGCTGCCCTCTCTCGACAGAGGAAGGAAGCCATTGTCTGGACTGGCTGGTCCCGTAGGCAGGCAGCAGGGCCTGGAGGGGCTCAGACCTCAAACTTCCAGGTCCAGAGTTCTTCTCCTAACAAGCCCAGCCTGGCAGTGCTGCCCTCAATATGGACTCTGCCCCGCCTCCCTGCCGGCCTCCCCAGAGTTAACACTGCCTGGCCTCGCCCTTTGGCCAGCAGCTCCAGCCCAAACAGGCTGCGCCTACATTCCCCGGCTGCACTCCAGCCTGCGGGAGCTGAGGCAGCCAGCGGTCAGTGGCTGGACGGAACTGAGCAGGAGGCTGCCGGTGGGGAAGCAGCAGCAAAAAGAGGCACAGAGTGGAGGCGGAATGTCCAGCATCCAGGCGCTGCTGGGCCTCTTGGGGAGCAAGACCCTCGTGGGTTTGATTGTAGCTGCTGCTGTGGCCCTGCTGCTGCTGCTGCTGCTGCTGGTCACCTGCCTGGACCATGGTCAGCAGGAGCGTGATGTGGAGAGGAACCGTCCAGCCGCAGGGGGAAACCGAGTCCTGTGGGCCGGGCCCTGGCTCTTCCGGGGTCGGGGTCGGGGCCGGGGCCCCATGGGACGCCTGCACCATCTCCATCATCCTGGCCATGCGTCTCACATGCCCCATGCCGGCCTCCACCACCATCACCTGCACCACTCTCCACACCACCTCCACCATCACCACCATCCTCACCGGGGTCGCCGCTGATGCCTACTCGGGCGAGGCTGCCTGCCCTGCAGTCACCAGAACAAGCAGACCCGGACTCTCAGTGCAGAAGAACCACTCCCTGTGGGGAAGGTGCCCTCGGGAGCTGACTCCTGCTCAGCCTTCAGGGGCAAACGTCCTATGGAAGCGGAGGACGAGGGAGCCCAGAGGATGCTTCGGACCTGGTGGTGGTGAGGGCAGAGATGGTCCTGTGGGGATGGACGCCAGAAGTCATCAGGTTACCAAGGTAGAACCGGTCCGGGGAGCCCGTGTGGGCAGACAGACGTGGGTGGACACCTCTCTGCAAACTGCTTGTCTTTGGACTGTCTCCTGAGATAGGCCTCTGGCCGGTAGGGGGAGCGGGGAGGGGGCAAATAAAACTCACAAAGAAGCCTTTGTGAAGAGACTCTTGATTGTAACAGGAGTGGGCTGAAACTTGGGAGGCCGGCAAGCCTGTGTCTGCACTGCCCTGGGGCCTCCTTCTGACGAGAACAGGACCCATGGAGCAGACACAGAGCTTGGGAGGCTGCAGGGTTCCCTCGCAACCCTGAACCCCAGGAGCATATAGAGAGGAGGGTACAGGCTGCCCCGGGTTCTACCCTCGTGCTCTTTCTAGCCCATGTCCAGGACCAGCTGGGCTCTGGGACCTGCCCCACCCCTTAGGCTATCTTGAATTCAGTGTTTCCTTGTTAACTGGGTCAAGGTTTCTCTCCCATGCCTTCATTTTTCAGGGGCTGCTGGTGCCAGCGAATGACAGTGGGGATGACAAGGAGAGGGAGTCCTTTAAGGCAGGGGCGGATACGCCAGTACAGCGAGGACAGCACTGGCCTCTCTGTGCTTACTTACTAAGCTGTAGTGATTTCCAGGGTTCTCTACAGATTAGTGAGTAAGCACAAGTAAACCCATGCTTATCTTGCTCTGGTCCTGCCTGGGGCTGACCATTTGGTTTGAGGCTTTGCTTGTGGGGCCAGGAGAGGGAGGATGCCCATCATCCCTAGAGGCAAACTGGTCAATGTGGTGGCAGCATGTGAAATTGAGCAGGACAGATGAGAAAGTAAGTGCAGGCAAGCCCATGCTGACCTTGTTTAGGGGTCAACGGATACTGCAGTGGGGGGGAGCACCCTGTGAAGCTCCCTGGGTGAGCTTCCAGAGAGCACTTGCCCCCTCTGCGTCTGTTTCCTTCCCTCCGAAGCCCAGAGACGGGGTGCCCAGATGCCCCCTGAATGGCAGGTGGAATCCCACAGCAAGGCAGGAAGGCTTGTTTTGAAGGCTTCAGCCTGCACCCATGAGCTGGGGTGGGTGGTGGAGAGGGAGACAGGGGCCAGCCAGGCTGAGGAGCAGGGAACAGGCCTAAAAGGCTAGGGCCTGGTGAGTCATTGGATCAGAACGTCCTGTTTCCCTCTCCTTCCCAGCGGATTCTCTGTGCAGGCTGCGGGGACAAATTCACATGTGTGCCCACCCTGGATTTCTGGGTTGGGAAAATACCAAAGGACCCCACGTAGTGTTGATTTTACCTCATCAGTGTCCTTCCACCTTGCCTCGCCTTCTCCCTCCCTCTGCTCAGCCCTGGCTCAGGTTCATCCCCCAGCCTGGATTCCTGCCCGAGCCTCCTACAGGCCCGGCCCTTTTCTTCCTTTTGAAAACAGCATGCAGACTTCATTTCTATATTCGAACTCTGTGTTGTGAACTGGGTAAAAGTTGACAGAACAAATGGGTTTTCCACTGGACGATTCACACACATCTTGATTTCGGAAGTTAACGGCAGTCCCCAGGGCTTCATAGCACTCTGCCCATGTGCTCCCTGTATTTACCAACTCCATTCCTGCTTTTCTCTCTCCCACTCTGCCTGAGCTCCATCCCTAGGGAAATGCTGCATTGCTTATCTCCCATGGTTGGTGCTCTAATGAGCACCGTACCTCCCTGGGGTTCTTGCTCACCTTCGAGGAGCTATTTGTTAGTCTGCTGTTTGGCTGAAAATTGAGCAAGGGGGCCGGGGTGCGGTGGCCAGTACAGTCCCAGGCCTGAAGGGTGTCAGGGTTCCACCAGTCACCATTGGACCAGTAAGCTTGATCGGTTGGGATGTTGAGGTTTATTCCATGTTTGTTTTCCCCCATTCTATCTAGGCCCTCCTATTGGGATCCCTGTCAGAGTGGCCAGCAGTGGCAGCGTGGCACCATCTAGTCTGGTCCCAGAGTCACGAAGACAAGGATTCATGTGGTCCATTAGTCTAAGTTTCCCATGTGTCTTTGACTTTGGTCACTCCTCCTGGCTATGGACGGTGACGCTTGAAGAGTTGCACCTTAGATTCTTAGATTGCTGCCCACGCACTTCGAAAACCTTAATTGCTACTCACCAAAGTTAGATGTAGAGCATTACCTTTGTGGACAACGTCATGAGACTTGACCTTGGTGTCCTCTGAGTCCTCAGGCCCAGGGACTCATTCCCTTAAGGCAGTGTTTCTCAACCTGTGGGTCGCGACCCCTCTGGGGGTCAAACAACCCATTCACAGGGGTCTCCCAATTCATAACTGTAGCAACATTACAGTGATGAAGTAGCAACAAAAATAATTTTATGGTTGGGGTGGTCACCACAACATGAGGAACTGTATTAAAGGGTCGCAGCATTAGGAAGGTTGAGAACCACTGTCTTAAGGTGTTTGATTGTGACTAAGAAGGTTTCATAGCTTGCCTCCCTACGCCCCACCCACTATAGGCTGCACCATCTTCATGGATATATTTGCAGCACATATAACTATACCTATAGAAATATCCTGTCGATGAGCCAGTCAGGGTGCAGTGTGGCAACAATGAAACATACAACTTTCCTCTAGTTCCTAAGTGCTTCCTCCCTACCTCC
>NW_022103922.1:33708015-33709684 GCF_000313985.2 Echinops telfairi
AAAAGAAACATCCTCTATCAAACGTGTGTCTATTCATGAGGTTACATCCATTCACTTTCCCATGCATGTTCAGCTTACATAGTTACCTATGCTCCCATATAGATTATTGTTATTATATCAGTAGAGGACTGTGTATGTAATAGTGTTTACTCTGTTGCCTTTCGGTCTTGTACTCCTTACAGAATCTTCCTTTGTCTTGGTCAGTCTGTACAGACTTCTACCTTATTGTATATTGCCTTTCCCTTCATCCAAATTAATATATATCTACCTTCTATTTAGTGAGGGAGCTCTGGTGGCATAGTGGTTACAAGTTGGGCTGACATCCAAAAGACAGGCAGTTCAAATCCACCAGCTGCTCCACAGAAGATGGGACTTCCTACTCCCGTAAGCAGTTAGTCTTGGAAACTCTTGGGGCAGGTCTACCCTGTCCTATAAGGTTGGTATGAGTTGGCTGCACTCTGTGGCAGTGAGTTGGTTGGTTTTATTTAGTGATTGACTCTCTCTTTTGCTCCCATCCCTGGTAAACTTCCATGAAGGTTTCGGTGAATAGCCTTGATGTTCTACAGCAGTCGTCTCTTACAATGGTTGTCCTGTTATGATGGACTCATTTCACACCAGATGTACTTATGTTAGGAGGTACTGCACAAATTATTCCTTAATGTTGCATAGTATTTCATTGAGTACACACGCCATAATTCACTTTTCCAATCACCCGCCGATGGGCACTTAGGAGGTCTCCGTCTTTTTCCTATTGTGAATAGTGCTGCTATGATCATGGGGGTGCACATACCTGTTCAAGTTACAGCTCTTATTTCTCTACGACCCACACCTAGTGGTTGATGGCTGGGTCATTTTACTCTTTTGCTTGTTTGTTTGGACTTAAGTCTTCTGAATTCCCTGTCCGCCACTTCCAAAAGTATTTCTCCAGCCAGGAGATTTCCTGTCCATTGGTCACATGTCTGAGACATCTTCTCTCGCTCTTGTGTGGTTTGAGGTTGTCTGTTGTCTTTGAGACATTCCACTGTTAGTGTCGTCATGTACTGATTCTAGGTTACTTTGCTTCACCTGATTTTCTGTTTGCTGTGTTGTAGTATACCTGGGTAACAGGGCAGGCCGACTAGTTGGGTCTCTAGTTGGGCAACACTGGGGTGCTCACCACCGGTCTCTGGGTGAATTTGGTCGTGAAGAGGAGCGTGGGTGTCAGTCTCTAATCACTGGTCAGGTAGGACAGTTGAGCACAAAGGGCGGCTGTTGACTGCCCTCTCTCATCCATCCAAAGGTGCTGGGCTGGGAGCCGAGATCATCCTGTGCCTGTGCGTGGTGCAGCAGGTGTGGCCGATATGGCTCCTGACGGATGGGGACATACACAAAAGAAGGGCGAGGAAGAGGAAGAAGAAAAAGGAAAGAGAAAAACAAAGTTTTCGGGAGGGGAAAACTCAGAGAAAGGGAAAAAAGGCAGGGAGGTGGGGAGCGGCACAGCTTGGGTGCCAGGGGGTCGGGGGAGTGGAAAGGAGGTGCTCGCTCCGTGGGAGTGCGCTGCAGCCGTGGAGGTGGTCCCGTGTGGGAATTTGCTCTATGGAATAAAAACACAAAACAAAAGGGAAAGGGGAGCGATTGAAAGAGGAAGAAACAAGAAAAGAAAGTCTAGGGGGAAAGAGTGAAGGACTCT
>NW_022103922.1:33710162-33714780 GCF_000313985.2 Echinops telfairi
CAGTGGCCACAGCCCCGCCTGTCAGGGCATCCCCTTCGACAGGATTCAAATATGGGTGGGTGAGCAGAAGAGAAAAACAGGAAAGGCAATTGGGAGAAGAAGGACAAACTAAAAAAAAAAGCATCACAGCAGGGGAGCATATGGAGGGATGGGCAGCCGTGGTGACCACCTGCTGGGTGGGGGAAGTGGAGGATGCTGTCTTTGGTCCCTGGGAGGTTGGGTAGGTAGGCAGGTGGGAGATGGGGGATCACTGACCCGGGTGCAGTGCAGTCCTGGCCCAGCAGAGCCTGGTACCTGGTTCCTGTGCTGATTTCAATGCTGTTTGCAATCATTCAAAATGGGCCTGCGGCTAATTCACTACTCTATATCCGTCCTTGCCCACTGGTTTTTAAAGTTTTCTCCTCTAATTGGTATCTGCTTCTTTATCCTTTCATTTCTTAAAGTCACTTTATTGGGGGCACTTACAACTCTCAAAACATTTCATGCATCAATTGTATCAAGCCTATTGCCCATGTGCTGCCATCATCATTTCCAAAACATTTTCTACCTGAGCTCTTGATATCCGCTCCTCCTTTTTCCCTTCCCTCCCCCACCCCACCACCCTCGTGAACCCTCGATCAATTATATATTATTTTTATTATTATTTCATATCTGACACTGTCCTTTGTCTCCCTTCACCCACATTTCTGTTCTTTGTCCTTTCTGGGGAAGCTCGGAGTTCCAGGACTTCCATCTGTGTCCACTTCACATGGTTGATCTGAGCCTTGCTGAGCAGGGTCTGGGCTGTGTCTCTGCCTACTGCCCCCGCTCATTTCTGCAGTATTTCCACATGACAGCCTGGGGCTGTGCTCAAATGTCTCAGTGCCCTTGAGTTAAAGTCTCTGCCTCGTGCCTGCAGTCCAAGGCCCCTGCCGTCTGTCTTACCCACACTGTGCCAGTCATTGGCCCTAGAAAGTACTCAGTATCTTCTGCACTCTGTGTCTTTGCCTAAAAAAAAAAAAAAGAAGAAGCCCATTGCTGCCTCCTCTGGCCAATAGCGATGATTGTTATTCTCTCCATACTTTGGTTGGAGCACAGACCACGCCCTTCCTTGTTCCTCAGAAATTGGTGGTGAAGCGAAAGTGCTCCTGTCCCAAACAGTCTGGGACCCGATGGAGGCTCCCTTCCTCTGAGGGCAGGACCGCAGCACACGTGCTTGAGAAGGGAACCGGAAGGATGCTCAGAGACTCATGCTCTCTGAAAGAAAGAAAACATGATGGGATAACCGGTGCTGGAGGTTATAGGAAGAGCCATGGTAGCATAACGGTTACACATTGGGCTGCTACCAGAAAGCTCAGCGGTTCGAAGCCACCAGGCGCTCTGTGGGAGAAAGACGAGACTTTCTATTCCCATGAAGAGTGACAGTCTTGGAAATTCACAGAGGCAGTTCTACCCTGTCTTATAGGGCTGCTGTGAGCCAGAATGACAGTGAGTGTTTTGAGAGACACCAGCTACAGCAGTGGGACTCTCAAAACATCAGGAGGGGGCCTCTCATGGAGGGTGCTTGTGCTCTCACCCCAGCCCGGGGTTGGGGAACGATATATTCATCAGGTGTCCCCCACTCTCTCTTCCCACATCACAGACCACCATGGTGAGGTCTGGAAGACCAGTCTGTGCTTGTCCTCTCTTGAAGCTACACAGTCTCCATCCAAAGACTACATACCTAGCATAAGCATATCATAAGTAATCAGATACATCCAGTGCAGTCCTATTTAATTCAGGTGTACATGCAGCACTCGTCCTCTGACCCGAACCCCCTGAGTTAGGAAAATGGAAGGGGGGGGCAGTCCTCCACATTGCTAAGTCTGCCTAAGCTTCAGACTCTAGTCACAAACTTGAGGGGGCCTCCTGACACCCTCACTTCTCATCTGCTGGCTTTCCTGACTTCCCTGGGGTTTGTTCATGCTCCAGAATGACCCTCTAAGGAAGCAGGTGCCTCCGAGGCTGTGATGACTTACAACAAGGCCCTGGACAAGTGAAAGACACATTGCCCACCACGGCTGCCAGGTTAGCATCCTTTGTTGCAACCATTGTGCCGACACAGCTCCTTGAGGATCTCCTTGTGTCAGAGCAAGCCAGGCTCCAACAACTGAAGGGCCAGCAGGTGTAATTGTACGGCAACAATATATGAAGATTATAGTAAAGTTGTAGAGGATAAGAAAGATAGGAGAGAGAGTAAAATAAAGGAGTCAGACACATGGAGCTGGGAGAAGAGAGCCCGTGTACTGTCTTGGGACATTTATAGGAAGCCACCAGACATGCATATGCAGTAGTTCCATGCGTCACAAGGTGAGTGGTGTCTTCATTAAGATCCCTGAGCTCACAGGTGAGGAATCCCAATACCTGCCTTGGGGGAAGGCATGACGGGGCTGGGTGACATGGCGGGAAGAGATGGCAACGGGATGCCTGCTTCCGTAGGGAGATAAAATCCACCATGTGCTCACGTTAAGGCAGCACAGCTGTTAGGGAGAATCTGTGGGAATGATATTTAAAGCAGGATAATGTACGTGGACTTTACCTCTAACTTACCAAAGTGGAGGCTTTCCTACTGTGCAATATTCACGTTCCAGATTCCCTCTGCTATAAATTAGGGAATATAGTCCTTGTCATGTTTCCCTCAGTGTTAGTTTCCCACACCCTTTGGCTTTTACCAAGCCTGTTTTCCTTCTCCAGGGACAGATCCCACCCGATACCAGATCCAAAGTACATGACAGGAAGTCTCTCCATCCTCAACTTTAAAGGGCCTTCTGGCTGTACTTCTTCCACAATAGACTTGTTCATTCTTCCGGCAGTGCATGGCATATTCCCTTTTCTTTGCCAACGTTATAGTTCAAATGCATCCATTGTTCTCCGGTCTTCCTTATTTCGGGTCTCGCTTGTGCATGCAACTCAAGGCACCCAACATGCCCGGCTCAGGTCCTCAACCTCCGTCCTCAGAGGGACCTCTTTGTTTTCTCATATTTTAAAGAAGTCTTTTGCAGCAGATTCGCCTGGTGCGATAAACTGTTTGATATCTTGACTGCTGCTCCCCTGGGCTTGACAGTAGATCCAAATAAAATGAAATCCTTGGCAACGTAAAGCTCTTTGGCCCACACTAAATTTATAGGTGAATCAAAGGAGATCCACGTATTGCTCCCAAATCTCTGAAACTGACATGGAAACCTATTCAAGGCAGAAGGTAGAGGATTGTGCAATGATCACTTACTCTCATTTTAAAGTGCTGCACCACTCACACCTACTACAGCTGCGGATCCTCCCAAAGTCCGGCCTAATGAGAAATCAAGGGAACATATAACCGAGACTGAAGTACAGTCATCCTGGTGCACCTCCCGCCCCCCCTGAATTAACTAGTAGTTTGATCTTGGTAATTCAATCTGAAGCTACAAGCACCAAAGACTGGTTCATCGAGCTTCTTCTCTGCTCCTGGTTACCCCAGTGGATACACAGCCTGGTCGGAAACATAAGCCCCTGTCCCCACCCTCAGTGGACTCCATGGCCCTCCTGTGACCAAGTGAAGGAGGACCCCAGGATCCGCAGAGGCCAAGCCTCTTAGAAAATGGAAGGAGTCAGAAACTGAAAGTAGTACATCCTTTGCTTCAAAGTCCCCCCACCCCCCTTTCTGTGAAGAGGCAGTGTCCTCACATAAGAGGCACTAAGGAAAGTTCCCCCGGGACTTGGAGAAATTGAAAAGGACTGAGAGCCAGCCCTCCACCTCTGGGCCTTTGCAGCCATGAGTCACACTGCAGGATGAGTGACAGCTCTGGGTCTCCCCATTCCCAGGAGGAACCCTTAGCTGGGAGTGGAGAGAGGGAAAGCCCCCCTTGACCGATTAGTTCACTGGTCTGGTTCCTAACTGGCAGTGGACCGCAGGCAGGTCAGTTAACTTGTAGGTTTGTCAGCGATTTTATCTGTGAAATGGGGGCGGGCACGAGAGAATGCCTAGCTGTATCCAGTACCTGGCATCTAGTTTCTCACTACTCCGAGATGTCTCCTCGGATAAGTAAAAGAACCCCGTTTCCTTGTGCAAGTGGTGGGGGGGTGGGGAGGGGAGGAGGAAGGGGCAGTAGTGAGGGCCAGAGCTCCTCTGGCCACACTTAGTGGCCTGGGTCTGGGCGGTCATCCTTCAAATTCTTCCTAGTAGAGGAGCCGATAGGAGGGGCGGGCTGATGCCTTGCGTGTGTGTCAGGGTGGTAGTAAATGCAGTCCCGAGGTGGGGGCGGGGGGAAGCAGGCGGCCCAGCAGCTCGTGGGACCTCAGTCACAATTGGAGGAAGGGATTCAGGAAGTGTTCAGCAGCTGCTCAGCCATCCGGGAGCCAAGGCCAGGCCGGTCCCCCCGCCTGCAGCACCCAGGGATGAGCGGGCCACAGTCTAGTCCCTGGGGTGGCCGTCGGGCCAGGAGGGACCCCGCAGGGTGGTCAGGGTAAGTCTGAACAGCCCCTGGATGTGGGCGGGGGGCAAGGGGAAGGCTAGTGGGCAGCTGGCAACAGAAGAGGGCGTCACCTGGGACCTCGGGCTGTCATGGGAGGGTCTATACTGACTTCCCCTTCCTTGTCACCAGGGGGCGCCAAATGAAACTCC
>NW_022103922.1:33714880-33715978 GCF_000313985.2 Echinops telfairi
GAGGGCACCTTATCTTGAAATTCCGCGGGCATCCTCCCAGGGCTGCGGTTGGCACGGGCTTCCTGCTGAGCAGTCCTCTGTCCCCTCCTCCCACCCCTCCCTTGTCCAGACAGCCCGTGCTCACTTCTTACCGACTGAACTGCGATTCTTCCAGAAGCTGCCTGCGGAATTGACCACAGCTCTTGCCCGCCTGCGGCTTAGAAAGCTGAGAAGAGCCCAGATCCGAGTGGGGCCGCGTGGGGGCACCCAGCAGCCTGGGGGTGGGGGGACAGGGAGGGGTTGCTTTGCGAGGACCACGGAGCTCGTGAGCAAGGAGCCCAGGGCCAGCCGCCTGGTGGGGCCATGGAAACGGCGGTGCTTGGGATGGTGGCCGTACTGTTTGTGGTCACCGTGGCCATCGCCTGCGTCCTCTGTTGCTTCAGCTGTGACCCGAAGACCCAGGATCCTCAGGGAGCCCCTGGCCCCAGCTTCACTGTGGCAACATTTCGCCAGGAGACGTCCCTCTTCTCGATTGGGGGCCACCATACCCAGCCAGCAAGGGGCACCCGCGAGTTCTGGACCTTTGTATGAGACCTAGCCCTCCCCCCCGGAATTTACCCTGCTGGTGGGGTGCACTCACCCACCCCTCAGGAAGCCTCCCCTGGGGACTCCCCCCCCCCTCCCCGCAGGCTTGCATCCCTGTGTCACATCCTCCCTTGCTGGCCTCCCAGCCCCAGAGGTGGGGCCAGGTCACTAAGTGGTGCAAGGAGCGCAGCTTGCACCGAGTGACACCGTGTGTGTTGGAGGAGGGGGGCGGTCAGCCAGGGGAAGAGGGACAAGGCGACACCAAAATCATTGTCTATACATTATTTGGATGCAAACAACGTTTCAAAAGAGGTTTCTTATTTTACACTTGACCTTAGCCAAAAGGCTGAGAAGCAAGGGGAGAGGGCTATTCTTTTTATAAAAATTAACCTATAGGCAGTTCTAGCAACGAAACCATTTTCCATAAGCCTGGTTTACGTGGAGCAGTCTACTTACAGGGTTAAAAACTCTATGCTGGTTTACTTTCTGAGCCTTTCAACACACTCAGCGCTGTCATCATCACCCAGTTAAAAC
>NW_022103922.1:33716078-33722535 GCF_000313985.2 Echinops telfairi
TGGAGCAGTCTACTTACAGGGTTAAAAACTCTATGCTGGTTTACTTTCTGAGCCTTTCAACACACTCAGCGCTGTCATCATCACCCAGTTAAAACGATGCTTCAAACCCTGTGCTTTGGTCCGCACGCTCGCACCCTAAAAAGAGCAAGCTCTGGGTTTCCTGGGTTTTTATCGTCACTGCTTTTGTCGTTTCTGGAGTTTGGGCTACAAGATTGTGGTCATTAGAATTTGTGAGCCTATATCAATAACTTTTTTTTTTGAGACTGAAGTCGTAATTAAAGGAAAGGAGGAAAACAATTAAAAGGCTGCCACTCAATTACTAATAAGCCTGTAACTGACAATGGCATAATTCAACAAAGAAAAATTTCACAAAACAGGTTTGTTGTTAGCATTTGTATCATGTGGGAAATATTAAATTGAAGCAACCTGCCATTATATTTATCACCGGTTAGTCTATTGGTGCCCTGGTAGAGTGGTGGTTGGGCATTGGTCTGCTAACGGCAAGGTCAGCAGTTGGAAACCACCAGCCACTCCTAGGGAGAAAGATGAGGCTTTCTACTCCTGTAAAGAGTTATGGTCTTGGAAACCCCCAGGGGCAGTTCTACTCTGTTCTACAGGGGCACTATGAGTCAGAATTGATTGGGTGGCCGAGTGTGGAGTTTATTCTATGAGTAAAGTTACTAATAACCATGGCTAAGGATTCTGAACGGTCTTGTACAGGGGGAGGTCTATGGGCAGGGAGGAGAATTCATACCATGAGTTACTGTCTTGGGTGACATCAACCCTGATGCCACCACTGGAGTCAGTTCTGAAGCTGCTCACAGGATGGGCCTAAGATATGTCCAAAGAGTGAGTGACCGAATACAGCCCTGGTCTGTATGGTGGACCAGCTCTGCACTGGATTTATTTGTAAATCAGACCCCGAACTCACACCGAATTCATTGTAAATAGATGCATTCATTCGAGTTACCACAGCTGATTCTATTCCGGGTGGCAGAGGAAGCAGCTCCCTCCAGTGGACACTTTGAGAAACCAGTTCTTACCTGCTCTTCTGAGGATTTTCAGTTTTGCAAATGAAAATTGCAGTGAGCCTAACCCTGAGGCCTGCCTGCTGACAGCTGCCTGCCACCAGCCCCAGAACTATGGAATCCCATACAGCTGGTTGCTGGGAACAATGCATTTATGTTATGAATGAAAATGGGTACCCTTTTATGGCTCTCCCAAGAAGCTGTCTGGTTTAGAAAACCACAGAAGAGAAATGAAGAGCCTCAGAAAGCAGGCCTTATTTTATTCAGAAACCAGAGAGAAGGTTTTTTAAAGAACTGTTGCTGTGTCTGAACAGGTCCTTTATTTTCTTGGAGATATGAGGGACTTGCAACATCTAAGAATGACAGAAAACTCTTAAACTGAAGGACAGTTTCAAACAGGGGAAGTATTGGGTTCCATTGAGAATAAGTAGCCAAGATCTCAGTTTCCCTCCAATCAAGAATTGCCCTGTGATTAATAGGAAGAAATAAAAAAGGTTACTAAGCCCCCAAATTCAATGCTCTGCCATCTTTGAAGAGCACCGTTTGAAGCCTGCACAATAGTGAACTTCCTGTGGTGGCACAGTGGGTGATGCCCTTAGTTCTTAATTGCAAGGTTAGCGGTTCAAACCCACCAGCTGTTCTGTGGGAGGAAGAGGAGGCTATCTGTTCCTGTAAAGATTTAAGATCTCAGAGACCCAAAGGGGCAGTTTTCGTCTGTGCCACGAGGTCGCTCTGAGTCAGAACCGACTGGATGGCAGTGGGTCCGTATGTGTCCGTCCAGCTTTGAATGGTGGCTCTCCCAGGACCTGCTTGCTGCAGCGGCAGAACTGGCCCTGAGGGGCTGTCTGGCCTGGCTGCCCTTGCCACAGGGGGCACTCTCGGAGAGAGACACAGGGTGCGGAGCAGGGAGAGTCAGTGTCATGGAGAGAGATAGTATGGGGTGAGGATGAGGAGGGGCGAGGCACCTCCCAGGGACAGGCATACCTGAGGTGTCAGGTTCTCTCCGGGCCTTCATAGATATTCATGAACCGGAACTGGTTGCGGGGGGCAGGAAGATCAACCGAAGGAAATTGTTGGGGGTCGCGTTCTCTAACAGTGACATCTGGCCTGCAGGACTTTGGATAGGGGCCAGTGCCTCTGGGGAGGGCAGGGAAAGCAGGATGGGGCACAGGAAGGAGTCAACATGTGAGGCTGATCTGCGGAAGCCCCGACAGCAGGTCAGGGCCACGCTGGAGGGGTGCTGCTCTTCAGAGTCCATGTGGGGCGGCAACTGCTGGGCCTCAGTGTCTCCTCATTTCTGCCCTCCGCCACAGACAGGTCTTCAACGAGCTCAGGGCTGGCACTGTGGGCTACCCACACTCCCCACAGCTGTAAGCAAGTCCTTCCTCCAAGGGGCATCTGGGTGGCCCATCTCCACAGGAACTCAGTGGGGGCTAGCCTCAGACACCCGGACCACAAGGAGGAGATGAGCATGCCCAGCAACAAAGATGAACCAAACTGGGAGCTCCAGATGGGCACAGACTGCCAGGCAGGCCCCGGAAGGGAAGTGGGCTCCAGGTCAGGTCAACGGTCAGCCAGCTCTAAGGGCACCAGACTGAGAGCCTCCAAGACAACCCAACAAGTAAATTCAAGGCAGAGACATGACCCCAGGGCTCAGGTGGTCACAACTGTCAGTGTTCCATGGGAGAGAGTCTGTCGGCTGGGTCCCACGACTGTGTAAGCAGAGCAGTGGAGCGGCAGCCTCTGGAGTCTGGAAGCCTTCTCCGGGTTCACTTGCTCGCCCGCTGCCCACTCTACACAGCGCCTCTCCATCTGCACATTGCTTCCTGCCTCCTCACTTACCCATGCTTGTACTCATTCATTTATTCAGTCCGTCACTCCTTCATTCATGAAACACTGACTGAGCATGTACTACATTCCAGGCACTTCCCCAGGAAACATGGGAATCATCCGACTTGGTCCCAGCACCAAGTGGATCTCAGCATCTGGGTGCGACCAGGCTGCCGATGCTGGATGCTCAGAGGAGGGATTGCTAGGGAGACCCAGGAACACCTTCTGGGAGGCGATTGTCCTGGTGCCGGACTTGAAGAAAAGCCAGGACTTCAGCCAGCAGCATTTGGGGAAGGAGGTTCCAGGCAGAGGAAATGGAACGGAGGTTCAGAGGATGAGTGGGGGGAAATTCAGCTTGCCTGGGCACAAGGGATGAGGCTGGACGCCAGCCAGCTCCTGAGGGAAGCACTTCTTGTCACCGCTGGCCAGGACACCTGCCTCCGGGAAGGAGGAGGAGAGGAGGAAGGCAGCGGAGAGGCAGCCTCACTTGTCAAGCTGGGCAGGCACAGTCTCTCCAAGTACAGACAGAGAGAGCAACATTACAAAGTGCTGTCACCAGAGGGGCAAGGCGGCCCCTGCAGTAGGAGCGCGCATGCACACACACACACACACACACAGTCCTTGGAGTCCTCTGCGGGAGGCCAAGCCTGAATGGATGGGGGAGCTGGGGCATGTGGCAGGTCAGACACCAGGAGAGCAGGGAGTTAAAGAAGAGAAGGCTGCAGGGTCTGCGTGCACCCTGGAGCAAGCTGACAAAGGGATTGGGCTGAGGAAGTGCCACCAGAGAAGGCTCTGGAAGGTGGGCAGTGGGAGGAGCAGGGAAGCAAAAATGTTGCCAATGAATTCAGACAGCTGGTCTCCAGCGCTCTGAGACAATGCTGTGTCAAGTCACCCATGCGGTGGTCCTTTGGGACAAAGTAAATGGCAGCCGGAGGAAATGAGTGCACTTCCTTATTTCACAGCAGCAGCAAGAAAGAAGGCCCCCGAAAGGCCAACTGAAGGGGTGCACGACGCCTGGAACATGTCCTGTGACGTTCGGTCCGCACAGGAATGCCAGGCCCGGCTTCTTAGCACTGGGCTGTCCTCCACTGAGGAACCAACTAGCTCTGGCTGTGCAGATCGTGAGGAGCCAAAGATAAACCAGGAGCACACGTGTGTCATGCACACGCACACACATACACGCAGCAGCAGCAGCAGCAAATGGGTAAGCCAAAGCTTATTTAAGCATAGGGTTGCTGCAAAGAGATGAAGCCCATCCCCGTCAGTGAGGTGAGAGAGGAAGAGGATGTTGTCTAAGGGATGGTTCTCCACAGGCCATTTTCAAAGTGCAAAAGGGCCCTGGTGGTATAGTGCTTATGCATTGGGCTGATAACCATAAGGTCAGCAGTTTGAAACCACCAGCTGCTCCCAGGGAGAAAGATGAGGCTTTCTACTCCCATAAAGAGTTACGACCTCCTTGCAAACCCTCAGGGGCAGTTCTAACCTGCCCTATAGGTCATTGTGAGCCAGAAGGGACCCCGCATCAGTGGGATTTTCGAAAGGGAATCACAGCTCCAAAGAAGTTGCTTTCTAATTAGTAAGTGTGCCCTTGGGTGTCCCGCGTATGTCTTTCCAATCTATCTTAGGCTACAATTCTATGCCGGGAGAGCTTGAGACTTCTCCCAGGCTATAAATCTGGGTGGAGGTGCTGAACTTGTCCCAGGCGCTAACTCAGGGTAAGATGTCTCAGGATGTCCGCCCAGCCTGTCCCTCTGCAATCCAGAGACATTTATCAGGCTTGTTCTATTTGCTGCCACTGTTTCTTTCCTAGCCTGCAGAAGGCTCGCTCCCTTAGCAGACAGAATATTCATTCTGGAGCAAGCAGAGTGTCTCGTGTCCTGAGCAGACAGCAGTCCCTGTCCCGTCCCTGCCAGTCCTTCCATGGAAGGGGCGTGCCGTTCTCGGCTTCTCTCTCCGTCTGGCGAGGGCGCGGATGCATGGCTGGAGCCATAGAAGTCTTTGGACTGCGTGGTGAGTCGATGTCACTGAATTTCGAGACCATCTCGAGAACAGGTCCGATGCACTGGAGGTGTCATTTAGCAAACAAAAGCACATGTACACGTCCTGTTTAGTTGGAGAACCAGAGATCAAACAGACACCTGGCTGTAGGGTCTGTAGAGAGCATCCTAGGTGCAGTGAGATCTGAATGGAAGATGATGACCTGCTAGAAAGGCAGGGTGTTCTTTTGTTTTGTTTTTCCATATGACCCAAAGCAGATGGTGGGCTTTTATTAGCAGACAGGTCCTTGACGCCTGTGCCACTAAAGTCCCTCACATCACACTGCACCATAAAATGGCCTTGGGAAGGGACGCATACTCAGGGAACCACAAGATAGCCTGGTATAGTCGTGATGCTAGGGCTGATCATCACAAGTCAATAACTCAAAACCCAAGGAGAAAGGGAGCCTGGGGTCCTGATATGGTTGGGGTACCATACCTGCCCCTAGGCTTGTGCCTGACAAGAAATGAGCACCTTCTTACAGTTACCATTGATGTGAAGTTTTCTGAAACAAACTCTAAATTAAACAGCACACCGACCCACTTTTTCCTACTGAACGTGCAGACCACTCGCACAAAACTTTGGAAAGGTCACTAAATACGGTGTGCCCACAATTGGCCTTCGTAATAGTCAGAGATTCTGGAGATGAAGGGAGGAGGCTGCTCCCAGAGGTAGAGATGATACAATTTGTAAGGTTAGACATCTGTCCACTTGCCAAGAAGGGTGATAAGTACATCCCAATACTGCCGAGTTAATTTGCCAGAGAAAAATTTTCAGACTCTCTCATTCACAGGGTCTTTACATAAATGTCTATGATCTTTATTTTGTAGGAGCCAGGCCCATGGGTGGCATAAAAAGAACCTTATTGCAAGGCCAACTGAATGCTTTGACGCTGGCTGAAGGGATTGAGCCTAGGGAAGAGAAGTGGTGGTGGTTCTCAGGTGGACTTGAGTGCTGCCGTTAGGGGTTGTGGTGGTGGAGTGGTTGCTCGTTGGGTTACTAACTGTAATGTCAGCAGTTCGAAGCCACCAGTTGTTTTGGGGGAGAAAGATGGGGCTTTCTACTCCCATAAACAGTTATCTCAGAATCTCACAGTCTGTGCCCATCTGGAGATCCCAGGTTGGTTCATCTTTGTTGCTGGGCATGCTCACCTCCTCCTTGTGGTCCGGGTCTCTGAGGCTAGCCCCCACTGAGTTCCTGTGGAGATGGGCCACCCAGATGCCCCTTGGAGGAAGGACTTGCTTACAGCTGTGGGGAGTGTGGGTAGCCCACAGTGCCAGCCCTGAGCTCGTTGAAGACCTGTCTGTGGCGGAGAGCAGAAGTGAGGAGACACTGAGGCCCAGCGGTTGCCGCCCCACATGGACTCTGAAGAGCAGCACCCCTCCAGCGCGGCCCTGACCTGCTGTCGGGGCTTCCGCAGATCAGCCTCACACGTTGACTCCTTCCTGTGCCCCATCCTGCTTCCTCTGCCCTCCCCAGAGGCACTGGCCCCCACCCAAGGTCCTGCAGGCCAGATGTCACTGTTAGAGAAGGTGACCCCCACTCCGCACCCCCCCATTCAC
>NW_022103922.1:33723693-33737255 GCF_000313985.2 Echinops telfairi
CATTTTTACTAGTTAAGCTAAACTGTTGTTTTGCAAAGCTAAACTATTGATTTCAAAGGATGTGCTTTACATAGAGTTTAAAGATTATCTCAGGGCAATCGTTTCAGGTGTTCAGTCGTGGCTCTGGGAAGTCCGGAGTCCACGAGGATTTCCAGTTCTGTTCTGTTTTCCTTTATCAGAATTCTTCTAGGGAATCTTTGATCAAAATGTTCAGTGATAATAGCTAGGCACCATCCAGTCCTTCTAGTCTCCTGACAAAACAGGCCATTGGTCCTGGAGGCCATTTGCCAGACTTTCCATGACTCCCCTCTCTTCCTGACTCTCCTTCTTCTCCTGTGGCTGTTGGTGGATTGAGACCAAATGTGTCTCAGGTGGCTACTTGCAAGCTTCTAAGACACCAGTCATTACAAAATAAAACAGGAGATAGGACAGAAGCACTAATCACCTGATGAGGTCAGTCTACTGGGATATCCCGTGAAACCTTCACCCTATAACACCAAACAAAGGAATTAGATCCCTTGAGGTTCTGGGTTGTACATAACCAGCCTTAGAAGCTAAACTCTGTGCATGGAGTGAGGGTAAGGGTCTTGCTTCATTATTCTGCAGGCAGCTATCCATTTTTCCCAGCACCACTTGTTGACTAAGGCATCCGCTTCCCATTTGATATTTCTTGGGCCCTTATCAAAGATCAGTTGTTTGAATGCTGATGATTTCATTTCTGGGTTTTCAGTTCTTGTCCATTGGTCTGAATATCTGTCATTGTACCAGTACCACAATGCAGGAATTGTGCCCAGTCTGACTCCCCCCCACTGGGGCGAAACATGAAGGGAGAACAACAGAGCAGCAAGCAAAGCAACAAAGTTCCTAAGGATTCCTGAAAATAGACTTCAGACTCAGAGGGCGGGGCTTGGCACCTCATCAGACTTGACTGAAAAACATACATAAGGGTCCGCAGACAGACCTGGAGCTATCTCTAGGTTTTTTTCCTCTTTTTTTTCCCCCATGTCTATCTCTATAAGATAGGCAAGATAAAAAATCCCGATGAAAAAACAATGGGACAGATGGTTCTAGGGGGACAGGGGAGAGGGGGTGGAGGGAAGGGGGAGCCAACAAACCCAGGGACAAGGGAACAAGAGATCTTAAATCAATGGCGAAGAGGGCATAGAATGCCTGGTGGGGTTTGATCAAGGGCAATGTAGCCAAGAGGAATTACTGAGATACAAATGAAGGTCAAACAATAGTGGGACAGGAATAGAGTAAAAGGAAATGGAGGAAAGAACTAGGAAGCAAAAGACATTTATGGAGGTATAAATATTCCTCATGTACATGTAAATATGTAAATATATTAATATGTAATGATACAGATATAGGCCTATGTACATACATGTATATGTTAAGTATTAAGGAAGTAGACAGCTATTGGGCCTCTACTCAAGTACAACCTCAACACAAGAACACTTTGTTCTAACTACCTGGCATTCTGTGATGACATGCTGAAGACAAACGGGCACACAAACAAATGTGGTGAAGAAAGCTGATCATCTGGGGGTTTAAAGGCTTGAAATTAAATAAGTGGCCATGGAAGAACCACACCAGTCTGTGTGATCATGATGTGTCAATAGGATCAGATATCAGGTATTAAAAGAGCCAAAACAAGCAATCATGTTGATGCAAACAACACTGAAGGGGAGACCCAAAGCCCATCTGTAGACAATTTGACATCCCCTCACAGAAGGGTCACAAGGGAGGAACAAGACAGCCAGAGTGCAATATAGCACCAATGAAACACACATTTCTCTAGTTCTTTACTGCTCCCCACCCCCACTATCATGACCCCAATTCTACCTTACAAACCCGGCTAGACAGGAGCATGTACACTGGTACAGATAAGTGCTCTCGACACGTGGAATCCTGGACAGATAAACCCCCTAGGAACAGCAATGGGAGCAGCAATACCATGAGGGTAGGGGGAAGGTGTGGGGAGAAAGAGGGAACCAATCACAAGGGTCGACGCATAACCCTCCCCCGACCCCAGGGGGACGAACAACGGAAACGTGGGTGAAGGGAGACAGCAGACGGTGGAAGATATGAAAACAATAATAATTTATAATTTATCAAGAGTTCATGGGGCAGTGGTGGGGGGAAGAGGAGCTGATACCAAGGGCTCAAGTCAAAAGAAACTGTTTTGAAAATGATGATAGCAACATGTGCAAATGTGCTTGATACAGTTGATGTATGGATTGTTATGAGAGCCCCCAGTAAAATGATTTATAAAAATTTTTTAAAGATTTTTTTAAAAGATCCCATTCAAGTCTGTTTTCAAGATCTAGTCTGTGGTCAGTGTTAGGTCTGAGAGCAGATCTGAGAACACTTTCTGTCCTGGGGGCAGATAGTGATGATTCTTCCCATCTCAACCAACACAGCTAAGTCAATCTTAAATTTCAAGCATTTTGACAAACAAGATGTGGTTTAGGGGGAATGCTTAAAATCGAGGTAGGGGTGATTGTACAATTCTCCATGATGATTGAATGACTGAACTATTGAATGATATGATATGTAAATTACTTGCCAATAAAACTGTTGGGGGGAAAAAGGTGTTGTTTAACAGAGATAAAGACAACAAAAAGCTGGGGAAGCGTGGGGAAAGCTAAATTCTTTCATTGTTGTCAATATATTTATCACCCGACTCTTACGAATTCAACTTTTTACCAGTGTACACCGTACTGACAGCAATTGCAATGACTGGTTGTGCAACCCTACCCTTAATCAATACCATACCCCACCTCACTCTTGCCCCTCAACAACTCACTGCCATCAAGTCGATACCAACTCCTGGTGACCCTATAGGACAGTGCAGAGTTGTGGACCTGCCCCTGAGGATTTCTGAAACTTTAACTCTCTCCTGGAGTAGAAAGCCTCATCTTTCTCCCACAGAGAAAGATACAGCTGGTGGTTTTGAACTGACAACTTTGATAACCTTTCATGGCTGTTCAACGTGTAACCAGTACACCACCAGGGGTCCTATCACTCCTGGCACTATAACCACTAATGAACGGACCTCTCTCTGTTTGCCTTCTCTCGCCTTGTTACATGTGAGGATGGGGCATTGATCCTTTTGTGACTGACTTATTTCACCCAGCATCATGTCTTCGAGCGCCTTACACATGGTAGCCTGTGTCAAGAGTATAGGGCAGCTGTAAGTCAGCATCAAGTCAAGGGCAGTGGTTGGTGTGGTTTGGCTGGTTGGTTGGTGTGGCTTAGCAAGACTTGATGTCTCCTCCTGGCCAAGTGGCATATCGGGACCACATTCTGTTTAGCCGTTCACCTGTCAATGGGCATGTTAGGTTGTTTTCACCTTTCGTTATTGTAAATAGTGCTGCAATGAGCACTGGCATCCAAGTCTCTTTTTGAGTCTCTCAGAATCTTTCAGGAATCCACCTAGAGTGACTTGCTCAGCCACATGGTAGCTCTCTGTTTCCTTTGCGGGAACCACCACCCTCTTTCCCACCACGAGGCCATTTTGCCTTCCCAGCAGTGATGACTAGGGGTCCCGGTTTCTCTCTATTCTTATTAACATTTGTTACCTTCTACTTTATTGGGTTGTTTCTTAGCCTGTTCTTGTGGATATGAAATCGTACTTCATTGTCATTTTGATGTATATCTCTGATGACACTGAGCATCTCTCCTTCTGGTTCGTGGCCATTTGAAAGCTCTCTTTGGTGAAATTAAGTCCTGTGGCCATTTTTGTCATTAGATTATGTGTCTTTTTGGTTCTGCATTGTTAACGTTTCATATATTTTTAAATCATTAGATTCTTATCAAATAGATGAGTTTCCAAGATATTCTCTTAGTAACTTGTTTCTTTTCTCTCTTTTGGTAAATGAAAGTTTTCTAATTTTGACGAGAGTTCCTTTGTATTGTCTTTTGTGCTTTTGTTATTACTATCGGCTAATCCACTGTTAAACATAAGTCCTGACAGCATTGTCCCTGTCGATTTTCTACGAATGTTAAGGTCTTGGTTTTCACAAGTAGAGTGTTTGAATGTGTTTTTGTATGTGGTTTGAGACGTGAGTTCTGTTTTATGTTTCTGAATGTGGAAACCTGGTTTCCCCAACATCATTTATCGAACAGACTCCTTTCTCCATAGAGTGACCTTAGTGCCCTTGCAAAACTCAGTTGACCACCGATAGCTGGAGTGATTGCTGGCTCGATTCCGTCGGTCTATGTGTCTGTTGTTACATCAGTACTAGACTGCTTTGAGTTCTATAGCTGTGTAATACCTGAAGAAATGTGTGATTTCCCTTTCTTTTTCATTCTTGACCCATTGGTAGTTTGATAATATATTGTTTAATTTCCATATATTTGTGTACTTTCCAGATTTTTTTTTTCTTGTTACTGGTTTCTAGCGCCACTCTGTTGGGGTCAGAAAAAAATAATTTGCAGTATTTCAATCTTTTAAAAGATTTTCAGGATTAGCTTTATTGTCTAAAATGTGGTCTGCCCTGGAACATGACCTCTGTGCACTGGAGTAACATGTGTGCTTTGCTGTTGTCAGGTGGACTGTTTTATATATAGCTCTTAAGTCTGGTTCGTTGACAGTGTCGTTCAGATCTTCTCTTTCCTTGTTGATCATAAACCATTATTTTGTTGGTGTTGTTATAGATTGTTACCGCTCAGTGCCCCTCTACAACAAAATTAAGTCTTGGAAACTCCATACACGTCTCAAAAATTTTTATAAATTTATACTGTTTTGAAGCCTGGAACTTTGATAATCCTGGTGTAAATATTAAACAGGATGTCCCTTGTCCTTGACTTGACCTCTCCAGGACCCTTAAGTGGCTTCTAGAGGTTGCTTCTGTATGTTCCCAGCAGCTAGATCATTGCAGTGGTGTAGAAACGTGATCCGGTCATTTACAGTCAATTAAACTGTATTAAAAATATATTCTCTTCTTTTTGCCATTTATACCCGCTTCTTGATAAGTAGAAGAAAACAACGTTCTTTTCGAATTCTTATTCTTAAAATTGAAATGATTTCTTTCTAAATGTTCTCTGAGAATACCTCCCTCTGTCCTCACAACCACAGTGTGCAGACAGCAAGCTGTTTCTCTTGGTCTGCAGGCTTTTTTGAGCATCCCGACATCTGTGTGATCAGGGACTGTCCTGTGCATTTGGACGAGGCACACGATCCTAGGCCATATTACTATAATGATCATTCCCATCTGTATAATGGTTTGCATGATAAAAATATGAAGCATCTGCACTTTTTGAAACACCCCAGCCACAACAGGGAGCAAAATTGCAGCTGCCTGCGCCCATCAATATTGCACAGTGTTGGGGGGCTCTTTGGAGCAGTTCTGCTCAGTACTATAAGATCCCTATGAGTCTGAATGACACAACAGTGGTGAGCTATTATAGCACAATTAGGCAGGCTCGTGTGCAAGGTCATACAGTGTCTAACTGACACAACCACCCATGGCTTCTGTGGGAAACAGTGCATCCGTGAAGAAATTCATCAGATGTGCTTAGCCTACCATTTCCCAGAGTGATGTGATGCCCAAGTGATGGTTCCCTCCGTTATGTCAGAATGACCTTGAATGGAATGTCCATCAGGAAGTCATCCTTGAATTTAGATTGACCCGACAGCAGGTTGCCACAGTGTGTTCTGTGCAACAGCCCCTAGTCTCTCTTGGTCCCCTAGTTATCCTGCAGCAGTTCTGGAGGTGTAGTGGCTTACGAATTCAGCCGCTAACCACAGAGTCAGCAGTTTGAAACCACCGGCCTCATCATGGGAGAGAGATGAGACCGTCTACTCCCATAAAGACATAGTCTCAGAAATCCACCACGGGCAGTTCTCCTCTGTCCCATCCGGTCCTCAAGTGGGAATGGGCTTAAAGGCAGTGCGTTTAACTCGTTATTCTGCTTATTACAAAGAGTCTACTCCCCTCGGCAGTACGGGGAATGCAAGCACATTCCTCATAGTGACGTTTCTCCGCCTCATTCATTCATTCATTCATTCATTCAGCAAATATCCAGCACCTCTTACATGTTAGGCCCTTTGCAGGGCACTGAACAGCAAACATAACGGATGGAGCCCCACCCCCAGGAAGCAGACATTTAATGATAGTCAAGAAATGAACGAGTTGGGTTTGGGTGTGGTCATGAATATTCTAGGGGGTGAAAAGCAGTAGAAGGGGGCCCATCTTAGGTGAGGAGGTGCCCTGCACGCAGAGATTTAAGGGGCAGGGAGGCGATTGCTGTGTGACCATCTGAAAGAAGCACCTCCCAGGGCTTGCTCAGAAAGCAGCTTGGTTGTTTGCATGCCAGCATGGAGGTCCGTGCAGCCAGAAAGGCAGCACTAGGCACCCATTCTGAAAGATGAGGCTGAAGAGGGAGGCAGGAGGCAGACTAGATGGGCCTGGGAAGCTATGGAACAGAGTTAGGGTTTTGTCTTCAAGTGTGGAAGGTTTTTGTTCAGGAGAGACATGATCTGAAGTATTAGGAATGGCCTGAAGGAAAGCAGAGGCACTCATGGAATGGGTTTAAGTTGGGAATGTTTGAAAGCAGACAGACCCGATTCCCTAATGGATTGAAGGAGAAGGGTGAGGGAAAGAACAGCCATAAACAACCTATAGTTTTGGGGCTTGAACAGCCAGGCAAGTAATTGTACATGGGAAAGATCGGAGCGTAAGTTGAGGAACTGAGAGTCAATTTTGGCTGGTATTAAATCTGAGGGGTCCATTATACAGCCAAGTGCAGATGTCACTTGGTTACTCAAGGCTGCGCTCTGGAGGATGGGCTAGGGCTGGCAAATCAGTTATGAGATCCATCTAGTGGATCTCTATTACCTGGGCTGCTTAAATAAAACAGAAGCTATTTAAGTGATTCAAACGTTACCTGGAAAATTAGCATAATTCCACAAGATCTTCATTGTATTTCAATTGGGTTATTTAATACGCCTTATTTCGTGGGTGCTTGACCTTGACATGATGTTCAGAGGTGATTTTCCTTCTTCTTCCTGTTCATGCATCTGAAATCTCCATCCAGGTGGAAACGAAGTGGAAATCATTGAGGAACCATCAATACCAAATATAGAGGAAATAGTGTGCTTGGGTTTGCATTTTCTTCAAGGTGGGGCCAGAGGTTGATCACTGCATGAGGCAGAATTAGGTTATGGTAGTGAAGAGGAGGTTATGGTATGTTACTGAGGGAGGAGTGGGGTGTATCTTGACCCAATCTCTTGTGAGATATAAAAGAAGTCAAACAAACAAGAGAGCAGAGAGATGCCAAGCCACATGAAGATTGCCAGGAGCAGAAGCTCAGAAGAGACAAGGACCTTTGCTCCAGGATCCATAGAGAAGGAGAGCCTTCTACTAGAGCAAGCACCCCGAATTGGGATGTCTACCCTGACAGCCTGTGAGAAAATGCATGCCTGTTATATCTTTCCACCTATGGTATTTCTGCTATAGCAGGCCTAGATTATTGAGACAGGAGTTGGGCTAGGTTAAGTAGCCCATCCGGAGTTTCCAATGCAGTCTATATTTCTCCTTCATGGCCCTCAGTCCCCTTCTAATCCTTCCTTCAATGTCTGTCCTCCCTTCTTGGCCGTAGCTCCATGGAAGCCTTGCCTTGGCTGCTGCATTCTCTGCTCTGTGTTGGCCGTGCACACAGCTGACGTGCTAACTTCAGGAATCAAGTCAAAGGACTAGGATCCAGGTTGAAGGGCCTGAGACAGATAGAAGGCCAGGGGAAAAAGCACCCGTGTGTTCCAAGAGAATCATTCAGAGGAATCACGGACCACGGAGCTCCTGAGAGTGGATGGAAAACGGCATGTGAGACCGGTTGCGAGTGCAATAGGGTTGCCCTCTGGTTGTGCCGTGTTTACAGATCTTGCAAACAGCGTCCAAGCTGAAGTTAACACACAGCAGATGGGTTCTGCCCATCTCTGCTAATCCTTTCCTGCTGTTGATTTAATCTGAGTCAGAAACCCCAGAGCACTCTCTGTGCAGGTTCTAATTTCTATAACCAATAGGTCCCAGCCAGTTCCTATGGCGACAGCACGTGATGCGCCTTTGTAGCAGGACCGTCGTCCATCGTAATGGGTGGGGCCTTTTGCTGGCTTGTTGATCAGGAAGTCAAGTTGTCCTCCCAGAAGCCCCATCTCCATCATTCCCTCCAAGGGCCTGAAGGACTTGCTGGTGACTGGGTCAGACCGATGGCCAGCGCTGCTGCCGTCTGCTCAGCAGTGCCTGCCTCCCTGTCCTTCGTCTGCTCCCCCGGCTGCCATCACACCGTGGCTAGCCCCCTGCCACATGCTGAGCTTCAGACTTCTTCTCTCTCGGACCCCCAGTTCATTCCCTCTCTCTTCTAGGAAGAGCTTTTCCATGATCTCTCTCTCCCTTCTTCTCAGTCCTCTCCTCGCGAGGACAGAGGAACCAGACGCAGCCCACTGTCCTCTGTAAACAACTCTCCCGCAGCTCCCAGGCCTTCCTTCTCAGCCTGACCACTGTGCTCAATTCCCATGTGGGATTCCTCTCTTCCCTGATCACTCTGTACTAAAACCAATCCACTTGTTGTGGCGTCCCTTCCAAGTCATGGTGATCAAAGGTGTTGCTGAGTAAAATGGCACTCAGAGTTCTCCTGGTAGATCGCAGGCCTTTCTTGCCAGGATCCCCTGGGGGGATTCAACATCTCCAATCTTTCCGTTAATAACCAACCAGTCACCGTTTGTCCTACCCAGGTACTCTTAGCAGGATTTTTAGAACCCCAAACCCAAACCCATTGCTGTTGAGTTGATGCTGACTCTTAGTGGCCCTGCCTAACACAGACAAGTACACAGAATGACTTCACTCAAATTCATGACGGAGCTGACGATCAAAACCACAAGACACTATCATTCACCTCCACTAGGATGGCTACGATTTAAAACCAACAAACAAAAACAGAGCCAGAGATGTTGCTGCGGAAAAACTGGAACTCCCCTCTGTTGCTAGTGGGAATGCGGTATGATCCCACGGCTGTGGAAAACCATTTGATGATGAGACTCTACTTTCGGGGATCATTTCTATAGTTCGAACACTGTTGGATGACATCTCAGCAAGTTAAACCCAGAGCTCCCCTCTGGTCCCCCAGGTTTACTGCTAGGTTGCACGTGAAAGCAGGGAAGCAGGCAGCTGTGCTTGTGACAGGACTCGTTGCATTCGCCTACAGATGGGAGTGACCCCAATGTTCATCAACCGCCAAACGAGTCAGCACAGCGTGCTACGTGGCTACAATGGAACATGACTTGGTCATCATGCACCAACACAGATGAACCTTGAAAACATTATGCTGAGTGGAGTGCATGGATCACAAAAGGACAAATGTTTTATGATCATATGTATATCAAATACCTCAACTCTGAGTAAGCAAATGTGTAGCGATCCAGGCTTATTCATGGCTCCGTAGAGTGGAAGGGGGGTAGGTGAGGGTGAGATGTGTTTAGGAAATATTGAGTTTCCGTTTATGATTATGGAATTTGGGGGAACAAATAATGATGATGACTGCACAGCATGGTGGACACAATTGGTATCATCTGCACATGAAAAATGTTGAATTGGCAAATGCCGTGACATATTTTTATAGCAGTAAAAAGTACTTCTTTCCCTCTATTCTCATCAACATCAGATTTTATTCGTCTTTTAATTTTTGCTGACCTACTGCGGAAAAATTTGAAAATTTTTGATTTACAACACTTTCTAAATGAGACAAACTTTTCTTTTGTTATGTCTAGTACCAAGATTTTATTTGAAACTTGTAGCAAATGGAATTTAATTTTTCTTCTTTATTGTACATGACTAATAACACATTAGCTGTTTAAATTCCAGCAGTGAATTTTCCAGTTACTGCCAACACAACTGAGCTCTCCTGGCTATGCTCAAATCCACCCTACAGAACCTCCACCCAGCTTTACCCCAAACAAAGACTTCTATTTTAAAAGAAAACATGTGGATTCAGCATTCATTAGGATTAAAAGAGTAATAAACTAAAACAGGCATCTTTCTTGAAGCCCTGATAGCACTATTTTGGCCAGGTCATTTATATGGGGTACTGGTGCCCGAGTTATGCACAACCACATTTGAAATTAGGAGAAGGATGGGCTTTCTGCTCCCATGAAGTTACAGTCTCAGAAACTTAAAGGAGCAAGTCTGCCCTGTCCAGTAGGGTCGCAGTGAGCCAGCACCAACTCGAGGGCAGTGAGAGAGAGAGCGCAAGAGAGGTCTTTACAATTATACAACACCAGACGACTTTCTTTTTAAAATAAAAAGAACTCTAGTCTCTTTTCATCTATATTTCTCTCTCTCTCACACACACACATAGTTTAAACTTCTGCTCAGTTGTTTTTTCCTTTACTTTAAAAAAAAAGAGGTGCCAGGAACCCTACCCCACCCTGCTGCTGGGAAACACCCAATCATTTATTATTCCTGGACCAAGCACTTGCATTCATGATGAGGAAAACAGTTTGCCATGAATAGGATTTGGGTCTCTACTAAAAACAAACAAACCCCCAAAATGGCTAAAAAGAGACTTGAATTTATTTTCAAATTCTATGGCTAAATTCCTGTGTGGTGAAAATATTGGCAAGCTGCTGCATTTCACGTCAGATCAGATCACTTCTTTGGTGCATGCCCGGAGGTGCTAGTGGGAGCTTTTTCAGAGCCCAAAGAGAGCCTCGGCGGGAATGTGTGTTGACACTGAAGCACAGAGTGTAAGAGGAGGCAGGAGAGAGGCCTGAGGGCTTTCATGAAAACAACGATGATGAACTATCACCAATGTCTACTTAGTTTCACTATCTGGTGAACCAAAGACATCTCAGAATGGACCGTGCTTGGAGAGGACCCTTTCCCAGAGTTGTGGGTACTATTATTTGTTTATCCAGTCATCTGCCGATGAATCCTTCCATTGTTTCCCCTGTGTCTATTGTAACTAGTACTGCAGTGAACTCTGGTGTACACGTTTCTCTTTGCTTGACTGCTTTCAAGCAGCTTCCTAGGAATTATACATCTTACAAAAATGCTCATCGAATCAGATCATTCAATTAAACTCACCTAGGACGAGCTCATTGTCATCCAGGTGATTCCGAGTCATAGTCAGTCTTCACTGAGCAGAGACATCCTCACCGGAGACAGTCACCCTTCATGCACACATACGCAACCATCTCCCCTCTCCCAGTGTCAATCAGCACTAAACTCAGAAACCAAGCAACCCTTCATATTAAACCCCCCGCCCCCAAACTCATCAACTCCCTCTCGCCCAGCCAATGACTGACTCTGACCCCGCAATCATCCATGAAGCAAATGCAGTTGTGGTAGAGATGGCTAGTTTTCTGATACCCCGTTTTATTTCATTAATACCAACCCCCCGAGCTCATTGTCACTGAGTCCATTCGCTCTCACGGCGACCTCTGGATTTCAGAGCAGAACCGAGCACCTGGGATTTTCTGGGCTACAATCTTCATGGAGCAGAAAGACATGGCACCATTGGATGAGTGAAAACTGTTTGCACCCCAGGACCTCTTTCATTCATTAAAATCAAAAGCACACCCATTGCCATCAAATTTATTATAATTCATAGTGAACTGAGGGGTCAGAGTAGAACTACCCCCACAAGGTTTCTAAGCCTATACATCTTTTCAGAAGCAAATACTGAATTTCTTCTCCTCTTTTGTATGTGAATGGGACCATACTAAGTTTTAACCCGTGAGATGTAAGTGAAGATACTGTTTGGTTACGAGTTGGGCTGTGATCCGCAAGGTCAGCAGTTCAAAACCACCAGCTGCTCCTTGGGAGAAAGACCAGGATTTCTACTCCCATAAACTGTTACTGTCTTGGAACCCCACAAGGGGTCACTATGAGTCAGTATCGACTTGATGGCAATGAGTTTGGTTTGCTTTGGTGTTGGGTCAAATCCTTAAGAAAAAATTCCCATACTCTTTCTTTCTTCTTTTTGTTGAGTTGGAATATTTGAAATAAAGTTGTGAGTGAGCCCTAGTATCTGAATAAAGACAGCACCGAAAAGAAAGATGGAGCAAAAAAATATAGAAAGGATTGAGTTCTTGGGTCACCTTGTAAAGCAGCCTAGTTGCCTTGGGCCAACTACTCTGAACTGTCTCAGGAGCAAGAAAAGAGCCATCTTGTTTGAACCACAGTGACTTCAAGCTTCTTTGTTACAGCAATGTAACTCATGCCTTAATACTGTAAACCATCCAGTAAAGGAGAGAAAAAACTCTTCCTTAAACTATCTGACAGTTTAGTCGAAAATAAAGCAACCTGGATCCCTGATGGAGAAAGACATTGTAAACCTTCTACCTCAGATCTCACTGGAACAAGACTACCAGATTAAAACTACTTCCCTTGACTTTGAAAATTTTAGAAAAATGATAGTTTTGTTGTTGTTTTTGAAATCAAGTTTCCTTCTGCGGGTTGGAAACAAACAAAGAAATAAACTGCCATAGATTGAATTGTGTCTACCCAAAATATGCATCTACGTGGCTAGGTCATGATTCTCAGTGGTTTGACAGTGATGTGATGCAATCGCCCCCACCCCATGATCATGCACTCAGTCAAGAAGTTGTAAAGGACTGCAGCACCCTTGGATCCTTGGTGGTGTTGTGGTTACTCATTGGGCTGCTAACCACAAGGTTGGCCGTTCAAAACCACCAGCAGCTTCATGGGAGAAAGATGGTCCAGTCTACTCCTGTAAAGAGTTAGAGTCTGGGAAACTCACAAGGGCAGTTCTACCCTGTCTTGTAGGGTTGCTGTGAGTTGACATCACAGCCATATAGTCAGTTTGCTTTTTGGTTTGTTTGTTTGTTGTGTTACACAAGGTTCTCTAGAGAAACACAGCCAGGATACTAATGATTTTATATATAGATATATACAGATAACAAAAGAAATAAACAGTTAATCTATAAAGCAGTACAAATGGCTCAGTGCAACTCTCTTCCGTGAGACAGCTAATACACTGGCAATTCTTCAAGTCACCAGGGCCGCCGGGTAGTCCTCTATAGAGCAAGTCAGGCTATCTGGGCACAGGCAGCAAACAGCAAGGCAGGTCACCAACAGTCAGCCAGATGACAGGGTCTGACAGTCTCCAGCTCCAGCAATGTATACTCCAGCAGTGTGGTGAAGCAGAGCTTGAAGGAACCTCAAATTACAGCAACGCAGTCCACGGGTTAGGAGTCCCACAGGTAGTGTAGCTTGCCAATTGAGGCAGAGAACAAGCTAGGGCAGACACACACTGGTCCGATCATCAAAGAGCAAGAGACAAGAAAGGCGAGGCTCGCCAAGCCATTTATCTCTCCACCCTTCAATGAATCCCACGTGTGTTCATTAGCCATGTTGGCACAATAAACCTACCTATCACATTTATTTTGCAGCACCCTTACTTAGGTCACAGTCCTAATCTGATGTAATAGGAATCTTCCTGGGGTGTGGTCTGCATCACCTTTTAATTTACAAGATATAGAAGGGGAGAGAAGCAAGCAGAGAGACAGGGACCTCAGTACCACCATAAAAGAAGACCTG
>NW_022103922.1:33739325-33744670 GCF_000313985.2 Echinops telfairi
CCCCGCCCCCCCCAAAAAAACCAAAAAACCAAAGCAGCCAGGATGCTGCAGAAGGATGCTAGCAAGCCTTTTACATGGGGGCATTTGGCATATCCAAGGGCTGGCATGAAGTCTCAATGAACCCTCCATTCTGTTACAAGCTCCTGCTTCTTCAGTCCTGACATTGCAGCCTTGACTTCCCATCACATGCATACAGACTTGATGTGCTGGCTGGGCGGGGGTGGCATAGTCCAGTGTGACAGAGTTGCAAGACTGGTGGAGTTAGGCTGTTCAGTTTACTTGCTGTGTGGTAAGGAATACAGGGAGTGGTTCCTGCAGATAAAAGGAGCCCCTGGGTGGTACAAGTTCAAGTCCTTGACTAATTTCAAAGGTTGGAGGTTTTAACTCACCCCCAAGCACCTCAGGAGAAAGGCCTGGTTGTCTCTTTCTAAAGGTCACAGCCTTGAAAATCCTTTGACCTACAATTCTAAGGAGTGCAGACCAGTAAGACTGTAAAATTGTGCAACCACCATTAGAAAGCAGCGTGGCAGTTCTTCAAAGGGTAAAGCATAGATTTACCATATGACCCAACAATCCCACATCTAGGAATTTTTTAAAGATGTAAAACCCACTGAATTGAATACTTTAAATGATTGACTTTGACTATCTGTGAATTTTACTCTGTAAAGCTGTTTTGTTTTGTTTCCCATTTGTTTTGTTTTTTAAGAGAGACAGAACTTTAGCCACATCTTGAAGAACAGACAGTCTTTTTTTCAGGCACTGGAGAGAAAGTGGGCAAGTGGAGGGAACCAGGCTAATGCACTTTCTAAGAGATCAATTAAGAAGAAGCAATAACTCAAATTCTCCTTGGTTGTTGTTTTTCTTTTGTTTGTTTATTTGTTTTTGTTTTTTTCAACTTTTGAAATCAGTGACCTCAGTCCTTCTGAGGTGTGGTGAAGCTGGGAGACTGCAGCCAAACCTCTACCCTGTTGGCAGGGCACCGAGACCTAGCATCCCTCCTCTGTTTCCTTTCAGCCTTACTTAAAGGAGACAGAGTGGGTGAGGGCAAAAGGTTTAGTGCTCCTGAGAAGGGGCTGTGGGGTTTTCCAAAACAGCTTTTAGTCGGTGACTTTTAAAGCATCGCAGCTGAGACATGCCTCTGTCAACAAGACTCGGCATTAAGTTTGTTTTGTTAAGAGAGGAATTGAGTCAAGTTGGGCAGGCACAGCTCCTCGGGGAGCTGGATCGAATCTTTCACCGTGACACCCACTTGCTCTGTTTCCCCCTCTCCCTAAAATCTCTTGAGAGCAGGATCTATTATTCAGCTCTTTTTCATTGTCCAGCTTTTCCATGTAATTGTATGCAAAAAAAACCCTTCACTGTCACCTAGTAGATGCTGACTCATAGCAACCCTCTAGGACAGGGTAGAACTGCACCTTCTTTACCAGAGTAAGAAGCCCTGCCTTTCTCCCATGGAGCATCTGGTGGTTTTAAACTTTAGACCTTGCAGTTAGCGGCCCAACTCAAAACCACTAAGCCCAGTGAAACCTTAATCCTAGAAGTGAAATTTTAGTTTTAGTTTTAGGTTTGTTTTGCTTTTAACACGTTAAAGAAATCTTTGGCAGCAGATTTACCCAGTGCAATACATTGTTTGGTTCTTGACCGCTGATTCTATGGATGTTGATTGCAGATCCAAGTAAAATTAAATCCTTGACAACTTCAACCTTTTCTCAATTTATCCTGATGTTGCTTATTAATCCAATTGTGAGGATTTTTATTTTCCTTATATTGAGATGTAATCCACATCGAAGATTGTAGTCTTTGATCTTCATCCATGGTTGCTTAAGTCCTCTTCATCTTCAGCAAAAAAAGATATATCCCGTAATTGTTTACATTAATAGTGTCCAGCCATGTGAGTTTTTTAATCTGTGCAGGTCAACAATCCATGTTGGTGTAAAAAGCTGTCCTGTACATGAATACCTTCCCTTTCTCAGCAGTATTTGAAATTCTATGACATTGGCTAAGCTAAGCATCTTATCAATAGAATCCAATATTTGCCTGGCAGTTCGTCCTCCTGTGTGTGGCTGTGATGCTGGAAGCTGTCACTGGTATTTCAAATGCCAGCAGAGTCACCCAAAGTGGAGAGGTTTCAGCAGAGCTTCCAGACGAAGACAGACTTTGGAGACGGACTAGGCTGTCCACACTAAGTAATCAGCCACTAAAAACCTTATCTATAGTCTCAAGACATTGTCAGATACTGAAACCATCATGAACAACAGCAGAACAAAGTCAGAGATAGTGCTGGAAGATGAATCCCTCAGGTCAGAAGGCAACCAAAATATGACCGAGGAAGAGCTGCCTTCTCAAGGAGAGTCAAAGATAATGATGTGAATGGAGTGAAGTGTGTGGGAGTAAAGCCTTTGTGACCTTCATTTGCTGGTGTGACAGGACTGAAAATGAAAAGAAACGGAAATATTCTAATAATAATTGAAACTTGGAATGTACAAAGTATGAATCTAGGAAAATTGGAAGTTGACAGGAATGAAATTGAATGCATTAAAATATACATATCTTAGTTATTAGTGAGCTGAAATGGACTGGTGCTGACCATTTTGAATAAGAAGATCCTATGGTTTACTGTCAGGAATGACACAATCAAGAATGGCATTAATTGTCAAAAAGAATGTTTCAAGATTTAACTGAAGTATTATGCCCTCTGTGATAGGATTATATCTATTCTCATTGAAGGAAATCCAATCAATACAACTATTATTCAAATCTAAGCATCAACCACTAAGAATAAATTGAAGAATTCCACCAATGTCTCCAATTAGAAATTGATCAAATATGCAATCAAGATGCTGTGATAATTATTGATGATTGCTTGCAAAAGTTAGAAACAAAGAGGAACAGCAGTTGGAAAATATCGTCTTGGTGATGAAAATAAAACTGGAGATCAGACGATAGAAGTTTGCAAGACCAACAACTTGTTAATAGCAAATGCCGTTTTTCAAAAACACAAAAGGTAATTACATATATAGACTTCTCCAGATAGTATACACACTTATCGAGTTAACTACATCTGTAGGAAGAGACAATGGAGAAGCTCAATATCAACAGCTAAAACAAGGCCAGAGGCTGACTGTGAAACAGACCACCAATTGCTCGTATGTAAGTGCAGGTTGAAGCTGAGGGAAATTAAAACAAGTCCACAAAAGCCCAAATATGACCTTGAATATATCCCAGCTGAATTTCAAGAACAGATTTGATTCATTTAACATTAATTACAAAAGACCTCATGAGCTGTGGGATGACATCAAGAATATCATACATGAAGAAAGCAAAAGATGATTAAAAAGACAGGAAAGAAAGAAAAACTCAAGGTGGATATCAGAGGGGACTCAGAAACTTGCTCTTAATCATAGACTATTTACAGCAAATGGAGGAAATGATGAAATCAAGGAGCTGACCAGAGAATGTCAAAAGGCAGGTCAAGAAGACAAAGTAAAATGTTATAATGAAATGTGCAAAGACCTACAGTTAGAAATTCAAAATGGAAAACTGAAAGAACCAAGAAAAAAATCAAGATTTGAATTACAATATTGAAAGATTCTATGGGCAAAATATCGAATGGAGGAAGCATCAAAATATTGATGGTGGAAGCATCAAAAAAAGATTGAGAATACATATAGCCACTGTACCAAAAAGAATGAGTCAAAATAACTGAGGCAATGGTTTATCAGGGACTAGAGGTCGGGAGGGTGAGGGGAACTGGGGAGCAAACAATGAATGTGGGAGGGGGAGGGAGCACTAGAACTAATTGTGATGATGTATATATAAGTCTTTTTTAATTAATAAATCATTTTATTGGGAGCTCTGACATATAACGATCCATACATCTATTGTATCAAGCGGACATGTACAAATGTTGGCATCAATAATTTCAAAACATTATCTTTCTTCTTGAACCGTTTGATATCAGCTCCTTTTTATTCCCTCCCTCCCCACCTACCACCCCCTCGAACTCTTTATATATTATGTATTGTTATTATTATGTATACATATCTTACACTGCCCATTCTATCCCTTCACTTACTATCCTGGTATTTGTCCCTTTGAGGGGAGTTATTCCACCATCATTTCTATCCATTCCCCCTCCTCCCACTTTCACCCCCTTCCCTTTCCCTATGCTCCTGGAATCATTACTCCTATTACTGTTTCTAAGGGTTTTACCTATCCTGAATTCTGTATGTTGAAAGCTCTCATCTGTACCGGTGTATGTACACCAGTTTAGCAGGATTTGCAAAGTAGGACTGAGATCATAATAGTTGGAGAGGAAGGATTAAAAACTAGAGGAGTGTTGTGTTTTGTCGGTGTTAAACTGCCCACTTCTCTTCCATGTAGCCCCTCTGTTCAGCAATATCCAATTATCCCCAGATGGGCTCTGGGTCTCTACTTTTATCCCTCTCCTTCACCTCAATGAGATTCTTTATTTTTCAACTTCTGATGCCTTTTCCCACCCAACACCTCATGATCACATAGGCTGGTGTGCTTCTTCCATGTGGGCTTTGTTGATTCCCTGCTAGATGGCCACTCATTTAGCTTCAAGATGCTATATCTTTTAATAGCCAGGCACCATCTGCTTTCTTCACCACATTTGCATATGTACCCAGTTTTATGCAAGTCTTTTTAAAAGCGACTTAACTATGGAAGTGTATGATATGTGAATTTTATATCCAGAAAACTACTAAAACAAATAAAAGAAGTCAAAGTTCACCGATGGTTACCAAGGGAGTAGGAGGAGGAGTTTTTTACTTAGGGGGCTTTAAGTTCATGTTAATGGTGGTGGAATAATTTGGAAAAGGATATCAATAACAGTTGTGTAACATGAAGAGTATAATCAATGGCACTGAATTACACATGTAGAAGTTGTTAGTACTGGAGAATGTTTTGTTGTGTGTATTTCTGCCACAATTTTTAAAAATTACACTAATAACAGTGAATACAAGGAAGAAGAAAATATTCTAAAATTGATGTGCTAATTATTGCACAAATCGACTTGACATGATTAAGCTATTGAATTATTCAATATGTGGATGAAGTGCCAATAATACTATTTTTAAAAAAAAAGAACCAGTAGACATTCCACCATTTTAAGAGGTGGCATATGAGCAAGAACCAATGGTACTGAAGGAAGAAGTCCAAGTTCCACTGAAGTCATTAGCCCAAAACAAGGCTCCAAGAATTGATGGAATACCAAAGGAGATACCAATTTCAACAAGCCAGCGATGAAGCCCTGGAAGCACTCACCAATCTATGCCAAGAAAATAGGAAGACATCTATTTGCCCAACCGATGAAGAGGTCT
>NW_022103922.1:33744770-33746536 GCF_000313985.2 Echinops telfairi
AACAAGCCAGCGATGAAGCCCTGGAAGCACTCACCAATCTATGCCAAGAAAATAGGAAGACATCTATTTGCCCAACCGATGAAGAGGTCTGTATCTGTACCCATTCCAAAGAAAGGTGACCCAAAAGAATGCTCACCTTAATCATTGATAGCATATACAAGTAAAATTTTGCTTAATATAGTCCAACAGCAGTTGCAGCAATACAGTGACGGGGAGCTGCCAGAGGTTTAGGCCAGGTTTAGTCTTCACAAGAAGGTGTGGAACAGGGGATATCATGGCTGATGTCAGATGGATCTTGGCTGGAGGCAGAGAATACCAGAAAGATGTTTACTTGTGTTTTATTGACTGTGGCACAACATTCACTTGTGTGGATCACAGCAAACTATGGATAACCTTGAAAAAATGGGAATTCCAGAACACTTTGTTGTGCTTATACAGCACTTGTACAAGTGACAGTTGTGTGAACTGAATAAGGAGGACTCCCTTGTTTGAAATCAGGAAATATGTATATCAGGGTTGTATCCTCGCCCCATAATTGCTCAATCTGTATGCTGAGCAAATAATTAGAGTAGCTGCAACCTGTGATATGCAGATGATGTGAGAAAAATGTGAGACACTTCCTGATGAAGATCAAGGATTGCAGCCTTCAGTACGAATTATAGCTCAATGTAAAGCAGGCCTAAATCTTCACAACTAGACCAATAAGTAACATCATCCTACATGGAGAAAAGTTTGAAGTTGTCAAGGATTTTGTCTTGCTTGGCTCCACAATCAAAACTCATGGACTCGGCAGTCAAGAAATCACTGGACACATTGCACTGGGTAAATGTGCTCCACAAGACCACTTTTAAGTGTTGAAAAGCAAGGAAGTTACTTTGAGGACCAAGGTGTGCCTGACCCAAACCATAGTATTTGCAATTGCCTCATATGCATGTGAAAGTTGAACATTGAATAGACAAGAGCAAAGAAAAATGGATGCATTTGAACTATGCATCTGACAAGGAATATTGAAACTAGCATGGAGTGTCAAAAGAACAAATAAATTTGTCTTGAAAGAAGTATAGCCAGACTGTTCCTTGGAGGCAAGGATGGTGAGGTTAGTTAGTTTATTGTGCCAACCTGGCCGATAAACACATGTGGGGTTAATTGAAGGGTGGAGAGATAAATGGCTCAGTGAGCCTCGCCATTCTAGTTCTAGGGTCTCTTGCTTTCTGATGGTCGGACCATGGTGAAGCTACCTTAGCGAGTTCCCTGCTTCAGCTGGCAAGGCTCACTTCCTGCAAGACATCCCTGAGGAGAAGCCACGTGGACCTACCCCGATGTAGCCCTGGGTGCTGGGTCCTTGCCTATCAGGTTAATACCTGTCGTATTTATGCAAGGGGAGCACCGAGGTACTAAATATATGGTGGTTCTGGGCCTCCTTTCACTGGACACCCACTAAGCCAGGGGTCCCACCCACGGATCCATGGCAGCCATTTCCACAGTTTTGGGGTGGCTATCTTTGCTTCCTCTCCCAGGAGGGCGTTTCATTCCTAAGCCCAGGGCTACCGGTAGTTTTGAGGTAAGGCCCAGTCCATTCGGTCAGCCTTCCATCTTGAGTTGTTCTGCTGTGGCCCTTGGGGGTTATTCTAGTGCTTCGTCCATGGCGTGGTTCATTGAGGGTTGGGTAGACCTTTTGAAAAAGCGTCTACCAAGAACATAGAACTGGTTTTATTCTCCCCTCAGGTTTCCTAGGAAGCCCAGGGGAATAGTGGTTACTCTTTGGG
>NW_022103922.1:33746636-33765285 GCF_000313985.2 Echinops telfairi
GCGTCTACCAAGAACATAGAACTGGTTTTATTCTCCCCTCAGGTTTCCTAGGAAGCCCAGGGGAATAGTGGTTACTCTTTGGGCTGCGATCCGCATGGTCAGCACTTCAAAACCACCTGCAGCTCCTCAGGAGAAAGGCTGGGCTTCCTGCTGCCGTGAACAGTTACTGTCTCGGAAACCCACAGGAAGTCCGAGTCAGCATTGATTCTACAGCAGGGAGTTCGGTTTGATTATTTGTTCTTAGGTTTCCTACAGTTATTGTTCAGCATCCCTTCCTGATGTGAGCTTGCTCCTCCCCATTTACCCACCAACAGAAATGTCAGTGCTTCCTCTGATCTTAACTTGATTTTCCATTACGGTTCTCCCGTTCCTGTGGAGGGCCTCAATGTTATATAGCATCAAGTGGAGGTTCATCTCCGTTTTCCTCCTTCTTGAAGGAGTGACCCCAGCCGATATGAGGTCTCCTCTTTCCAGGTGGTTCTTAGGAGGTGGGCGTAAATGTGGTGAGGTACGCTGCATGACCTGGACGCAGAGTTTCTACCCTTTTGATTGGGATTTGGTCCCTAAGAATCCGTTTACTTGGTGTTTCTCCTTATAGTAGTGGACTCACACAATGTGTATCCTTCTGTGATTGACTAACTTCACTCAGCAAAGTCGTTTCCAGGTCCTTCCGTGTCATGCAGTGCTTTATGCTCTCATCACTGCTTTTCAGGGATACATAGTATTCCACTGTGTGTATGTACCATAGTTTCTTTATCCATTCTTCCACTGTTGGGCACTTGGGCTGCTTCCAGTTTGTTACTATAGTGAACTATGATGCTGTCAATATGGGAGAACATACATCCACTCATGTTGTGTCTCTTATGGGGGGGGGGCGGTTTATATACCTAACAATGGTATTGCTGGGTCACATGGAATTTCAATTCCCAGTTGCTTTACGTATCGCCATATCATTTTCACAGTGGTCGTATGGATTTGCAAGTCCACCACCAGTGTCTGTGAGTTCCAGTCTCTCCACGTCTCTCCAGCAGGTGCTATCTTCTGTTTCTGTGAATTGGGCTAGCATTGTGGTATCTCACGTGGTTTCAATTTTCATTCAACTGAGGTTTTACTGGGTTCTATTTTGTTGGTGGTGAGGTGTCTTGTTTTGGTTTGAGTTTTGGTTTGTATGTTTTTCTGTGTATGAAATCCAGGTAGGTCAATCTGTAGAAACAAGAATTGGATTGTTTCGTGAGGTTATTCCATAGCAGGTGGGGGGGAAATGGGGAACTCATGAGCACACAGAAGACAAAACTGTTCTAAAGTGGACTGTAGTGATGACTGCACAACTCTTTTTAATATGTTTAAGCCATCGAGCTGTCTGTTACGTGGTTTATATGTCAGTAATACTATTTAGACGGTTTTAAGAAAGGTTGCGTCATCTGCAGATCGCAGGTGGTGTTAATCCAGGCCAGAGAGCCTGTTCTTCTTTGCACGGTGCAGTGCCTCCGAATGTGTTCTCAGCACACAGACTGAATAAGGTTGGTGAACAACCCCGACACACACATTTTCTGATTTTAAACACACAAAACCCTTTGTTCTGTTAGAGCAGTGGTTCTCAACCTTCCTAACCTTTCATACAGTTCCCCCAATCATAAATCATTTTCGTTGCTACTTCATCACTGTAACTTTGCTACTGTTAGGAATCAGGTGACTCCTGTGAAAGGGTCGCTCGACCCCCAAAGGGGTCGCGACCCACAGGTGGAGAACCGCTGTGTTAGACCATCTATAGGCAGATTCCACATGAGCTCAAAGAAGATCTCTGGATGTTATTCATCCTGTTACCCATAATTTGTTGTGATCCACAGAGTCAAATGTCTTTGCCTGGTCAAGAAGACCCAGGCAGACATCTTTCTGATATTCTCTGCCTCATACAAGATCCATCCGCCATCAGCAATGACAGCTCTCACTGCTCTCCTAAATCCAGCTGGGATTTCTGGCAATTCTCCGTTGAATTCCTGCAACTGTCTGGATTATCGTGAGCCAACTTTTACTTCTGTGTGACATTAATGATTGTTGTTGTTGTTCTTTATTAGAACCCTGGAATGCAGTGGTCATGCAACCCACTACATGGGACACATGATTGGCCGTTCAAAACCACAGCAGCTCTGAGGGAGAAAAACTGGGCTTTCTGTCACTTCTATAAATAGTGACCGTCTCAGAGACCCACAGCGGGTCTGCCATGAATCAGGTTTGGCTCGATGACAGTGAGTTTGTTGTTGGTGGTGCTGATGAGTCCGGTCCAACTCATAGCAACCGTATGTACAACAGATGGAAGCACTGTCCAGGCCTGCACCATCCTGGTGGTTTAGTGGACCAAAGGACATTTATAGCGGTCTAAATGCAGGCATGTGCATAGGTAAATATATTTTTTATATAATGGTAGGGAAATAGATCTATGTACGTATATTTATATGTTAAGTATTAAGGTAGCAGACCGACATTGGGTCTCTACTCAAGTACTCCCTCAACGCAAGAACACTTTGTTCTAAAACCTGGCATTCTGTGATGCTCACCTTCTGGACACGATTGCTGAAGACAAAGCGGATTCATAAGCAAAGGTGGTGAAGAAAGCTGAGGGTGCCTGGCTATCAAAAGATATAGCGTCTAGGGTCTTAAAAGCTTGGAGATAAATAAGCAGCCATCTAGCTGAGAAGCAACAAAACTCACATGGAAGAAGCATACCAGCCTGTGTGATCATGAGGTGTTGATGGGATCAGGTATCAGGCATCAAAGACCCAGAACAAAAAATCATATCAATGTGAATGAGAGGGAGCATGGAGTGGAGACCCAAAGCCCCTCTGTAGACAATTGGACATCCCCTTACAGAAGGGTCACAAGGAAGAGATGATCCAGTCAGGACATAGTATATATACAGATTTCCTCTAGTTTTTTAATGCTTCCTCCCCCTGATTATCATGATCCCAATTCTACCTTACAAATCTGGCTAGAGCAGAGCATGTACACTGGTACAAATCAGAGCTGGAAACAGGGAATCGAGGACAAATAAACCCCTCAGGACCAAAAATAAGAGTAGCAACACCAGGAGGGCAAGGAGAAGGTGGGTGGAGGAAAGGGGAACTGATCACAATGATCTACATATAATCCCCTCCCAGGGGGACAGACAACACAAAGTGGGTGAAGGGAGACAGTGGTCGGTGTAAGACATGAACAAAAATTAATAAATTATCAAGGGTTCATAAGGGAGGGTGGGGGGGAGTGGGGAAATGAGCTGATACCAAGGGCTCAAATAGAAAGAAAATGTTTTGAAAGTGATGATGGCAACAAGTGTACAAATGTGCTTGACACATGGCTTGTAATAAGAGCTGTACAAGCCCCCTATAAAATGATTTGAAAGAAACCCATAGGGGCAGTTCTACTCTGTCCTGTGGGATCACTGTGAACCAGAACTGACTTGATGGCAGCAAGTGCTAATGGTATTGTTGAATACTTTCCACATTCTGGTGGATCACCTTTCTTTGACAGGAGCACAAATGTGAATCTCTCCATTAATTGGCCAGGTAGCTGTCTTACAGATTTCTTGGCTTAGATAAGTGAGCACATCCACCATTGCATATATATGTTGAAACATTTCCATTGGTGTTCCTTCAATTCTTGGAGGGTTGTTTTTGGTTTTTTTGTCAATGCCTTTAGTGTAGCTTGGATTTATTTCTTCAGTGTCACTGGGGATTGATCACCTACCAATTCTTCTTTGTACAGTAATTGTGTATTATTTCCACCTTCTTTTGATGGGTCCTGCATTGTTCCAGATCTTGCCCAAAGAATACTTCAATATTTCAATTGAAGGATGAAGGGTTTTTTCCCCACCTTTAGTTCTTTCATTTTGAGAAATGCCAACTAGTGTTAAATTATAACGGGTTTTATTAACTAATTCACTGTAGGCATGTGTAGAATTTTCTTAGAGACATAGTTTTAACCTTACTGAATAAGTATACACCCATCCCTATTTTATTAGAAACTTTTTAAAACTCAGAAATTGATTTTCAATTTTTTTGAAATAACTCTGGGACAATATAGAGTAATCACATCTTTATTCTGTTGACTTGTGAATATGGTGAATTATAGCAATAAAGAAACCAGTTGGTACTGTCTGTAAGAGTTCCAAAATTTGAAATGTTGTGTAAGGAAATATTTTTCTCTATGGTTAGGCTAAAGATACAGAAAGAATGTTGTTGATACAAGACCCTTATCAGCAGTCCCCTTGGCAGCATTCAGAAAATATTTTAAGACAATTACCTTATACTCACCCTGTAAAGGCCTCCTTATCTACATATTTAAACTAGCCAATCCAAATAGCCCACATTTGTGTTTCTAACCAATTACTATAAAGCCTCTCCTTCAATTGTCCTCCCTCTAAACCTTGATCTTGTAACTTTCAATCAAAATGGACCTTCAATGTTTGATTTTACCTCCTAAATATGCCTCTTTTGGAGTCTTTTGATCTCGCTTTATGGGTTCAGATGTGTTCCTGTTTTAAAATGTTTTAAACATTCAAGAAGTGTCTTTTCTTTTACCGGAGTGTGCGTTCTTCCGATCTTCCTCTTTGACAGGTTGACTCGGGCTCATTCCTACCCTACTATACAGAACTATACCCCATAGGGTTTTCGATAGCTGGAGCTTTGGAAGTAGAAGGCAGGTCTTCCAAGACCCTTCATCCCCTTAAATTGTTGACTTCAATGCCTACAATCTTAAAGCAACCTCATTAGAAGATTATCCATTATTCTGTTAGCTTGCTGTTAAATTCCAGTATACATGTTATAGCTCTCTATGTTTTCTTCTGTGCTTGGTAGAGAAGGAGGTCCACCGGAAAAGAGATAGAGAGAGGAGATAGATGAACAGTGAGCACAGCAGCATCGGGAGGATGGTGCGAGCCTGGGCAGCGCTTCATTCTGACCAACGCGAAACCGCTACGACTCTGAGCTGACTCGGTGGTGGCTGTGCTCAGGTGCCGTTGAGTTGGTTCTGACCCAAAGTGGCCCTCTGTCCACAGAAGGAAACCCTGCCCGAGCTGCACCATCCTCACAGTGGTTCCTGCGCTTGACCCATTGTTGCAACCGCCGATCGCATTGAAGGCCTTCATCTTTCTCGCTACTCCTCTACTTTACCAAGCATGACGTCCTTGTCTAAGGACTGGTCTCTCCTGATAACATGTCCAAAGTACATGAGACGAAGTCTCACTGTCCTTACTTCGAAGGAGCATTCTGGTTGTACTTCTCAATGATACCTAGCAGCAATAACCACATGTTTTCCTCTCCATACCTTTTTTGTCATGTTTTGGTGTCAGTGTTATGCTGGCTTGGCATTTTGAAAATATCCTTGTCGCTGCAATCTCCGAAATAGTTTCACTCACGGCCATCATCAAGTCAATTCTGACCATTAGCAACCCTATGAGACAGAGTGGAACTTCCCGTGTTGGTTTCTGAGCCTGTACCACTTTCTGGGAGTAGAAAGCCTCATTTTCCTCCCAAGTAGCAGCTGGTAGTTTTGAACTCCTGACCTTACCCATTGTATTAAAACCTTCTGTTCTCTGAATGTTTGATAACTGTCATCAGTGCAATCATCTGGGCATGGAACTTTAAAATGTTTGTTGGCAATTTCTTCTGAAGCACTTGGTCTTTACAGGTTGTGTACCTCTTTAATAGGAAGCCTTGGTGAGGTCATTGGTAATGCTAACAAGGTCAGCCATTCACAGCCACCAGCCGCTCTAAGGGAGAAAGATGAGATTTTCTGCTCCCATACAGATAGACAGTCTCAGAAACCCAGACATGTAGTTTTACTCTGTCTTACTCAATCACTAGGGTTGCTATGGGTCAGAACCGGCTCTATGACACCTAACAGCAACATCCCATCACCGTGAGTTAGAATTGACTTAGAGCATTGGGTTCCTCTTGGGTGACTCATTTAAAGGAAGGACGACTTGAAAACTTGCTGATGAAAAAGACAGTGGCCTCCAATATGTATTGCAATGAATGTTAAAAACACAAACACATCATAGTAAATGGAGAAATGTTTGAGATTGTCCAGAATTCCATTTTGCCTAGATGCCCAATCAATGCTCATGAGAGCCTAACCAAAAAACCAAACTCACAGCCATCGACCCGATGCCAGCCCTATGACACAGGGCCGACCTGCCGCTCTGGGTTTCCAAGGCTGTCACTCTTTACAGGAACAGAAAGCTTCTTCTTTCTCCCATTCTCATGGAAGCAGCAATTGAGAAATCAAATGAAGTATTGCATTGGCCAGATCTACTGTGCAAGACCTCTTGAACGTGTTGAACGGTAAAGATGTTACTTTAAAAACTAAGACGTGTCTGACCCAAGACAGGCTCTTTCCAAGCACCTCCTATGCCTGTGAAAGTTGGACAATGAGTAAGGAAGACCACAGAGGAGCAGATGCACTTGAATTACGGTGTTGCTGCAGGGTGTGAGAAGTACTGTGAACAGCCAGAAGAACAAATACCTCTGTCTGGGAAGAAGTACAGCCTGCACGCTCCTTCGAAGCTAAGACAGAGACCCTTCGACTCACAGACTTTGGATTTGTCTTGGGAAAGCCGTGTCAGTGAAAAGGAAGACAACTCTGGACGAGATGAATTGGCACCGTGGCTGCACCATGGAGCTCAAACAGCTACTGTGAGGAGGATGACACCTGACAGTATTTTGTTAGGTTGCACAAAAGGTTGCTGTAAGCCAGAACCAACTCCTCATGCCCAACAACAGCAGCAGCTTCTCACAGAATAGAATTGTCCAGGTTTTTTAGTCTATTTCTGAGGCTCTGGCAACAATCTCATAAAACTTCAAGTTCTCTTGACAACAGTACACTTGCGATCATATTTGATTTGGGTGGTGCCTCTAGACTGGAGAACCCCTGGAGGGTGGGGATAAAGGGCTGGCTGAGAAGATAGAGCCCTATTCTGGCCACTGCCTCTCACCTCCATTCTGTCTCCATCCCTGCTGTGTAGATCCAGTTTGTATCTGTGATTTCAACTTAGAGGTTGGTCAAAAGAACTAAATTCTAAAAGAACCACTGGCTATGAGCTATAAAGTTGAAATAATATTTTTATTGTTTGAATCAGTATAATATGAGAGTATTTATGTCCCCAAGAGTTTGTGCGTTCTGATTCTTCTCGATGAAAAACTTTAGAAATAGATTCCCATGTTGCATAGTACTTGATCAGGAATTTTTCTCAGAAAGAATGCAATTTGCTCAGCCTTGTTGCCTCTTCTTGCACCTGTTAATGCATCTTACACTTTCTGAACGCAGGAGAAAGGTGACTGAGTTTTGAAATACAAGGCTTGTGACATTGGAGGGGGAGGCAGGCAGCCATTGTTCCTAAAGGAAACAACTATGTCATTTCTAATTTAACAATTCCATTTTGAAAATTTAACTTGTAATAGTAAGAGTGTGGCTACCATTAATCAGTGGGAAAGAATGGGAGTAGAGGGCAAAGTAGCAGGAAAGTAGGCTTGTTCAAAAGAGGTTCTCTATACCAGATGCATCGCAGTTGCCCTGGGGAAATAGAGTTAACTTACTGGAGTCATGAGGTTCTCTACACTAGACACATCTCTGTTGCTCTGGGGAAATAGAGTTAACTTACTGGAGTCATGATTAGCCCCAACGTAGTTTATGTGACATGCCACCTTCTTTCCATGGTTTCTCTTTCTCTCAAAAAACCAAAACTCGCTGTCATGGAGGTGATTCTGACTCTTAGCACAATTTACTACTTGCCAGTTATATTGTGTCGATTTGGGCATAGATAGGAAGAACTCGGCTGGGCTTAGGATCACGGGTAATAAACTAAAGGACCAAGAGAAATACCTTCAGATATCAGCAGGAACAAGAACAGGCACTTTCCTAGACTCAGGACTGAGTAAAAACTGAAAGACAGAAGCTCCTGGAGAGTATGATTCAAGGGAAATTTTCCTAGCACAGCTGAAGGAAACAGCTCGAATCTGGAAGTATTGAATCATCATCCCTGGAGATACCAAAGCAGATCCTGGTTAGCTAGGGTCTGAGACAGTGGAGAGGAATCGTGTGTGTCCTGTGGGTTGGGTTCAATAAGACCACGGGAGCCTCTTCTCAACACTGATGTTAGGAGGCTCCGCAGACGCACGACGGGTCTGAATGGTCTCCTCAGTGACGCCCTCCTGTTTGCAGGTGTGAGACGATTTCGCTGCTGCCGCAAAGTAGAAATCAGGCACATGACCAGCTACTCTTAGAGCATGCCTTTTTACTAACGAAGCATTTCGTCTTAATAAATCCATTCTTCATAAATAGAAAACATAGCTATCATTTGAAGCAATATTTCCCAAAGCCTCTTCTTTTCTATTAAGAACAGATCTGTACTTATTTAAAGCATTGTATTGGCATATAATTCACATATCATACAATGCAAAGATCTATTCTTAATGGAAGATGAGCTTTCTAAATCCTCTCCTAAAGCCTTCTGACATTCTTAGAATGTTATATACCTTGCCACAAAACTGCTTCTGGTATTCCCAAGCCATCTCTGGGCCTCTTGTGGCTGCTGTGTCTGGTTCTAGATGGGAACTATGCGTCAGAGTCTTTATTACGCGGCACATGGTGCTGTAGCAGGATACATAATAATGCTAAGAATAACATAGTGCATCTCTATTGTGCTTATTTCCTAAGCACTCACTGATAGTACCTCATTTAATCAACAAAAATTGATTGAGTGACCATGATGACATAGGCTGAGAGAGCTCAACCTGCCCAGAGTCGTAGGTAAGGAAATGCCTCCCGATCTGGGTGCTGAACTCAAGAAACACTACATCTTTTAACCCCCCTCATCCATTCTTAGTGATGTTAGCGCAGTGAAGCTCTGAGAATTCCAAGAGTAAAGAAACCTGTACATTTTAAACCCAATCATGTTTTACCACTATTCTCTCTCCCTTTCTCTTTCTCTCTCTTTTTCTCGTTCTCTGTCTGTCTCTCATACAAATACATATACGTATATCGATATTTTCAAATGTAAGAACATGAGTTGGTACCTTACAGGACACCAGTTATTTTTTGGGAAATTCCATAAGTTAGAACTCTGAAATTCAAACTCCCTAGTCCGCCTCGAGTTGAATTGTTTATTAACAATGTTTCATAATCTTCTGTGCATCAAAAATTAAAAAAAATAGCCTCCACTTCCTCTTGGCTAAAAGGAGACGTGGGTTATTAAAGTCTGTTATGTCCATCCAACAGTTCCCATGATGAAGAACGGGCATTTGTCTCTTCTTAGCATTTCAGACACACGGAATCTAATAAACATAAGTCCAGACTGAGCGTTTCCAAGTCCTCCTGACTCCCCTGGTCCTCCTGGAGAGTCCAATTGGAGCGGCGACATGACTGTGAAGAAGCGTTTTGTTTCCCTGCACGAATCGTTTGGTTTGCTCTAACGGGCTTGCAGGGTGCTCTTTATATTCAATGCGGGTGATGATGAAGTTTGCTCTGCTCTGATGCCACTGGACCTATGAGCGAAAAGGGTCTCTGGGGTACCCTCTGAATAATGATATACCTGTTCCCGCAGATGCTTTTTTGCATGAGAGCCCATTCAATCCCAGCTAGCTAGACTCGGTGCTTGAATGGCAGGCACACGGACTGAAAGCGCATCCTTCCGTCTGGACTCCCACGGGGGCTCGTCCCACCATCACGGGCTGAAGTGTTTGTGAGCCACCAGATTCCGCGCAGCAGCCTTCACGTCCTTGTTCCGCAGGCTGTAGATGATGGGGTTGAGCATGGGGGTCACCACCCCGTAGAAGAGGGAGATCAGCTTGTCTGAAAGATCCTGCTTGTCTGCCCGGAGCGGGTCCTTCGACTTGGGCTTTGCATACATGAAGAACAAGGTCCCATAGAAGATGACCACCACCGTGAGGTGGGCAGAGCAGGTCGAGAAGGCCTTCTTCTGACCCTCTGCTGAGGGGATCCTCAGGATGGTTGCCATGATGAAGACGTAGGAGACAGAAATGAACAGCACAGGGAACCCCAGAAAGATCAGATTCGTCACGCCCATCGCGATCACATTGATGGAAATGTCAGCGCATGCCAACTTCAGGAGAGCCAAAATCTCACAGGTGAAGTGGTTGATGACATTGTCCCCACAGAAGGGCAGCCGGATGGTCAAGGAGGTGTGTACCACAGAAGCAGCACCACCAACAGCCCAGGAGCTGGCAGCCATAGGCACGTAGGTAGCCTTGCTCATGATCATGGGGTACCTAAGGGGCCAGCAGATGGCCACATAGCGGTCAAAGGCCATCATGCTTAGAAGCAGGCACTCTGTCCCTGCCATGGCAAAGGAGAGCGTCATCTGTACCACACAGGCTGAGAAGGAGACGGTTTCTCTGGTGGTCAAAAAGTTGTCCAGGACCAGAGGAACCGAGCAGGTGGTGTAGCAGATGTCCAGGAAAGAGAGGTTGCCCAGAAAGAAGTACATGGGTGTGTGCAGGTGGGAGTCCAGCATGGTCACCAGGATCAGTAACCCATTGCCCAGTAGGATCACCAGGTACATCAGTAAGACCAGCACGAAGAAAATCTTCTCTAGCTTCGGGTGGTCCGAGAGTCCCAGGAGAATGAACTCCATCGTGAAGGAGGTCCAGTTGGTTTTTGCCATGCTGTAGTCCCACCGCCTTCGGCAGTGTCCCAGGCAACACCTCAGACCTTCTTGAAAGGAGTCCTATGCAGCCAGTGTGGGTTCAGGGCCCTGTGGCGTAAAAGGAGGAGCGATATGCATAAAGGAAAGTGACCAAAAGAGAGGAGAGAAGGTGCTTCTTCGTTCTTAGATGACAGAAGGTCAGGGCTGGCATAGAACTTACAACGAGCCGACAGTGGCTGAGAGCCTCGCATGGTCAGATGTGTGCTAGAGCTTTCTGGTGTTGCAGCCGGCCCCACTTGTAAAGATAATTGTACACAAAACATAAATGTGTATCAGAGTAGAACTGTGCTCCCCAGGGGGTGCCGCAGCCCAGTTTTAGAAGACTATTGCCAGCCTTTTCTTCTCAGGCATCTCTGGGTGGACCCAGACCCCCAGTCTCTCAGTTAGCAGCCAAGAGCATTCACCATGTGCATCTCCGTGTCTTTGTTTCTATAGCTCCTTCTTAAATTGTAGTAGAGTGGGCCGTGAGATGGATGAATGATGGAAGACAAGGGATATGAATACGCACCTACTGTGTGCCATATGCTTTGAGCCACCCTGTGGAAAAGATCGTGTCATTCTAGGGTTAATAGATAAAATAACCCAAACTCGGAGGAACTAAGGGACTTCTTGTGTGGAGTGGATTCATGGAGCTGGATTCATGGAGCATCCAAGTCCCCAATTCTGAGTTATTGTCACCAAATAGATGCCTTCCTCTCTTGGTTCAGAGATTTGAGAGAGATTCTGTCTCTCCAGTGGCAGCTGGGTACATTATCTGAAATGTCTTCTCACGCTTCTCTCTGCAGACATGGTGGGAGGTTTCTTACAGACGTGCTATTAGGCCAGATGACTCCCACCCTGAATCGAGCCCAGGGCTGTCTGCACCTGCCTCTGTTCTTTGGGAGGCTGTCCTGAGCACCGGAGGATGGTTAGCAGTGGTCTCGGCCTCTAGTAGCATCTCGCTCCCCACTCTGCACTGTAATAGCCAAAATGTCTACTCATTGCCAAATGTCTCCTGAAAATAAAGAGGGCAGATCTTTGCCTGATAAAGAACACTGAACTAACCCAGGAAAAGGCTCACCCATTATACAACCATGAACATCATTGTTATTTCCTATAAAATCTTACTACCCTTCCCCACTCCTTAAGAGAGACTTAGGGGCATCCCTGCTTACGCAATCTCGGCTTGCTTTGGCTGACCCCCCCACCCCCCACCATGAACGTTGACCTCTAAGTTGTCCAGCCGCCTTCTCCTTTCCCCTCCTGAAAACTTTCCAGCCAGCCAGTATCACTGACAGAGTCAACTCTCTGGCCAGTGTCATTAACAAGACTTACTAGTGGCAAGGAGATGGCACGCCCTTTGTTAGAGGAACCACAGCTGCCCATGCCCATCGGATAAATCCACAGGAAGCTTCTACCCATCCATAGCATGGTGTGGGCATGGGTCTTCCCTGGAGGAGAGCTGCACCACCTTTGGCAGTCTTGGTACCTGGCATCTACAAGATGCTGAATAAAAGCATGCTCAACTGACTTGAACTAAACAGCTGGAAAGATGCTGCTCTTAAGACCAGAGTCCGTGGACCCACCCCTGCCCAGGGGCTGGATACACTCTGTGATCTGAGCAAGGCCCTTTTCCTCCCAAGACCTCCGTTTCCTTATGTGCACCATGCATTCCCAACTCTGACTGCCCCAGGCTGCCCAGGGACATTCTCAGTTGGCAGGAAGACACCCTTGGTGAAGGGGGCTGCCCACTTCTTTGAGTGGTGAGTGTGTATGTGTGTGTAGGGAAGATCCAAATTCTTGGTTTCCCATCAAAGAAGGTCAGCAGGAAACAGCTGTGTCCAGCTCTGAAAGGGACACAGAAGATGAAAACAACGCGTTCTGGCACCTGCCGCCTAACAAGAGGAGGGTGGGAGTGGAGTTGGGAGGCCAGCAGGGGAACAAAGAGAGGAAGAGAAATGTCTACCTGTGTGGTTGCACCCTGTGCTTGTCTCACCTGTCTGGGCAGCCAGCCACAATGAGAAATGGGAAGCTGCATGCTGGAGTGTAAGAGCCCCACGCATGCTCATAGCCTTTCTGGAGAGCAATTTGTCTAGAAAAAGGGACCAACCTGTAAAGCCTGTGTACCCATCATCTCAACACTCCACCTCTAGGAAACACTGCTAAGCCAACTGGGATCAGTGAGTGTCATTTTCTCTTAATAAGGGTCTTTCTCCCAGGAATATTTGTGAGTAAAATTTAGGAAACAGAGGTACTAACAATAAAGACCTAGGTAAATCATTCTGTTTCTATGATGGGGCATCGGGCAGACATTCAATTTGGCTTGTAAACATTTACACCATAGGATTATTACATTATAATATTCAGGTTAAAAAGAGAATACAAAATGGTGTACGTTTGAGGATTATCCATTAGATCAACTCTGTGTGGGTATAAAATTGAGCAGGAGAAAATTACACCAAAGTCCATGGGGGAAGTACATTCTTGGTTCTGGTTAGTGTTGCTAAAAATATCCATTCATACAATGGGCACACATTTCTTGGTGTTCAGAATACATGTCAGCATTTATAAAAGGGAAATGAGAAAGCAGAACTAGCCTGGCCTGGAATCCTAGGCAGGGACTTGGATCCTGGCTGGCCTCTCTCATTGCCCTGTGATCCTGAAGAAACCTCACTCTCCTCATCTGGACAACGGAAAGGGAAACTTCCACTCACCTCCTTCTTGGGCTTCAGGTGTGGATGGAGCAGCAACATCAGGGAAGGGACTTGGTCAACAGTGAGCTCTAGCAAGTGTGAGCACAGAGATGTTCCAAGTTTAGGAATAGCTACTCCTCTCTGCTCCAGCACCAGCTCCCAGTCACAGCTCAAAGCTGCTCTGAGCAGAGGTCGGGTGAGGAGGAAAGCACCTCTCAGAGGAACTGTCTGCAGAAGGCATTACCCCACCACAGCTCGATCCTTTCTGTGGCCCGGTCTCCTAATCCCAACCACAATTTTCTACTCCTCCTTGTACCCTGGGCCAGCAGAGCCTGAGTGCCAGAGAAAGATCCAGGCCCTCTCTTACCTCACTTCCTTCCTCTTAACTGTCCTAGCTGAATCCTGAGCCCTTCAACTCTGGACTCTTCCTGGGGAAGACTGGCTCTCCTGGTTTGATGCCCAGAAATCCAAAGGACACATTTTCCTAGCAGTTGAAGAGAATCTTCAGGTAGCAGCCACGGACTCCACAAGGCACTTAATTCCCCCAGTAACTCCAGCAGGGACCCTGCTAGTCCCAGAAGCAATTTAAAGTTTGGAATGCAAAGTGTGCAAGAGCTCAGGCCCAAGGCATACCTGGGGGGAATGGGGCGGTGGGGGGGGGGCAGCTGCTCCAGGGACCACATCCTCTCACTTCAGTTAGAGACAGTGACTGGAATGGGCCATCCAGAGCTTCCTTCTGAGCTTTCTCTAGGGTCTCAGAGAAGCTGCGTTCCCCAAAAGGATAGGGCATCCTAGGCATCCAAGAACGAGGTGGCCGGATGGATAGCTGACAACAGCAACAGGCCCAGCATTAGCTAGATACACATGTTATCAACTTGCGTTGCTAGGAGCTGTCAGTTCTGACTCATAGTAACCCTGTATACAACAAAGTCAAATGCTATCCAGTCTTCGGTGATCTTCATCACTGTGGCTGTGTTTGAAACCATTGTTACAGCGCTGTGTCAGGTCATCTCCGTGTGGATGTTCCTCTTCTCCACTGGCCCTCTACTTTACCAAGCATGGCATCCTTCTCCTGGGCCTGGGCCTTCCTAATAATGGGCCCAAATCATGTGAGAGCAAGTCTTACTTCTAAGGCGCTCCCAGCTATGAATATCTAAGTTCAATAAAGACCATCAATAAATGACTATTGAGTAAAGTATCCACTTCCAGTCTATTCAGGAGTCATGTATTAGGGAGAATTGGGCGGCGTATTGGGCTGATAAGGAACATTAATTTTCTCATCGTTTTGAAGGTTTCTTCTCTCTGTTGACTGTAGGAGAAAGTCCTTGACTACTTTCAACATCTGTGGGCCTGGCAGTCCTTAGAGATTTCCATGTGTGTTAGCACCAATCTTCCCCTAGATCTAGCAGGTTCCCGACACAGGGACCCTAGGTCTGAACAACACGTGTTGTTCCCAGGTCTTCTTTTGGGGGAGCGTTCTCTCTCTCTCTCTCTCTCTCCTTGCTCTTCTATCTTTTTATCTCTCTGAGATAAGGAGTCCTGGGGGGGGCTTATTGAACTATGTGTTGAACTTCTAACCAAAAGGTCAGAAGTTCAAAACCACCAGCCTCTCTGTGGGAGAAAGATGAGACTTTTGACTCCTATAAAGATCCAGTCTCAGAAACTCACAGGAGTAGCTCTACCTTGTCCTATGGGGTCAGTCTGAGTCAGAATTACCAGAATAGACTAGAAACGCTAGGTCAGGTTGCTATGCATTGGAATCAACTTGATGGAGTGGGCATTTTTAGTTGAGGGAGCAGACATTTTAAAATTCATCCATTTTCCAAAGACCACATGTGTTGTGAATGGCATCGCTGGAATTTCATTCTCAATACTGTACATCTAATTTTCTTTATCATCATTGTTATCATCATCATCATCATCATGGTTATCATTATCAACATTATTAATTGATACCTGGAACAAAAGGTATAGAAGGGTATGTAGTAAAAATTAAACCTCTGTCTCTAGTTAGTCTCCCTGAGACACCTAACATTAGCAATTTCTTATGTTCAGATATTCTGGAAAGAATATCTTCTTTTCAGATATATTCTGTGCATGTAGTGCTAAATGTTTTAAGATAGATTTCTCACAAATACACACTGTCATAATATCTTGCATTTCTCACTTAACAATATACATGGAGAGAGAGAGAGTGTGTGTGTGTGTGTGTGTGTGTCGCACTCTTTTTAATGGCTGCATACCTTCCATTATAAAAATGTTCCATTGAGGAGGAGGAGGAGTCAAGGTGGCAGCCAGGTAGGATCACCTGCCCAGTGCTCCTGCTGTTCGACCAGAACATTAAGAGACATAAAGACAAACAAGCAAAATAAAAAGAAGGCTCCATCATTTAATGAACCAGGCTGGTAGTGAAGGGCCTAGAGTTTGCAATGTTATTCTATTACAAATAATGCTCCAAGCCACACCCCAGCACATTCACGCTCTGTGTATTCCTTCCGTCTCCTTTTGCTATTCATGCATCCGCCAGGATCCTGTCCATCGAATACTTCAGGATTGCAACCCAAGGCTTGGATTTCTTCATGTCTTCAAGCTGGAGCTATGCTGAGCATGTTCTCTGGCTCAAACTCTTTGCATATGTTATTATAGTGATCTGCTTTGTCTTCTAACGGTGCCCTTTGAAAACTTCTGTTTAGCTTCTTTTACTTCACCATTTCTTTCATTTGTCAGCTACTCCAGGGTCAAGATCAAATGTCCGAGTATTTTCTCACATGTATTTTGGCCTTTTCTTGCTTTCCTATCTTTTTAATGATCCTTCTGTCTTCTTCAGTATGATGTTCTTGATGTCATTCTACAGCTCAGCCATTCTTCTGTTAGGAGTGTTCAATAATTCAAATCTTTTCTGTTGGGAACCGTCATGGATCAGGCAGAGTCTGAGTGATGGAGAGGGCATGGCATGGCCCTGGACTCTGCCCTGTCCCCCCTGGAATGCTAACAGTTAAAGCTCATGATATTGTATTAACCGTTGTCAAGGCTTGATAGCTTGCATAATAGGAACTAGGAAAACTTCCTGAGAACAGGAGGTTCTCTGAGCTTGTTCTTAGTTATGGCTATTAATCAGACATGCTCCAGCCAAGCAAGATGTGGTGATTTTGTTCAAGCATAGCTGCTTTCTTCTGAAATAGTATAAAGCTTGGTGTGAGAAAAATAAATTTGCTGGTGCCTTGTGCCAGTCCTCCGAACCCCGTTGTTCTGTCTTTCTTCAATCCCACGCCACCTCTTCCCGTCGTAGACCCTCTGCAGGTGCGGGCCACCGCACTTTTCTTGAGCTACCCTCTAAGTCCAGGTGTGTTCTTCTCAAGGCTGTATTTCGGTTCTCATGGGCTTGTCTTCGTTTTCTACGGCTTCAACCTAACCTTGCATTTGAGCAATTAGTGGTCTGTTCCACAGTCAGCTTCCGGCCTTGTCTACACTGCTGCTATTGATCTTCGCCTTCGTCTCTTCCCACAGATATAGTCCATTGATTCCTGTGTATTCAATCTGGTGTAGTCCACGTGTATTATGGTCGCCACTTATGGTCTGTGGTTTAAAGGGGCATTGACAATAAAGAAGCTATTGGTCTTGCAAAATTCAATCAGGTGATAGCTTAATTCCTATCTTTCTATCATCACGGTTACATTGTCTAACTACCGTTCCTTTCTCTTTGTTTCCAACTTTTGCATTCCAATCATCAATAGTTACCAATATATCTTGATTACAAGTCTGATCCATTTCGGGTGGAAGAGATTGGTAAAATCCTTCAATTTCTTCATCACTAATTCTAGTAGTTGGATCGTAAAAATGAATGATAGTTGTATTCACTGGATGTCCATGTTGTCAGATAGATAATATACTAATGCAAAAAGCATTATACTCATGCTAGATCTTGAAATGTTCTTTTTGATTATGAATATGACACCATTCTTCTTGAATTTGTCATTTTAAGCATAGTAAACCATTCAATTAACTGCTTTAAAATGGCTAATACCAGTCCACCACAGCTCACTAATGCCTGGGATATAAATCTTTGTTGTCCATTTCATTTTTTACAATGTCCAATTTTCCTGGGTTCATACTTTGTGAATCCATGTTCTGATAATTAATAAGTATTTGCAGCTGTTTCTTCTCATTTTAAGTCAGAAAATGACAGTCCTGAAGCCTGGCTTCATTCACACCATGGTGGTCCACTCTACTTGGAGAAGGCAGGTCTTGCGCACTCGTCCTGTGAGTGCCCCCCAACATGAGAGGATCATCTCCTGGCCCTCCATCTGACAGTGTTCTGTTGCTGTTCACAAGATTTTCAGTGGAGAATCCCTGAGATGCAGAAAACCTATTACTTCTTCATTTTCTGTTCTTAGTCAGGAAGCTTTGCTGAAACGTGTTCACCTGGGTTAAACTTGCTGATATATGAAATATCAGTGATGTAGCTTCCAGCATCAGAGAAACACATAAACCACCAAAATATGACAAGATGGCAGGTTGGCGGTGGATCTTAGCCATCAATGACTTGAGATAGACAAACTAGTCTGTATCATTTTGAATCAGACGATCATTGGGTCTTCTATGCCTGGAATGACAAATTAAAGAGGAATGGCACTATATTCCTTATAAAAAATTTCTACATCTATTATGAAGAAGAAGGAAGAGAAAGAGGGGGCAGGGTGGAGGAGGAGAAGGAGAAGCAAAAGGATCCATCCTGAAGTGCAATGCTGTCGGTGGTACGATAATATCTACGACCCTAGAGGGAAGACAAAACAATGTGACTATTAGTATACACCAATTACAAAATCCAAAGTTGAAGAAATGGAAGATTTCTACCCACTTCTGCAGTTTACAATTGACCAAACATGCAATTGAGATGCATTAATAATTACTGGCTATTGGAATGCAAAAGCTGGAAACAAAGAAGAAACAGTATTTGGAAAATATGGTCTCCGTGATAGAAACAACACCAGAGATTGCATGATAGAATTTTACAAGACTAACAATTTACTCATTGAAAATACCCATTTTCAACAGCATAAACAATAACTAGACTATACATGTGAATCTTAGGAGCCCTAGTGGCATACTGGGTTAAGCACTAGATTTCTAGCTGCAAGGTCACCAATTTGAAACCACCAGCAGCTTCAAGGGAGAAGATGAGGCTCTCTACTTTCATAAAAAGTTAATCTTGCACCCCCTTATAGAAGGGTCGCAGGGAGGAGATGAGCCAGTCAGGGTG
>NW_022103922.1:33766132-33768385 GCF_000313985.2 Echinops telfairi
GTATCAAGATTTGACATGTTGAACCTGATAACTGATCACGAAAAGAGCTGTGGGATGACGTCAAAGACATCATATATGAAGCAAGCAGAAGGTCATTAAAAAGACAGGAGAAAAAGAAAGCAAGAAATAGATGTGAGCAGAAACTCTGAACAGAAGAAATAATGATATAAAAGAACTGACAAGAAAATTTCAGAGGGTAGCTCCTTTTACAATAAAATTTGTAAAGACCTAGAGTTCGAAAATCAAAAAGCAAGAACACGCTCACCATTTCTCAATCTAAAAGAACTGAAGAAAAATCCAAGCTCAGAGTTGTAATACTGAAGAGCACTGCAGGCAAAGTATTGAATGATATAAGAAGCATCAAAAGTAGATGAAAGGAATACAAAGAGTCATTATACCAAAAAATAATTGAATTGTCCCCAACCATTCAGGACATAGCATATGACCAAGAACCAGTGAACCAATGGTATTGGAGGAAAAGGTTCAAGCTGCACTAAAGGCGATGGCAAAAAGCAAGGCTCCAGGAGCTTGCATAGTACCAATTGAGATGTTTCAACAAATGGATGTAACACTGGAAGAATTCCTTTATCTATGCCCCCAAATTTGGAAGACAGCTATCTGGCCAACCAACTGGAAGCGTTCTAGGTGAAATACTGAACAATATAGGAAGCATCAGAAGAAAGGTGACCCAATAGAATGAGGAAATTACAGAACAAAATCATCAGTATCTCATGCAAGTAAAGTTTTGCTGATGATAATTCAAAAATGGTTGCAGGAAATTACCAGAAATTCAAGGTGGGTTGAGAAGAAGATGTAAAATGAGGGATGTCATTGTTGAAGCTAGATGGATCTCGGCTGAAAATAGAAACTATCAGAAAAAAATGTTTACCTGTGTTTTATTGAATATGCAAGGACATATGACTGAATGAATCATAACAAATTATGAAAAACGGGAATTCCAGAACACTTAGCTATGCTCAGGTGCAGCCTATACATGGACCAAGAGGCAGTTTCTTGAACAGAACAAGGGAAGGCTGTGAGATTTAAAATCAGGAAAGATGTGCATCAGGGCTGTTTCTTTTCACCATATTTATCAATCTGAATGCTGAGTAAATAATCTGAGAAACGGAACTATATGAAGAATAATGTGGCATTAAGATTTAAGAAAGACTCACTAACAGCCTGTAATATTCAAGTAACACAACCTTGCTTGCTGACATCAAAAAAGACTGACAGCATTAACCGATGATGAACAAATACTAAGTGTAATTTTTTTTTATGGATTACACCCAGTGGAAAGAAAACAGAATTCCTCATAACTGGACCAATAAACAGCATTGTAATAAATGGAGAAAAGATCAAAATCTTCAAAGATCTCATCTCACTTGAATCCATGATCAATGCCAATGGAAGAGCAGTCCAGAAATCCAATGGTATATTGCACTGGGCAAATCTGCTACAAAAAGACCTCTTAAAAGTGTTAAAAAGGAAAGATATCACTTTGTGAACTAACAGTGTGCCTAACCCAGACCAAGATGTTTTCTACTGCCTCACATTCATGAGAATGCTAGACAATTTGATGCCTTTGAATTATGGTATTGGTGAAGAATATTGAAGATACCATGGACTTCCAGAAGAACATATAAATCTGTCTTGGAAGAAGTTCAACCTGATTGCTTACTAGCAAGGATGGCAAAACTCTCCCACACTTAAGACACGTTACCAGAGGAGACCACTTCCTGGAGAGGGACATGCAGCCTGGTAAAGAAGAGGATCCATTGATGAAAGAGAAGGCCTTCAACGAGATGGACTAACACAGTGGCTCCAATGATGGACTCACGCATGGCAGCAGTTGTGAGACTGGTGCCGGGCTGGGCAGGGCTTCGTTCTTTGCACATCGGGGCACTGTGAATTGGAGTTGGAATGGATTCAAGGGCATGTTCCTGTGAGAACAAAGGTGCACCTGAACCAAGCCATGGTATTTTCAATGGCTCACATGCACGTGAGAGTTGGGCCGTGAATAAGGAAGACGGAAGAAACAATCAATACATTTGAATGATGGTCCTGGTGAAGAATCCTGAAAGTACCACGGACTGCCCAAGAACAGACAAATCTGTCTTGGAAGAAGTACAACCAGAATGCGCCTTAGAGGCCAGGATGGCAGGACTTGGTCGCATGTACTTTGGACATGGTGTCAGAAGAAACCGGTTCTTAGAGAAGCACATCACGCTTGATGGAGTGGAAGGACAGGGA
>NW_022103922.1:33768485-33771697 GCF_000313985.2 Echinops telfairi
ATGGCTCAAGCACAGGAGCAATTGTGAGGATGGCCCGGGGGCTGGGCGGTGTGTCCTTCCATTGGACACAGGGTCCTTGTGAGTCAGAACCCCCTCCACCGACCACATCTAACAATAACAATAGCATCTAGCAACAAGCTTTGAAGACAAGTAAAATGGTTCTTCCAAATATTTTATTGTTTTTCAAAACCTTACCTTTTTCTATCACATTTAGCATCATCTACAAAGATTTTCTCCAGGATTTGAGTAAAATTTGTGCTACACTTGTACATCATTGTATGAAGAATTGACATCTTCACATGTCACTTCATTTATTAAATTTTATTTAAATCATAATAATTTATAAATTATCAAGGGTTCGTGAGGGAGGGGGGAGAGGGGAGCGAGAGGGAAAAAATGAGGAGCTGAGGCCAAGGGCTTAAGTGGAGAGCAAATGTTTTAAGAATGATGAGGGCAACGAATGTACAAATGTGCTTTACACAATTGATGTATGTATGGAATGTGATAAGAATTGTATGAGACCAGAATAAAAAGATTTAAAATTTTTTATTTAAATCTTCTTTGATTTCTTTCATCAGTGTTTTACAGTTTTAATCAAATAAGCCCTATACTTTTCAAAAAGGTTTATACCTAAGAATTTAACCTTTGTGAGCAATTATAAATAGTATTCTTATTGAAATTTTTGGTTTTTATGTTGTAAGAGGCTCTAACTTTCTCACATAGCCTCTTCCTTCCCTTGCATTCCTCCTGCGGTCTTTGTAGGGAATCTAAACATTCTCATTTTAGTCATTTGGATTAATTATTTTCTGTGGTTGTTTGATGCTACATTTGGTTGTGTTTTATGAGACATTCATTGACTATTTTAACCTCTTAGAGAAATTTAAAGATAGTCCTAAATTGAGGTAAAAGATCAGTAAGCACTTCAAAGCTTCACTTTCAGCTTCAAAGCTAATCACCTTTTGAAACACAGCTTTGAGAGCTCCTTATCTCCAAAAGCCAAGGCTGGACGAAAGGTTGGTTTTCTTGGCTTCTGCTAACCTCTGACCAGTGACTCTTTGTGTTCCCAACTAAAAGGTTGAATCTGATTTGTCTAGGGATGGGGAAGTGATGGAGCATGGACCATTCCAACCCTTGGAGAGAGGAGAAAGAATTGAAAAAAGAGAACTTGGAAAATACTCTTAGATTGCACTAAAGCAGGGTTTTTTCTCCCCACCCCTTCCAAAATGAAAATAGTTTTCTTATTTCTCTTGGTCATTGTAAATATATGATATTAATATAGGCCTTGCATGTTTCTTGGTATATTTTACTGGGTGTTTTCTTTGAAAAATTCTGTGACTTCTATAAATGGTATCCTATCAGCACAATGCACTTTCTTATTTGTTCTAGTAGTTTTGCACTGGATTGAAATTTTTGTCCAGTTAAACAACATATCATCTGTCAATACTTTAATTCTTCTTTCTTTTTAATATTTACATTCCTGGTTTCTCTTTCTGGTCTTGTTGCAGTAGGTGGGGTCTTCAGAATAACGCAGGCACTGAGACCAGATATCTGCATCTAGGTCCCAGGGGGGTTTCTGGAGTTTTGCCATCAAGTGTGCTGTCTGGTGTTATGCTGGTACTTTCCTTCATGTCAAGGGTGCATGGATGGGTTGCCCAATACGCAAGGGCAGTGTGAGCTTACTGAGTCAGTTAGCACAATTAAACTCATATTTATCTTGCTTCCTGGGTATTTGGACCCGGTCAAGGATTATAAATTTGAAAAGCGGCTTTGATTCTGTAGGGAGATCCTATGGGGCAAGAGAGAAACAGATGCTAGATAAATCTAGAAGCAAAATCCTAGATGTGGTGGGATTGTTCACTACAGATTAGGAAGAAAGCACAATTAAGTTTGTGCTTCCTTTGCTTATTGAGCAACCCAACACTGCAAAGCTGGCTTCCTCTTTTCAAGCCCACTACTTTAAACAGTCAGAAACAGATATTAAATGTTATCAAATGATTTCTCAGCATCTTTTGATGTGATCGTTTTCTTCTCCTTTAATCTTAGTGAGATAGATGGCAGTGCTAGATCTCTGACTATTCTTACTGCTAGCAATCTATTTCTATCCATAGCACTTGACATTTTTAGCATTTATTAAATGTGCAATGACTTTAAACTGATGCAATAAATGGCCTTTTTTCCCACATGACCCCTTTTTGCTGTACTTTCATAACCCTCTAATTCTTTGAAAAAGCTTCATGTTAATACTATTTTACAGGCATGACTTAAAATCTTGAAAGCATACATACACTTCTCCTTTGTATCTAAATAAATGCAGTGAATCTTATTTTTAACTCCTTCCTCCCCACTTCCTTCATAGGTTGAAGCCTCAGGGGACTGAAACTTTACTTCGTTTTCTCCACCTTCTAGTGTGCTGAAACCAACTAGAATTTAACTGGAGTTAATACCATCGCGGTTAAAACATCTCTGTCCATCTATGCATGTTCTAATCACTTATATACCAGTCTTTGAAATTTTTTTATCCAAAATTAATTAGATTTTATTAGCCTTAAGCATTTCCTCATTCTCTACCATGTCTTATATACTACATCTAACACATTCATTAAATTGTTATTTTTAAGTGTTTGTTGAGAGAATTTCCTTCCTAATGGAGTGTGTGTGCCGGTATTTCCACATGACAGAAAGGGCCTTCTTATGCCTTCCACGTGTATAATGATCAATTATGTGTAGAATTCATTCCATAGCCAGAGCCCATGTCCTGCACAAAAGTGTAAGCATAGATCTGACTCTGCATTTCATACTGCAGAGAAGGCCAATGACCATCAGATGTTCACCCATTGTTGGGTCATCTGTTTCCTTCCATTGAAAAGCCCATGGAAAGATCCTGCTACATCTGTGGAAATGAAACTGTCTCCGTAGTACTCACTGCCCTAGAGGCGAGGCTGCCTCAAGCCACCCTATAGGATAAGGGAGAACTATCCCTGTGAGTTTCCGAAACTAACTTTATGGGAGTAGAAAGTCATGCCATTCTCCCAAAAAAGCAGCTAGGTCGTGGTTTCGAACTGCTGACCTTTCGAAAGCCCAATGCATTACCACTGTGCCACCAGGGTGCCTATCCTTGGACTTCAGCTAAATCTTTTGCCACAGTTCTTTCCTGAAATTAGGGAGCTCTTTTGGACCAGAGACCTACAACGGCTCTTGTTCAGAGAAAGTTT
>NW_022103922.1:33773087-33774397 GCF_000313985.2 Echinops telfairi
GTTCCGCAGGCTGTAGATGATGGGGTTGAGCATGGGGGTCACCACCCCGTAGAAGAGGGAGATGAGTTTGTCTGAAAGATCCTGCTTGTCTGCCCCCAGTGGATCCTTAGACTTGGGTTTTCCATACATGAAGAGGATGGTCCCATAGAACACAACCACCACCGTGAGGTGGGCCGAGCAGGTGGAGAAGGCCTTTCTCCTTCCCTCTGCTGAGGGGATCCTCAGGATGGTGGCAAGGATAAACACATAGGAGACAAAAATGAACAGCACTGGGATTCCCACGAAGATCACATTGGCCACCCCCATGCTGATCACATTCATGGAGATGTCAGCGCAAGCCAACTTCAGGACAGCCAGGATCTCACAGGCAAAGTGGTTGATGACATTATCCCCACAGAAGGGCAGTCGCATTGCCAGGGATGTTTGCACCATAGCGGTGGTGCATCCAGCTGCCCAGGAGCCAGCAGCCATGGGCACATAGACAGCCTTGCTCATAACCACAGGGTACCTAAGGGGGTTGCAGATGGCCATGTAGCGGTCAAACGCCATCATGCCCAGGAGCACACACTCTGTGGCTCCCATGGCGAAGGAGAGAAACATCTGCACCGCACAGCCTGAGAAGGAGATGGTTTTCCGGGGAGTAAGGAAACCATCCAGAACCAGAGGAACGGAGGAAGTGGTGTAGCAGATGTCCAGGAAGGAGAGGTTCCCCAGGAAGAAGTACATGGGTGTGTGCAGCCGGGAGTCAGTCACAGTCACCAGGATGAGGACCCCATTGCCCAGCAGGATCACCAGGTACATCAGCAAGATGAGCACAAAGAAGGATTTCTCTAGCACTGGGTGGGCTGAGAGACCCAGGAGAAGGAACCCCATCACAGGGGAAGTCTGATTGGCCCTGACCATGTTTCACTTGCAGGAGCTCAGAAGGCTTTCTGAGGTCCTCTCTGATGTCATCACTCTCTGATGTCATCACTCTCTGATGCCATCACTCTCTGATGTCCGGAGGGCCTGGGCAGCCAGGGAGGAATCTCCTTGGTACTGAGCAATCGAAGAAAAGCTCTGACCATTTGGGGTTCTCTACATGGTTCTAAATGAAATGCAGGGTGTTTTATTAACATCTGCTTTGCAATCTTGTCACCTCATAAACTTGGAACGTCATCTGATTTGAATGACTTTCCCGAATCACATTCACTAGGGACACCCCCTATTTAAGGTACACCACACATGGCTGATTGTTTCACTCCGTTTTGAGAGCCCCAAGTAAGAAGAAAATGGTTTGAGAATAATGAGGGCAATAAATGTCCAAATGT
>NW_022103922.1:33775141-33782014 GCF_000313985.2 Echinops telfairi
TCTCGCAATGTACAGAACCCTAGATCCCTCCTGCATTCCTCTATCTGCCAAACTCCCCTGGAGAAATGATCCAAAGGACTGGCATTCACGAATTGCTCAATGCAGGGAAATAGTTAAGTCTTCTCTTTACTCATTTTCCCTAATGCTCGCTCTAGAATTGGTTATGTGTAAGATATTCCATCCCAGGGATGAAGGATGTCCTGGTTTTCTATTGCACCACCAAGATGCCCTTGTCCCTTTCTTTCCAGACCCCCCTCCACCACTGAGCCACACAAAATGGGCCCGAGCTAATAAGACTTGGATCTACCTTTTAAAAAGCCATTTCCTTACCTGTATCAAACAGATGGGTAATAAAGAAAAATTATTTCTTAGAAGTCTTGGGGAAAGCCCATGCAGTCAATGAGCAGTGGCTAGGAGAGTTAGCTCCTAACATGGGTGAAAGTTTTCCTGTCCCTGCCTGTATTTGCATAAAATCCACAAAGGATCATCTGTGGCTTATACAGAGTAATTTAAATCTCACCCTGCTATTGGGATTATGCCAGTCCCTGAGGTGATTTAAAGTTTAGAAATAGAAGTGACAATGTTTAGAAACTTTTTATTCACCAGGGACTCTGTCCCTAAGATCAAATGATTTGCAAATTCCCTCCAGAAATAGTTTCTTCCCTCTTACCCTCTCTTCCTAGGAGTCCTGGGTGGTATAAAACTTTAAATGGTCAATTTCCTAGCCGAAAGGTTGGTGGTTCAAACCCACCCAGTGGCATTTCAAAAGACAGGCCTGGAATCTGCTTTTGAAAGGTCACAGAGTTGACACGATGAAACAGTTCTATTGTTGCCTCTGTGGGGGTCACCATAAGTCAGAATCAACTCGCTGGCCATTAACCATAACAGTGCCACCCCGGCGTCCCTTTCTACCTAGTCTGTGAAGCTGGGAAAGCACTAGAGAGGAAGGATCACCCACGCCCTGTGTGAATTCACACCAGCTCCGAAACAATGGAATTCTCTTTCAGAGCCCACTGATTGATCTGGAGAATGAGAACCCACTACACAAGGCAAATCCTTGTAGCCCAGTGTGCAGCCAGTTCAGATTTGAGCCCATTGTTACAGCCAGTGTGCTCATCTAGCTGGTTGAGGTTCTTCCTCTTTTGCACTGGCTTTCTACTTTCCCAAGCATGACGCCCTTTTCCAGGACCCGACCCTCCGAATAACGTGTCCAAAGTCCCTGAGACAAAGTCTAGCCATCGTTGCTTGTAAGGAGCATTCTGACTGTGCTTCCTCCAGAATAGATTGGTTTGTTCTTCTAGCAAGTCCACTATTCTTCACTCACACCATACTTTAAGTACAGCCATTCTTCTGTGGGTTTCCTTATTCACTGTCCAACTTTCATAAGCATGGGCGGGGGGGACTACAAATAGCATGGCTTCAGTTATTACACCTTAGTCCTCAACCTGACAGCTTTGCTCTTTGGTCTTGTGCCGCACATTTGCACAATACGACATAGCATTTGGGTTCTGGGGGAAATCTTGGACAACTTCCATCTTTTCTGCAGTTATCATGATGTTAACGACTGGTCCCGTTGTGAGGGTTTTTGCTTTCTTTACATTGAGTTTTGATCCACACCGATGGCTGCTGTCCTTGATCTTCATCAGCAAACGTGTGAAGTCAGCAAGCAAGGTCGTGTCATCCGCAGATGGCAGGCTGTTAGTCACCCTTTCCCCAGTCCTGATGCTGAGTTCTTCTTCACAGAGGCCAGCTTCTCGGATGATTTGCTCATCGTACAGATTGAACAAGTAGGGTGAAAGGACACCACCCCGACCTGCATCTTTCCTGATTTTAAGCCATGCAGTATTCTGTGTTCATATAAAATGAATATATGTAACATTTAAGGAAAAACAATAAACTACACACTATGTATCCACAACTCTGGCTTAGAAGTAGAATGGTTCATAGCTGTCCCTCGTGTTGTCCCCCCTACTTGTATTTCCCTTTTCCCTCTTATTTAGAGGTATCCACTGTTCTCACTTTTGTGGAAATGATTCTGTGAAGTGAGAGTCCTTCTGTTGGGCACCTTTTTGGGGGATGGATACTAGATAAAGCTCTTCCAGTCAGCTGGCCAAATGACTGTCTTCTAAATGTCTTGGCAGAGATGAGTGAGTGCTTCCAGGGCTTCATCAGCCTCCTGAGACATTTCCATTGGCATCCCACCAGTTCCTGGAGCCTTGGTTTTGGCAAATGCTTTCAATGCAGCTTGAACTTCTTCCTACATCATTGGTTCTTGGTCACAGACTAATTCTTGAAATGGTTGAATGTCGACTAGTTCTTTTCAGGACAGTGGCTGTGTATTCTTTCCATCTTGTTATGGTTCCTGCATCATTCAGTGTTTTCCCATAGAACTTGTCAATCTTGTAACTCAAGACATGAATTTTTCCTTTAGTTCTTTCAATTTAGGACATGCTAAGCATGTTTTTGGTTTCCCAACTCTAAGTCTTTGCACATTTCATGATAATATTGTACTTTGTCTTCTTGAGCCATCCTTTGAAATTTTCTTCACAGTCCTTTGACTTCATCATTTCTTCCATTTGCCTTAACTACTCTATGATCAAAAACAAGTTTCAGAGTCTCCTCTGACATCCACTTTGACCTTTTTTTCCCCTTTTCTATCTTTTTACTGACCTTTAGCTTTCTTCATGAATAATGTTCTTGATGGCAACCCGTCTCATTGGTTATTAGTGTTCAAAGCATCAAATTGTTCTGCTATTAACAACCTGTAATAGACAGATGACACAATTTTGCTTGCTGAAAGCGAGGAAGACTTGAAGCACTTGCTGATGAAGATCAAGGTTTTCAGCCTTCAGAGTGGATTACAACTCAATGTAAAGAAGACCCAAATCCTCACAACTGGACCAATAGGAAACATCATGATAAATGGAGAGAGGATTGAAGTTGGCAAGGATTTCATCATTCTAGGATGCATCATCCATGCTCATGGAAGCAGCAGTCCAGACACCAAAGGGTGCATTGCATCGAATAAATGTGCTGCCCAAGACCTCTTTAAAGTGTTGAAAAGCCAAGATGTTACCTTGAGGACTAACGTGTGCCTCATTCAAGCCATGGTATTTTCAATTGCCTCATATGCATGTGAAAGTTGAACATTAAATAAGGAAAACCAAAGAAGATCAGTGCATTTGAATTGTGATGTTGGTGAAGGATACGGAAAGTACCACGGAGTGCCAAGAGAACAAACAAGTCCATCTTGGAAGAAGTCCCACCAGAGTGTTTCTTAGAGTAAGGTGACCAGACGTCCCGCTTTTTGCGGGACAGTCCTGATTTTTGGCATTTTTAAAAAGTCACGATTTTTGGAAAGAATGCACGACAAGCTAGGGAACGGTCTATTTGGTCCATATAGACCAAAATTTTAATCAAGAAACCCTCCCTCCCCCGTCAATAGTGTCCCGCTTTAAATCTGGTCACCTTACCTGAAAGGCCAGGATGGCAACCCTTCATCTCACATACTTTGGACATGCTGTCAAGGGAAGCCAGTCCCGGGAACAGAACATCATGCTTGGGAAAGTAGAGGAGCAGCAAAAAATAGGAAAGCCTTCGACGAGTTGGACTGACACAGTGGCTGCGTCAGTGGGCTCAACCGTAAGAGCAATTGTGAGGATGATGTAGAGCCGAGTGGCGTTTTGTTCTATCACACAAAAGGGTCATGGTGACTGATCCACCTGGCAGCATCATAATGAGGTGATATTCCCCACACAATTCTCATCTGGCGATAAAAGTCAAATACTAACCCAGATACTATGTTGAAGGTATTTTGATGATGTAAATGACATTCCAAATTAGTTGATCTAAAGACAAGAATATTATTCTGGTGGTTATGACTCAATAAGATGAACCTTTTGAAAGTAGTATTTTCTCCCACACCAGCCTCTGTGATCATGAAGTGTCAACAGGATTAGGTACCAGGTATCAAAAGACCCAAAACAAACAATTATATTGATGCAAATCAGGGGGGTTGGAGTGTAGACCCAAAGCCCATCTGCAGACAATTTGATATCCCCCCACAGAAGGGCTATAAGGAAGGGGCGATTCAACAAGGGTACAGTATAGCACCAATGAATCACACATCATTCCTCTAGTTCCTGAATGCTTCCTTCCCCCACCTCACCCCACTATCATGACCCAGTTCTACCTTACAAATCTGGTAGACCGGAGTACACACATTGGTAAGCGCCGTCGACACATGGAATTCAGGACATATCAAACTCTCAGGAACAATAATGGGAGTAGTAATATATAAGGGTAGGAGAACAGTGGGGGTGGGGGGAGGAGGATAAAGGGGGAACCCATCACAAGGTTGGATATAGCACCCCCTCTGACCGAGGGCGAGAAATAACAGAAATGTGGGTAAAGGGAGACATTGGACAGTTTAAGACACAGGAGGGTGATTCTTGCTTGTCTTCATGCTAAAGCCAAACTCTTTTTTTTTTTTAATTTTTCATTAGGGGCTCATACAATTCTTATCACAATCCACAAATACATCAATTGGGTAAAGCACATTTGTACATTCATTGTCCTCATCATTCTCAAAACATTTCCTCTCCACCTAAGCCCCTGGCATCAGCTCCTCATTTTCCCCTCCCTCCCTGCTCCCCCCTCCCTCATGAACCCTTGATAATTTATAAATTATTATTTTGTCATATCTTGCCCTGTCCGACGTCTCCCTTCACCCACTTTTCTGTTGTCCATCCCCCAGGGAGGAGGTTATATGTAGATCCTTGTAATCAGTTCCCCCTTTCCAACCCACCTTCTCTCTACCCTCCCAGTATCGCCACTCACACCACTGGTCCTGAAGGGATCATCCTCCCTGGATTTCTGAAAGCAGTATTTTCTCTGATGAGTTTCATAAAAAGTCATATTTAAAGCATAAGAACTATTTATTATCTGTTTCCAGATTTAAAGATGGACAGGCCCAGGCCCAGGTCCAGAGAGCTCCCCAAGAAGCCGAGTGAAATCTGGTTACGTCAGCAAGGAAATGAAATCCACAGTCTGCCAGCCACAGCAACCGGATGCTGCCAACATAAAGAATGAATCTGCGACAGAAACGTAAGAGAGAACTGGATCCAAACAATGTTTAATCAGTAATTTGATGTACATCCCTAGGAGATATGTCCTAATGACAAAAGAGGCTATAAAGAGTTTAAGTGTTAATAATCATCTAATTTTTTATTGACATAATTATGAGCAATATGTTGGTGGAATCAAGAACAAACATTTCTGGTGTGGATTGTATGAACTCATGATGCCTTTGGTCTTAAAATACCTAGGTGTGTCTGTGTAAATATATATATATATATATATATTCAGTTATACACCCCTCCCACCAAGATTGTGATTTCTACAATCCAGTCCCCATCAAAGGAAACAAGGACTCCTTAAAGAAAATAGCTATTCTCTGATCTGAAGAGTAATTGTGAACTTTAAGCCTGGACATCTTGATATATCAGAAAGTAAGGAAGTCATCAGAGATTACTAGAATCGTGTCAAAAGGTCTCAGGCATCAGCCAGGAACGCATCATTACACTAGCATTAGAAATACTCTTAAGTGTCTCGAGCTCATTAACCATTTATAGAGACTCCAGGGGCAGACACCACTGCAATCAGCAAAAGGCAAAATCTGGTAGATTCTACAGTTTCTCATAAGCTCAAACTAAACTTACTGCCATTGAGTCAATTCTGACTGACAGTGACCCAGCAGGGCAGAGTAGAACTTCCCCTTGTGGGTTTCTGAGACTGTAAATCTTCACAGAAGTAAAAAACCCTCTTCTTTCTCCCTTAGAACAGCTGGTGGGTTCAAACTGGTGACCTTGTAGTAAGCAGCCTGAAGTGTAACCCACTATCCCACTGAAGATCCTTTTATTCCTCCAAACATATGTAGGAGGGAGACAAGGAAGAGGAAGTGGAGGGGAAGAAGAAAGAGGAAACTATAGATTTAAAGAGACTGGTCATAATGTTGGTCATAATGTCTGATCTTATTGTGATCTTACGTATTGGGAAATAGAAACACTGAATGATTAAGGATAGGCCCATATGGTACCAGTTGTTGAGTAGGAAGGTCAGTGAATCGAACCCATGTTGGGAGACAGACTTGCAGATCAACTTCTGAAAGATCCCAGCCGTGAGGACCTGATGGAGCAGCTCTGCCCTGCACACACGGGGTTACCAGGAGCTGGAATGGACCCAGCATCACCAGCCCGGGATTCTAAGCCAACTCCTCTCAGACAGGCCCGGCAGGACAGTAGGACTGTCCCAAGAGGTTTCCAAGGCTGGAAATCTTTACAGAAGCAGACTGCCACATCTTTCTCCGAGGACCTGCTGGTGGATTTGAACCGCTGACCTTACTGGTAGTAGTCTACTGCTTACCCACTACGCCATGGGGACTCCTAGGAGAGGTAGAAACACCAGAGAGTTAATTATCTAAAGGAAATCGGTGCTGTATTGCAGGAGAAATAATGGCAGCTTATTTTTATGTTTCAAACACTACTAATCATTTTTAGAAATACACACTGAACTGTTTTCAGGGTGAAATGCTGTCATTATTGGGATTTCTTCAGACTTATTTAGGAAATGGAGAGGTGGGTGGAGGATGGATGAGCAAGACTGGCTGTGAATTGATTCATTGATCATTGTGGATCTGGGAGTTGAATACCTAAGGATTCATTATATTAATTCATCTACTTTCCTTTTTTTAATATTGTTTTATTAGGAGCTCATACAGCTCTTATCACAATCCATACATACATCAATTGTGTAAAGCACATTTGTACATTCATTGCCCTCATCATTCTCAAAACATTTGCTCTCCACCTAAGA
>NW_022103922.1:33784185-33785889 GCF_000313985.2 Echinops telfairi
CTCTCTCTCTCTTTTATGTGAGCACTGTCCTTTTGTGCATTTACATTGTTGCCTCTCAATAGAGTCCAGCTTTTTCTTCATTGGCAAGCATGTGACTGTATCACTCCTAGCCCAGCATCTACCACCTAAATTTCTCAATACACAAATTCCTTGGATAGAAGATAGAATTAACCCAGTTTGGGTCAAATATTCAATTTTTTTGTGGCCAGGAGGAGGGATATGATTGTCCTCTCAGCTTGTGCTACGGGAGGAGACATTTTTCTTAGCACAGAGACTTCTAGCGAGTGTGTCACAGGCTACAGAAATGCCACGCTCTGTGTCACCCAGGACTGGATAAGCCACACATGGAGTCATCTAAGCCCTCGGGTGAATTGCCTGCAGCCGTGAATGAACTTGTCCATTTATACAAAGTGCCATAAAAAACCCCATTATTTTCTATGTTTCATGACAAGAAGATAGGGAAGTGTTCAGAGTATGTGTTGTGGGTAGAATTTGAAGACGTTATGAACAATAAAACACAACCCCCAAGGTGACGTGGTAAGTTGGAGAACTAGACTCTAACCAAGGCTTTCTGATGCTTACCATAATACTACGCTGTCTCACCAAGCTATTTTTCAAGCGAGGCTTGTGTTAAGTATTGCCAGGACCCACGGATTCTGAAGAGAAAACACGTGTGGTACCTGAGCACTGGTATTTGCATGGGGTCACTCTGGGGGTTCCCTGGAAAACAGACTCTGAGATGGAACGGGGGGGTGACAGAGGCTTATTAGGGAGTGCGATGGAGATTCATGGTCTCAGAAAGCCTCTATAGGGTGGCCATGAGTCAGGGTCAACTATATGGCTGTGGGTTGGGGTTTGGGTCTGGGGATCACCACTTGGGGAGGAGGAAAAAGGGAGAGGGAAGAGGAGGGGAGGGGCAGGACTGAAAGGGAAAGAAGCAGGAGTGGGAGTGGGAGGAAATCTGGGCTGTGATGCATTTCAACAAATGCTTCAGTGAAACCCTTCAGAGTTAACCTAAGAAGTGACAAGATTTGGATATCTCTCCATCAATTGGTTTTTGGATGTAGGGTGCCCAGGAAGAAGCATGTTGGGATGCTTCAACAAAGAGCCCTTGTTAGCTAGTTCTCAAAGATGACTGACAACTAAAGACTGGGTGTATTTTCTAAGTAAGAAATGAAAGGGGGGGATGCCCAACTCATAAAATGAAATATATTGAAAAGAAAGTGGATTTCACAGGTATATTTCATTTTAAAGTCAATGCTTGGCTTACAAAGAATTGTTAAAATGTTCCAATTTACCTAGCGCTAGAATTCCCATGTAGTGAATTCAATGTGCTCTGTGTTCAAAGGAAAAGGCAGTCCCACATAGGGGGGATAGGCAATACTGGACTTGGAATGGTTAAAAAGGACCTGGCTCCTGCAGCCAGAAAGAATGTTAACTGGGTCTCACAGCAAAGAGTTGGTGCCCATGTTTCTACCCAGTTAGTAGCCAAGGGAGCCTGCTCAGGCTGAAGCAAGTGGCTGGCCACGTCGCAGACAGATACCCTAAGCAAAATAGGCAAAGACATTTTATTTTCATTATGAAATCTTTATTTCAGGAGAAAACAATCCAATGACCTGAAAAGACACTAAATGGGGGTCTCCTGCCTTGATATTTTTGCCCCTTTTTATGTCTCGACTGACGGAGGTCCTCACAGGTTTGCTC
>NW_022103922.1:33786805-33792659 GCF_000313985.2 Echinops telfairi
AAGATTGTAGCCTTCAGGATAGATTACAACTCAAGGTCAAGAAGACCAAAATCCTCACAACTGAACCAATAGGTAACATCATGTTAAACAGAGAGAGAAAAAATTGACGTCAAAGATTTCATCTTGCTTGGATCTACAATCAATGCTTATGGAAGTAACAGTCAAGAGTTCAAATAACAGGTTGCATTGAGTAAATCTGCTACATAGACTTCTTTAAAGTGTCACAAAGCAAGGATGATAGTTTGAGGACTAAAGTGCGCCTGACCCAAGCCATGGTATTTTCAATCACCTCACATGCATATCAGAGTTAGACTCTGAATAAGGAAGGCCACCGAAGAGCAGATGCATTTGAATGATGGTGCTGGTGAAGAATCGTCAAAGTCCCACGGACTGCCAAAAGAACAAACAACTCTATCTTGGAAGAAGTACAGCCAGAGTGCTCCTTAGAGGCAAGGATGGCGAGACTTCATCTCACATACTTTGGACATGCTGTCCGGGGAGACCCATGCCTGGAAAAAGACATCATGCTTGTTAAGTAGAGGGGCAGCCAAAGAGAGGGAGGGCTCTCAACAATGGATTGACCCGCGGGTGTAACAATGGGTTCAAATATCAGAACGATGGCGAGGATGGCGTAGGACCCGGCAATCTAGCTTTCTGTTGTCCCTCGGGCCGCCATGAGTTAGGACCGACTCGATGGTGCCCAACAGCGTCCGTCACCTGTATCTTTTCAGGAGGCGACTTTCTCCTGAGATTCTTGGGTGGAAGCATCCGAGAAGCACAGAACCGCGAGACAGCTGCACTCTCACCATCCCTGGGAGCTACGTCTCTGAAAGACCAGATTCCGCGCAGCAGCCTTCACGTCCTTGTTCCGCAGGCTGTAGATGATGGGGTTGAGCATGGGGGTCACCACCCCGTAGAAGAGGGAGATGAGTTTGTCTGAAAGATCCTGTTTGTCAGCCCCCAGTGGATCCTTAGACTTGGGTTTTCCATACATGAAGAGGATGGTCCCATAGAAGACAACCACCACCGTGAGGTGGGCCGAGCAGGTGGAGAAGGCCTTTCTCCTTCCCTCTGCTGAGGGGATCCTCAGGATGGTGGCGAGGATAAACACATAGGAGACAAAAATGAGCAGTACTGGGGCCCCCAGGAAGATCACATTGGTCACCCCCATGCTGATCACATTCATGGAGATGTCAGCACAAGCCAACTTCAGGACAGCCAGGATCTCACAGGTGAAGTGGTTGATGATGTTGTTCCCACAGAAAGGCAGCCACATAGCCAGAGAGGTTTGAACCATGGAGGCAGCACTTCCAGCTGCCCAGCAGCCGGCAGCCATGGGCACATAGGCTGCCTTGCTCATGATCACAGGGTACCTCAGGGGGTTGCAGATGGCCACGTAGCGATCAAACGCCATCATGCCCAGGAGCACGCACTCTGTGGCTCCCATGGCAAAGGAGAGAAACATCTGTCCAAAACAGGCTGAGAAGGGGATGGTTTTCCGGGGAGTGAGGAAGCTGTCGAGAATGAGGGGGACGGAGGAGGTGGTGTAGCAGATGTCCAGGAAGGAGAGGTTCCCCAGGAAGAAGTACATGGGTGTGTGCAGCCGGGAGTCAGTCACGGTCACCAGGATGAGGACCCCATTGCCCAGCAGGATCACCAGGTACATCAGCAAGATGAGCACAAAGAAGGTTTTCTCCAACTTTGGGTGAGCAGAAAGTCCCAGGAGAATAAACTCTGTCACAGGTGAGGTCTGATTAGCACTTTCCATGGTGCATTTCCTCTGCCCACTGAAAAAAACACTCAGAGGTCCAAACGCAATATTCTTTTCATTGCATAGGGCCAGGGCATATGGTCTGGAATCCTATCTCACAGTGTGATTCGAAAAACAGCTTTGAACGGCCACAGTGTGTAGCTTTCCAAAAAAAATAAATAAACAAATAAATAAAATTATAAATTACTTTGGGGGGGGCAGAAGACACCAATTTATAAGACGAAAAAAATGATACCCCTAGTGATTGACTGTATTTGATCAAAGATAAGCCACAGCACACATACATTGTATTGGCCTGCATCATACTTGGCAATTCATCTCTTTAAACTTCACTGAAGAGGTGACTTTAAGCTTGCTGCATGTTCTCCCCACTCTGTGGCAGGTACTAGTGAAATGATTGACAACTGTTTCTTCTCTCCAGGTCATTCTGTCAGAAAACATTATTCTCAAGAACTACTGTCTCATGAGCAATACCATTCCCAGGGTTTTTCATCCATCCAATCCAAATGAATATTCACCCACCCAAACACCTGTTGATCAATCAGTGTGTGGGTACAATGATTCTCATGAGGATCAGGGGTGACTTGTGGCCCTAGTTTAAGGAGGCTAATAGCTTGGCAAGGAGGGAAGACAGATCTAGGAGAGGCCAAAGCTTCAGAAAAGACACTCTGGACACTGATGAGAAGGTCAGAAGGCTCCCTGGGCACTAAGAATCCAGCTAGGATTAAAGACGAGATGAAACTGGACAGGGACTGGTGAAAAAGCAGGGGTGGGGAACCACAGAATTTCCAAGACAACTTTGTATTCCAGAAATGCTGATGCTGTGCATACCTGTCTGAATCTGACCTCCCACAAAGATCGACCTGCTGTAGCGAAGCCCAGAAACCTGCTGCAGTAGACCTCAGCTTCTGAAGTTCTAGTTCTCTAGGTAACTAAAGGAGTGCTTTGGGGTTATTGTCCCCTTCTGTGTCCCCTTCTCTCTGGGTAAGCTTCCACTCTGGAATCAGTGGCAATGGACCGTTCTTGAGCCTTTGATGCACCTGCTCGGCATGTGCTAGACTGATGTTCTGCAACTGAGTCTGCTCCCCCGAGAATCTAGTTGCACTGAAATCGAGTTAAAGCTCTCTTCCCATACTAGATCCTGTGCTGCGCACACTGATGCAAATAGTTTCAACTTGATGTCTTTAAGTGCTGAAGAACTCACTTGGCTCCCTGTCTGTTCCATTACTGCAGAACTGTAGAATGCTAGAAGATACTTTTCCCCCCACTATTTAGCAAAGCAGACAGCCTTCTGGTTTTTCCATTGAATTTGTGGACTGTTAGCAGGGCTATATTCTGATGACTAACCTTCCAATTTGTAAGGAGCCCTGGTGGCATAGGGGTGGGCTATACTTTGGACTGCTAACTGCAAGGACAACAGTTTGAAACTACCAACCACTCCTCAGGGGAAAGATGAGGCTTCCTATTCCCATTAAGATTCTCAGTCTCTGAAACCCACAGGAGATTGGGATTAGAAAAAATCAGTGATATTCAAACTCTATAGGAAAGAGATGTTGTTATTGTTGTTGTTAAATGTAGAACTCCCAAACATGAAGCAGAGCTGCTCTTGTTGAAGCGGCGAAGCGGGGCTCAGAAAGTTTGGGAAGCTCATCCCCTTGAAATTCCTCCTAGGGACTGCCACTGTCATGCAAAACTCCAGTGAACTCCCTTTGCATTGTGGGCAATATGACTGAAAACCTGTGAAAGCCAGGACCTGGGCAAGACAGAAACCTGTCAGAGAAGGAAAGCACTCAAGTATTTTCCACTAAAACAAGCCATAGAAATGTGATAAAACTACACCTTTCCAAAAATGGAAAAATTTCAAGACCTAGAAAAAAACAAGGCTGTTCCATTGAGTGCTGCCTTTCCCAGGATCCGCCAGCCGTACAGGCAGCACAACTCCAGCCCTCTCTGTAGCTAACCATCAGTGCAACATCCCAGAGCTATGCCGTCAGGCTCTGAAAGCATCCCATTCTTTAACTGAAGTCAAGCGGGCTCATGATTTGAGACTGGAAGAGTGCACGGGCTTCTTGCCATTTAGATTTTTTTTTTTTTTTTTACCCAGAGAAAAGGAGTTCTGTGAGTTCTTCAATCTTTGTGATTCTACTGAAATTCCTTTTTTCCTTTCTTTCTCAAATCCAACCACTTTGCAATATGAAGTCAGAAGCTAGCACAGGTTCTGTGCTAGATGGTTAGAGGATGACTCGTATAAGAACTTTCGCTTACCTTTATTCAGACCCTACAAAGAAAGAGTCCCTGCCGATGGGGACCCAGACATAGGCCAGAAATAGCAACACACGTTCAACTGCCTAGGCTGAGCTATCCACTTGGAGTTGAAGAAGGAGGGAAAGCCAGTTCTTCCCCTCTCTACCTTGATTCTGTGTTTTCAGCAAAAGTTCCAAAAGGAACAGCGATTACATGTAGAAAACATTTTGAAATCAGCACTATAATTGGGATTATTGTGCTCCCCAAAGTAATTATAAAGTTTGAAGACAGAAACCTACAACGTCAGAAAACTTGTTATCCTACTGGGACAACATCCCCAAGATCCAATTATGCTAAAAAAAAAAATTTTTTTTTTAAAAACTCCAACTGGAACTTTCCATTCTTAGGCCACTGAAGGACAAGAGGGCAAGTGTTTATATGTTATACTTGAATTTTCACAAACTTTAAAAGGCTTAAAGTCTTGAAAAGAGTAACTGGAAATACAAGAACTAGTTGAGAAAACCCTCTGCCGGTATAGCAAGAAGGAGCCAGCAGCTGTGGACATGCCTTCTAAACCAAGTGCTCAAGCCAATGTCTGGGGACACTGAGAAAATTACATTTGGAGCCTTGGAGAGACTTACAGGAGGAGACAACGTCTGGCCAGTCTTTGAATAATGGGCAAAGTAGGAAGGTGAATAAGTCATTGTATATTTAGAGAGAAAGATTTATTTTTTTTATAGTGGGATGCACAAATCTTAACTGTATCCTCATTGAGTGTTGACAGATGTGTCTAGGTAAATCCTACCTGGCGCTCCCTCGTGCCCATTCCCAGTCAAGCCTTCACACCACCTTACCACCTTTGTGGTCTAGGTGGCTTTCCCAGTGGAGTGGCCCAGACCTTCATTCTTTCGGAGAGATCTGAACTTTGGCTACCTTTTCCAGCTGTAGGTGCTGCAACTATCCATTGCCATCAAAGTTGGGTAGAGTATAAACAAGAGATACCAAACCTGCTCTTCCCTGGCCCCGTTACATAAAAGCAGTCCTGTTTTCTACTAATGACCGAGGTTAGTTACCTCCAAAAGAACAGTGTCTTACCTGCTGGTCCAAAGGCATAAAGGATCCAAAGTGACTGGGTGGAGATATAGTTAAAAGTTTAATATCATCTTCTGCCTCTGACTTGCTTTCAACTCAAAATGCCTTTGATAAGACAGAGTAGAACTACGCCTTAGGGTTTACGAGACTGCTCTTTACAAGGGCAGATAGGCTCTTCTTTCTCCTAAGGAGTGCCTGCTTTGACCTGAGGATCTTGGAACCAACAGCTCAATGGTTAGCCCATAGCATGACCAGAGCTGCTGCTGCTGCTGCTCCTCCTCCTCTTTCTTGTTCTCCTCTTCTTTTTAGGACAGTCCGTGAACTAAAGACCTACTGAAAAGTATATTTCAACCCCAAGTGAATCCTCTCATGATTTGAGAGAGACCTTGTCATAGGGGTTGGGTAGCAATAACACATTGGTTCTCCTCGGTCCATAGCCTGTGTGGCAGTTACATAATTTCATGTCAACTTGAAGATATATAAAAGTGAAGGGGTAATATCCAAGCGGTCAATCAGGCCACAGCTTGATGGAACCTCCTTGTGGGTGTGGCCCTCCCATAAGGAGTGCTCGGGGAACCTGCCCATCTCTCTCTGCCTTGACTTTCCTGCTTGCTGGATACCCTGAGAACTGACAGAGCCCCGGCGTGTTTCCACCTGCCTCACATCCACAGGATTTTGCACACAAAGGTCCTGCATTCTGCATCATTACCTGTGGCTATGTGAGTCTGGAGAGGGACTTATGGACTA
>NW_022103922.1:33793238-33801891 GCF_000313985.2 Echinops telfairi
GTGATTGGTATCATAACCTATGGTTTGTCCTCCTCATTACCATGTAAGGTAATGTTGGGATGAGTCATCCAGACTTTCGGTGGAATGGAAATCTCTAGTTTTATCTGACCCTAACCTTCTGCCTTGGAGAGAAAGGGACTCCAGATTCATTAGAGATATTGGCCAATGTCTAATCTGGCAACTTCCTGCTGAGAAGGATGTCGTCATCTTGCCGATCTCTTCAGAGTTGCTCTCTTCACTTGCCCTGAACCTGCAAGCTGCCTGTCCGTTGTCTGATGTGGGATAAGATGATATCTGCTCATCACCATCATTTTCACACAGAACCTCTGTAATCTAGAAGAGACCAACTTGACCAACGAACACAAGTTACAGAGGCTGAACAACAGCTGAAGGCCAATTGCTATTACTGGCCTGAGGAAAGGAAGCAGCCATGAGGCCCAACTCTAAACCTGGGACCAGGGGCTCTAGGATTCTGACAAACACTGTCATGTTTTGGAGTTACACCCCTTCAAGTGCAGCATCTGGATCTTCTCAGAGGACTAACTAGTACTTTAGCATCTTTGAGCTGGCAAGCCATTTACTTCCTTGGCTCAGAAGCAGGTGTTTGAAGGAGTGGGAGGCTCTAACAGTAATGTTCTTAGTGTATGTCAGCTTCTACTAATGGATAGGATGGTAGCAGCTGCGACTACTTTCAGACAACAGAGCCACGTAGACACAAGTGCATCCAGATTTGGGGGCAGACATGCTAACAGTCATAGTTCAGGTTCCAACAATTTGAGCAGAACCCCTACCACCTGCTTGTCTTTTTTAACACGCACGGAAAAAAAGGATTGGTCTAGGTCAGGGAGCTCTAAGGCTAGGGCTCTAATTCAGGCTGGTTTGAGTGTTTTAAAAGTCTTCTCTTACATCTTGTCCCTTCTAGCTCTCCTAATTCTCCCCCTCGAAGAGCCTCGCAAAGGTTTTGAGATGGTCCCAGAGTCTGAGACCCAAATCCTGCAGTAGCCTCAGGAGCTCCTTAATTATCTTTTGAACCAGGGTTTCTTAGAATTTAATCATTGGAATAAAATAGAAAGTCCAGAAATTACCCCATACATGTTTGGCCAAATGATTCTTTTTAACAAAGGTAGCAGAACAGCCCAAGGAGAAAAGATAGATTTCCAACAAAATTGCATGAGACCCTTACCACATACCATCCAAAAAATTTTTTACTCAAAATCAATCATAGACCTAAGCATAAGATCTAAAACTATAAAACTAGAAGAAAATACAGGAGAAAAATCTTTGTCACTTTAGGTTAAGTAACAATTTCTTAGATAAGACACAAAAGCACAATCTATAGTAGAAAACTTTGATACATTGAACTTTATCAAAATGACAAATTCTTCTTCAAACAATATCATAAGAAAATAAAAAGACAAAATGAAAGTACTGCGAGGAACTATTTTTAATCCTATATCTGATAAGGGACCTGTATCCAGAATACGTAGCAAACTCTTAGAAACAAGGGGTACCGCCCCCCCCACCAAAAAAAAAAAGTTTTTTTCAAAGTTATGTTGTTGTTGTTTTTTAACAAAACAACCTTATCATCTTCAAAGTACTCTCCATTATACATAGTACATTTTTCAAATCAGCGATTTCATTCTTGGAACCATTTTTCAAACCCATCTGTTTGAATGACTGACAGTACCCCCCTTGTTTTTTTCTTCACCTCTTCTACATCATCACATTGCTGTCCTTTCATGTCCCTCTTCATCTGTGGAAACAAAAAGAGGTTGCACAGAGCTAGGTCAGGTGAGTAAGGTGCATGGGGCAAGAGAGGCTTGCTGTTTTTGCCAAAAACTGGCACACTGAGAAGGCTGCTCGAGCAAATGCATTGTCCTGGTGGCAAAAACCAGTCCCCTGTCTGCCACAAATCAGGCTTTTGTCACACACTGTTATGCTATCTTTTCAGAATCTCTAAACAGAAAGCGTGGTTAGCAGTCTTACCTGGTGGAACCAACTCCAAATGCTCTACAAGTGGGTGTTTTCCTCTGTTTTCCTGGAAGTTGATGGATGTCCAGAATGAGGTTTGTCATCAGTCAACATTTCTCTTTTTTTGAAATGAGAAAACCACTGGTACACTTGAGTTTTTCCCAAAGTGCTGTCCTTGTAAGCTGTGTTCAATATCACAACAGTTTCTGCAGCATTTTTCCCTGGCAGGAAACAAAACGTCACAGCTACACGCTGTTCTCTTAAATCAACCATCACCATAAAACGAGGTTCAAATGAAACTGCTTTTACTGAAAAATCTGTGAGCAGAGAGAACCTTCCCAGGTGGCGCCTCTGGGTGCACTAACTCAGATCCAGTTGTTTGATGTTCGCCTAGTGGGAAAAATACGTACTATGAAAGTTCCACTCCGCCCAGCATAATTCCAGTTTTTAAGGGGGTACCCCCTCGTACAACTCAATAATAATAAGACAAACCACCTAATTAAATTCTATTTAAGCTTTAATGTCTCTTTAGTGGTAAATGATTCCCAGTGGCCATTATATACAACACAAAGAAGATACATGAATAAGTAAACACTTGAATAGAAAATGACACATGGGATATCAGAAAAATGCAAATTAAAAGTACAATGAGACCTCACTACATGTCAACTAGAAGAGCCATAACCAAAAAAGACTAACAATACCACGGGCTGATGAGGATGTGGATTAACTGGGACTGTCATGCCTTCAGTGCTTGAGGGAGTGTCAGTGATACAACTACTTTGGAAAAGAGTTTGTTAGGTGCTGTTGGGTCCGTTCCAACTTGTTTGGCCCATGTGCCCAACAGAACAAAATGCTGCCTGAGCCTGCATCATCCCATCTTGTTGTCTTTTTCTTTTCTTTTTTTAAAATCACTTTATTAGGGGTACATACAACTCTTATCACAATCCATACATACATCAATTGTGTAAAGCACATTTGTACATTCATTGCCCTCATCATTCTCAAAACATTTGCTCTCCACTTAAGCCCCTGGCATCAGCTCCTCATTTTCCCTCTCCCTCCCTGCTCCCCAATCCCTCAGGAACCCTTGATAATTTAAAATTATTATTTTGTTATATCTTACACTGTCTGATGTCTCCCTTCAACCACTTTTCTGTTGTCCATCCCCCAGGGAGGAGGTTATATGTAGATCCTTGTAATCAGTTCCCCCTTTCCAACCCAACCTCCCGCCCCCCTCCCAGCATTGCCACCCTCACCACTGGTCCTGAATGGATCATCCGCCCTGTACCAATGTACAACCCCTGGTCTAGCCAGATTTGTAAAGTAGAATTGGGATCATGATAGTTGGTGGGTTGGGGGAGGAGCATTTAAGAGCTAGAGGAAAGTTGGATGTTTCATCGTTCTATACTGCACCCTGACTGGCTCATCTCCTCCCTGCAACCCTTCTGTAAGGGGATGTCCAATTGCCTAAGATGGGCTTTGGGTCTCCACTCCACACTCCACCTCATTCACAAGGATAGCATCATCCCATCTTGTTTGAACCTGTTGCTACAGCCATTTTGTCACCCCGTCTCATTGAGGATCTTTGTCTTTTTTCAATGACTCTCTGAAATAGAAGCCCTAGTGGTGTAGTGGTTACTTGTTGGGCAACTAACCTCAAGGTCAGCAGTTCAAAACCACTGGTCCTCAGGAGAAAGATGTGGCTTTCTACTCCCATACAGAGTTACAGTCTTGGAAACTCACAGGGATAGTTCTATCCCGTCCTATAGGGTTGTTGTGAATTGGAATATACTTGATGGTAATGTTTGATTTTTGAGTTTTCTCTACTTTAACAAGCATGCTATTCTTCTCTGGGGATGGATCCCTGCTGCTAACATGTCTAACGTAAATCAGACAATGTTACACCATCTTCAGTTCTTCAATTAAAAGATTATTTTATTGGGGCTCTTACAGATCTTACAACAATCCATACATCAATTGTATCAAGTATATTTGTACACATGTTGCCATCATTATTTTCTAAACATTTACAGGAGTATTCTGGTTGTACTTTTTCCTAAGACAAATTTGTTTATTCTCCTGGCAGTCTATGATATACTCATAATTCTTTAATATAATCAACCATAGTGCCATGGAAGCAGCAGCCAAGAAATCAAAATATGTGTTACAGTGGACAAATTTGTTGGCAAGGAAACTCTTTAATGTGTGAGAAAGCTAAGTTTTCTTTTCAAGGATTAATGTACCCAGGGCCCGAGTCATGGCATTTTCAGTTGCCTCATATGCATGAGAAAGCTGGACAATGAATAAGGAAGACATAAGAAGAATTGGACTATATTGTTGGTGAAAAGTTGTTAGCATATGATCTAGCAATTCCACATATGAGAATCAAGTCTTATACGTGAATGTTCATAGCAGCATTGTTCACAATAACCAGTTACTGGGAACAGTCCAAGTGTCTGTCGGTAAATGAATAGTAAACAAAATGTGGTCTAACTTTACAATGGAATACTATTGCACAGTAAAAAGAACAAATTACTGGTACATACTATTATATGGATAAGCCTCAAAAATTACTCTATGTTAAAAAAACAAGATAAGAAATGAAACAGGGGAAAGAATAAAAAGGGTTTTGTCTCATAAAAATTACTCTGAAAGAAGACATACACAAAAGACAACACATTGTATGGTTCCATTGATCTGAAATTTCTAGAAAGGGAAAATATTTCTAGAACTATGTATGTTCCATATTGCCCAGGATTGAGGGTTCCAAAGTGACCAGATCACAATGTACATGAAGTCATGGAACTATTTTAAAAATTGGTTGTGGTAATGATTGCATAAAATGACCTTACTAAGTGATTTTACGAAAAGTCATTAAATGCTACTTGCCTCATCCTCACAATTGTTGTATGTTTGTGCCCATGGATTGCAACCACCATGTCAATCTCTCTGATTGAAGATGTTTCTCTTTTTCACTGGCCTTCTAGTTAGCCAAGCATGACGTCCTTCTCCAGGAACTGGTCCCCCCTAGTAAAACATTCAAAGGATGCGAGACAACATCTCACCATCCCGGCTTCAAAGGAGCATTCTGACTGTACTTCTTCCAAGATCGATTGTTTATTCGTCTAGCAGTCTCTGGTAGACTCAATATTCTTCATCAGCACCCTAACTCAATGCATCAGTTCTTCTCTGCTTGTCCTTATTCATTGTCCTTCTTTTGCATACATGAGTCCATGTATACCATGGCGGTTAGAGACAGCTAAGTCCACAAAGTGACATAGTTAGGTTTGTTTGTTCCCTGACACTTTCAAGGGCCCTTTGGCAGCAGACTCGCCCAATGAAATATATCATTTGATTTCTCTAGGATATATGCGAAGCAGTGGGATTACTGGGTCATATGATATTTCTACTTCTAGCTGTGGACGGTCGAGCCATCCTGTTTCACTGTAGTTACGCTGTTTGACAGTCTCACCAGCAGAACTGTGTGAGGGGCTCAGTCTCTCCACGACTCTGCCAGCATTTGGTGTTCTCTGGTTGACTGAAGGTGCCTATTCTGTTGAGATGAAATGCTTTCTCCTTGTCGCTTTGGTTTTCAGCACTCTATTTTTCTAGTCATTGTATTGAGGGCTCTTACAGCTCTTAAATAGTCCATTCATCAAGTGTATCAAACCTATTTGTACATAGGTCGCCATCATCATTGTCTAAACATTTACTTTCTATTTGAGCCCTTGGTATCAGCTCCTCTTTTTTCCCTCCCTCCCCACCTCCTACCCTTGTGACCCCTTGACAAATTATAAATTATTATTGTTTTCATATCTAACACCGACCGCTGTCTCCCTTCACACACACTTCTGTGGTTCATCCCCTTGGAGGGTGAAGGGGGTGTTAAGCATTGATCATTGCAATTGGTTCCCCCTTCCTCCCCTCCTCCCCCTACCTTCTCCCTACCCTCCTGGTATCCAACTCCCATTTCTGTTCCTGAGGGGTTTATCTGACCTGGATTCCATGTATCATGAGCTCTTATCTGTATCAGTGTACCTGCTCCAGTCTAGCCAGAACCGAAAGGCAGGACTGGGGTTATGAGAGTGGGAGGGTGAGCATCTCCGTCCTGTCTTGTTAATGATCTTTCTGCTTCCCCCTGTCTGGCGTCTCTGATGCACTCCCCGCAGCAATTCTGGTATTTAGTTCACTCCTGTGCAAGACATCTGAGTTGATGTTGAAATGGTCTGTAAATTCAAGAGGAATACACTCACAGTCACACTTGGGCTTCTACACACACACACACACACACACACACACACACACACACACGTCCAAAGGCTGTGACTGGCCATAGACTTGATGCACTCAGCATCAGCAGCCTGCCAGGTGTCATTTTCTGCCCTTTAGTCTCCTCCTGGGTTTCTGCACCACTACCCCTCTCTCCAAGCCTCCTTCCTCGCCGATTCTCCATCCCTCCAACAACGCTGCACATTCTCACTTCCCGGACTTCATGGAATCCTTTGCCTAAGTTCCGACCCTGTACAAGAGGGCCTCCCGTGGTTTGTGGGGAAAGATATAATGGAAAGATAACGAAACTTCTATAGGAGCAGCGGTAAAGAAAACCAGCACAGTAGTGCATTGGACAAGTCTACTGTAGAGGGCCTCTGGAAAGTATTAGACAGCAGATGGGCCACCTTGAGGACTACACTGTTCCTGGCCCAAGCCATGATAAATCACCTCATGCCATGCTCCTTTGATCCTTCAATGGGAGGATGGTGAGACTTCATCTCACCCACTTTGGACACATATCTGAAGAGGGCTAGTCCCCTGGAGAAGGCTATCAGGCTTGGTCAAATAGAGGTCGGTGACAGTGAAAAAGACGAAGACGTCTGGTGAGATAGACTGAACTGCTGCCGCAATCATGTGCTCAAACACAGCAACAATGGGGAGGCTGGCCTAGGAACAGGCAGAGTCATTCTGAGCCGGAACCACCTCCACGATCCCTAACAACAACTGCAAAAATAGTAGCTATAACTGTGGGTGACTGCCCCTGGCCCTCTAGATCAGTGAAAAAGAGAATCAATGTTAAGGATAAAGCGATTCCACTGAAGACAAAGCAGATGCATAAGAAAGCTGATGGTGCCCAGCTATCAAAAGATACAGCGTCTGGGGTCTTAAAGGCTTGAAGGTAAACAAGCAGCCATCTAGCTCAGAAGCAACAAAGCCCACATGGAAGAAGCACACCAGACTGTGTGATCATGAGGTGTTGAAGGGATCAGTTATCAGGCATCAAAGAACAACAAATCATATCATTGTGAATGAGGGGGAGTGCAGAGTGGAGACCCAAAGCCCATCTGCAGGCAATTGGACAACCCCCAGTCAGGGTGCTATGTAGCAATGATGAAACACACAACTTTTCTCTAGTTCCTAAATGCTTCCTCCCCGCCCCCACTATCATGATCCCAATTCTGCCTTGTGGGTCTGGGTAGACCAGAGGATGTACACTGGAACAGATAGGAACTGGAAACACAGGGAATCCAGGGCGGATGATCCCTTCAGGACCAATCGTGAGAGGTGACACCGGGGGGGTGGAGGGAAATTGGGGTAGAAAGGGGGAACTGATTGCAAGGATCTACATATAACCTCCTCCCTGCGGGACACACTGCAGAGGAGTGGGTGAAGGGAGACATCGGACGGTGCAAGACGTGACAAAATAATGATTTGTAAATTATCAAGGGATCATGAGGGAGAGGGGAGCAGGGAGGGAGGGGGGAAAATGAGGAGCTGATGCCAAGGGCTTAAGCGGAGAGCAAATGTTTTGAGAATGATGAGGGCAATGAATGTGCAAGTGTGCTTTACACAATTGATGTATGTATGGATTGTGATAAGAGTTGTATGAGCCAGCAATAAGATGATAAATAAAAAGGATAAAGTGATTTCTAAGAGAAGCAAATGTGCAGGGTCACGGTCAGCTCTGAGGGAGGACAGGAAGCAGGAACTGAGGACGTGGAAGGAGGCTGCCATGATCTCTCCTCTTTGCTCTGCTCTCCCTTTAAATGCTCTTCGTTTCTCTGGACAGACTTGATTTCTCTTCTCTCCCCAGTCTACATGACCAAACGCGACTGCCTCAGAGTCCCCAAGTTTACCTGTTAGGAATCCAGGTGGTCACTCTTGATATTAACAAGAACATTTTTTTTAATCTGCCAAAAATAATCAGCTCGGTCTACACAGGATCAGTATCGCACATCACAACTCTGAGTGCTGACTTCTGCGGCTAGGGACGAGCAAGGGCTGGGAAAGTGCCTGGGTACGGGAGATTGTTGGCTTATAAACTAGAAAGCTACACCCAGAGAGGGCTGTCATACATATGCATTGACTCAGATGTTGAACTCTGTCTTCAAAATTCATAAAGCCTTCTAGAGGGGTTATTTATTGTATCTCACTAGAAATAAAAATGTCCATTTATTCATCAGGAGAGTACCCTGTCAGCTACTATGCATCTTGAACTAATGGTGTGTGTTGTGCTGAAGTGCCATCGGGTCAGTCCTGACTCAGCAACCTGACATACAACAGAGTAAAGTCCTGCCTGATTCTGGGCCATCCTCAAAATTGTTGTGTGTGAGCTCATTCTTGAAGACACTGTGCCAAGCCACCTGATGCAAGGTCTTCCTCTTATTCATCTACCCTTTACTTGACC
>NW_022103922.1:33802370-33805444 GCF_000313985.2 Echinops telfairi
CCTTCACCCACTTTCCTGTTGTCCATCCCCCAGGGGTGGGGGTTACATGTAGATCCTTGTTATCGGTTCCCCCCTTATACCCCACCTTCCCTCTACCCTCCCGGTATCACCACTCTCAGCACTGGTCCTGAGGGGTTCATCTGTGCTGGATTCCCTGTGTTTCCAGTTCCTATTGTACCAGTGTACATCCTCTGGCCCATCCGGATTTGTAAGGTAGAATTGGGGTCATGATAGTGGTGGGGGAGGAAGCATTACAGAACTAGAGGAAAGTTGTGTTTCATCACTGCTACACTGCATCCTGATTGACTCATCTGGCTCGTTAATATTCTAAAGAAATCGTCTGTTGCCCATTTGCCCAATGCAATACATCACTTGGTTTCTTGACTGCTGCTTCCATGAGCGATGAATGTGGATCCAAATCAAATGGAATCCTTGGCAACTCCAATCTTTCCTCCATGTATCATGATGTTGTTGGGGGTGGGGAGCAGTGGCAAACATTAATGCATACTTCATTTTAAGTAATCCCTTATAATACTACCAGAATGGTTTAACGATCTCCATTTTTATGTAGTGGAAAACCCAGGACCTGAAAAATTAGCTAATTTATCTAACATGCCCAAACTTACATGGGCAGAGTTCCCTACCCTCATGTTAGTCCAGAGTTCAAGCTCTTAGCCACAATGGCGTATGCCTCACCTAAGTAGAGTAGATTTGAGTGATTGTTACCAGTGTCCAGGAAATACTCTGAGCTTCAGCAATCAAGAAAGTGTTAAAGGGTATCATTTGGGAATGAATCTTAGGGTCAGTATTTCTCCACAATACCAGCTATGTCTTCAGTTTGGACTAATGGAGAAGTAGCGTTTCCTCTCTCATTATAGCAGCATAAAATGTTAATACAATCGGCACATACAAAGTGTAGCAGGTCTGCATATAAATAAAGCTGTAAATACATTTCCACAAAGTTTAACCTTTATTAAAACTTATTTTTGTCTGGATAAAAAAATAAAATATAATAGTCACTTTTTCAGTTCTAGGTGATCTCACATAACCTCCTCTTCATCCTAAAGCGTGGGAGTCCCCTCCAAGATCAATGGACATAATAGATCCCCAAAGACAAGGCTTGACATCCTACTTTGGTGAGTGGCGACTTAAAAACTCATGAGCAACAATCTAAGGTACAACTGTTGGCGTCTCCCAGCCCAGAAGAAAGAAGAGTGATGACAATCAAAGACTAATGGTCTAACAGACAACGCAAAAATCTGAGACCAGAACTAGATGGCGACTGGCTACCCCTACAACTGCTCTGAAAGGGATCACATCAGAAAGTCCTAAGGAGAGTGGGGGGTAAATGCAGAACGAACTCAATTAAAAAAAAAAAAAAAAAAGACCAGATAGAGATTGGGAGAACGCTTGAGACCATGGCCCACAGTCACCGTTCAGGTTGGAAATGAAACTGTGACTCAGTTTTCAGCCAATTAATAGGCAAGGGAACAATTAACACTAGTGATGTACACACACCTTAGAATGATCAGCCTTTTGCTACCAAAAGGGCATCATTTACACAAAGTTCAGTAATGTGGTGAAAGAAGAAGAAATGGAAATCGGAGACCCAGGGAGGAAGTGGAATGAGAGAGGTTACACTGAGGATATTTCCATGAATGAAAGCAAACAAAATGTATGTGAGTTGTTGGATATAAAAGATATACTTTGTTGCCCAACTCGAAAATATTTTTTGAAGTTGTTTAACTACCATAAGAAGGGAGTGAGTGTGCCCTGATCAATTACTCAGGAAACTCCATCTCGGTGCTCTTCTGTTTGGGCAGGTTTGTGATGAAACGAATGGCTGTGGTGGACCTCTGTGTTTGTCAGATAGTCATTGCTCTTTTCCTGTGCGCACAGACCCACCGGATGCATCACGTTCTCCCACCATCACGGAACGAAGCATTTCTGACTGATGAGGTTCTTCACAGCCACTTTGACATCTTTGTTTCTGAGGCTGTAGATGATGGGGTTGAGCATGGGAGTCAGCACCCCGTAGAAAAGGGAGATGAGCTTGTCTGAAACATCCTGCTTGTCTGCTCCCAGGGGGTCCTTGGATTTGGGCTTGGCATACATGAAAAGAATAGTCCCGTAGAAAATGACCACCACCGTGAGGTGGGCAGAGCAGGTGGAGAAGGCCTTTCGCCTCCCCTCAGCTGAGGGGATCCTCAGGATGGTGGTGAGGATGAACACGTAGGAGACAAAGATGAAAAGAACTGGAGCCCCCAGGAAGATCACATTGGCCACCCCCATGCTGATCACATTCACAGAGATGTCAGCACAGGCCAACTTGAGAACGGCCAGGATCTCACAGGTGAAGTGGTTGATGACATTGTCCCCACAGAAGGGCAGTTGTACTGCAAGAGAAATCTGTACCAAGGAGTTGGTCCCACCAGCCAACCAGGAGCCAGCAGCCATGGGCACATAGGCTGCCTTGCTCATGATCACAGGGTACCTCAGGGGGTTGCAGATGGCCACGTAGCGATCAAACGCCATCATGCCCAAGAGCACGCACTCTGTGGCTCCCATGGCAAAGGAGAGAAACATCTGCACCACACAGCCTGTGAAAGAAATGGTTTTTCTGGGAGTCAGAAAGCCATCAAGGACTAGAGGGATAGAAGAAGTCGTGTAGCAGATGTCCAGGAAGGAGAGGTTCCCCAGGAAGAAGTACATGGGTGTGTGCAGGTGCGAGTCGAACACAGTCACCAGGATGAGGACTCCATTACCCAGTAGGATCACCAGGTACGTCAACAAGATGAGCACAAAGAAGGTTTTCTCAAGCGTTGGCTGATCGGACAGCCCCAGCAAGACAAACTCTGCCACAGCAGACTGGTTGGCCACTTCCATTTTAAATTCTCTCCTTCATCCTCAGGAAAACTGAAGACAGCAAGCACATGTTTATAAGGGTTAGTAGGTGGTATCACGATGAGATGCTTCTCGAACATAAATTAAATGTACTGTCTTATAATAACGGCACCCTCTGCCCCTCCCCTGAGAAGAGTGTATCTCAAACGATGGCACTGAATCTGCAGCTT
>NW_022103922.1:33808527-33811634 GCF_000313985.2 Echinops telfairi
CATAGGATATACACTGTACAAATAAGAGCTGGAAACACTGGGAATCTAGGACAGACAAAACCCTCAGGACAAATAATGAGAGTAGTGATACCAGGAGGGTAAGTGGAAGGTTGGGTAGAAAGGGGGAGCCAATTACAAGGATCTACATATAAACCCCTCCCTGGGGGACGGACAACAGAAAAGTGGGTGAGGGAGACATCAGACAGTGTAAGACATGAAAAAATAATAAAAATTTATAAATTATGAAGGGTTCATGAGGAAGGGAGAGTGAGGGAGGGTGGGAGGGGGAAAATGAGGAGCTGATACCAAGGGCTCAAATAGAAAGAAAATGTTTTCAGAATGATGACGGCAACAAATGTACAAATGTATGTATGGATTGTGATAAGAGTTGTACGAGCCCCCAATAAGTGATTTTTTTTTATAAGTGATTTTTTTTAAAAAGGTCTGCATGTGTATCAGATCAAACGTAGAAGGAGCAGATCCTGGAGATCCAATCACACCATGTATTTGAATGAATTCTAGCCAGATCAATAATATGCTTAAAGGGAGGAATGGGTTGGATGGGGCCATAATAGAGGAATCCTGATGGTGAGATGCATGATTTCAAGAATGATTAGGCAAGTGTGATCCTCTGGTCTGTCCTTCCTGTCCTGCAGTGCCTCTGCCTTGTCCTTGGGGAGTTCCGACTCCAAACTGGGGAGCCATTCTCACTGTCCCTAGGACACTCATGAAAAAGAGAGGTACCCCAACTCTCTCCAAGGTGTCTGTTATGTGGCATGACTGGGGTGGGCGGGAAGTGGGAGGACTGTGACCAGTGGTTCTGAGCTTGACAAGTTTCATCTGTGACTATTCCATTAATGATAGTGGGGGGAGACTGGGTGGGAGGAATGAGGCATAGTTTGAAGTTATCTTCGTGCAATTACCAGAGGAGCCTAGCTCTGAGGATCAAGACAATTTGGAGAAAAGATACTTTGGAAAGGTTAGAACTGTTAACTAGAAAAACCTGACTTGGCAGGATTATAGTAAAATAACTTCATCTTAAAAACTGTTTTACCCAACATAATGCATGTGCCCCAATCATGGTCTCATTTCTGCTTCTGTAGTCCCACATAAAACTGTGATACACTGGCCTGCTGTCAATCATGAATTGGTGACAGTTTCTATTATCCCATACCTTATTTACATAGCTGCATATCTTTAAGTACTTAAATACCATTATGGTCTCGTGCTAATGGCCTCCCTCAGACAGACGATATCTCTTTATCTCTGTCCTGGTTATGGCTTAATATATGTTCTCTTTACATTATTCTTTTCAAAAATAACATTGCTTGCCTCTGGCCATCATTGTATGATGCTCCCTATAAACACAATTTTCCCAGATCTGTTTCAAGCACCATGAGCTGTATGTGGCTCACACCTCCTGTTCCTTCACTACACTGTCTTGGTTGTTAGGAAGTTTTCCCCTAAATTGAGAAGAAATGTCCTTTGAATGTCACTCCTTCTCTCTGCACTGGTCTGGGTGCCCAGAACAGGTCTCCTAGCTTACATCTATGAAAGCTCTTCAGAAACTAGTGTGACTCGGTCCTCGCTGACACCCCTTCCCTCTTCTCCCCACTTACCTGGATGAGGTGTGGCCATGGAAAGGTCCCAGGCACTGTCCAGGGAGAAGTTGAGAGGATGGCGGCAATGGGAATTCACCGGGATAGAAGGTTGATGGCCAGAGGATGCTGGGAAGCTTCTGTGTTTGTGAGGTGGGTCTTTCAATTGTCCACCTTACTCATCCCTGATCTAATCCTATCTGTTGAGGCTATGATAGCAAGCAGGAGGGAAATTCCACTTAGCTATTTGGAAATAAGCAGTCCCCATAAATCTCACTGAAAAGTTATATATATATATGTGTGTGTGTGTGTGTGTGTGTGTGTGTGTATAGATAGATACATGTATCTAATCAGCATTGGCCATAGCTAAAGAGCCACTAGCCCCTCATTTTTCAGGTCTTCTACTCACCTACTTTTGTGTCCGGTGAGGCAACAAGAGGAAATGAGGAAGCTTGAGATACTGCTGCCCACCTGTCCTGCCACTCATATCCAGCCTGCATGCCCAGACAGGCAGCCTCCACTCCGTCCTTTCTCTGCTATGTAGAAGTTCTAACAAAGATCCGTGGAGCAATTTAATTTTCTGCTTGTTTGGGGGCCTGCTTTAATCCCAGAAGTAATTTAAAGTTTGATGAGAGACAGGTCTCACAGGAGTTTAGGACCTGTGTCCTATAAACCCAATTAGACAAGTTGCAAAAAGCATTCTGTAAATCCCAACTGTCGGGACCAGGAAAAGTTCCTCAGAAAGGCCCCGTTCTGTTTCTACTGACTTTGCAGAAGTAGAAGCGCTAACTAGGCTCTCACTGTGCTTGCACCACCCTGGTATGTGGTGCTGCTCTTTGTCTTGGCAAAATTTAGTGTCACGATGAGAGGTCAAAGGCTTGCCTTGACAACCAAATGCACCAGTCACCACATGCTCCAGAGTAAGTGGCCCCCACTACAGTCCCTGGACACTAGTTCAAAGACAAGAGGGATTCAATGGGTTTCAGTAGACTCACAAGGTTATACAAGCATCACTACTCTGGAAATCCAGGGTATTTTCAACACTCTAAAAAGAAGTCCTATACCTAACAGCCACCGTTCCATTTCTTCCACTCTTTCCAGGCCCTAGCAAACCTGAGTATACTTTCTGTCTATGGCCTTACCTACTCTGGGCATTTTATAGAAATGAAATCATATAATATATGGTCTTCTTTTACTTAGCATGGTGCTTGCGAGGTTCATCCACATTCTCACATATTAGTAGACGCTTTCTTTCTTTTTTTCTTTTTAAAATTATTTTATTGGGGGCTCGTACAACTCTTATCACAATCCATACATATATCCATTGTGTCAAGCACATTTGTATATTGGTTGTCATCATCGTTCTTAAAACGTTTGCTTTCTACTTGAACCCTTGGTATCAGCTCCTCATTTTCCCCTCCCCCCTTGCCCCGCCCCCATGAAACCTTGATAATTTCTAAATTATTATTATTTTGCCGTGCCTTACACTGTCCGACGTCTCCCTTCACC
>NW_022103922.1:33815840-33817908 GCF_000313985.2 Echinops telfairi
CAGTTTATATTCCTACCAGCAACATATGTGGCTTCCAATTTCTCCACATCTTCACCCACACTTGTATTGCAGCTTTTTGATCATAGCATTTCCAAGTGGTGTCTCATTGTGGTTTTGATTTGCATTTCCTTAATAACTAATGATGAGAATTTATTCATATGATAATTGGACATTTGTATATCTTTTTAAAAATGTATTGTGGTAAAATTCATGTAGATAAAATTAACCATTTTCAAGTTCACAATTGGGTGGCATTTAGCACATTCACAATATGGTGCACTCTCCACTCCTATCTAGTTTCAAATTCTTTCCATCACTTCAAAATGAAACCTGTACTTCTCAGGCAGTCTTTCCGGTTCGCTATGTCCCCTGTGCCTGGCTACCATCAATCTGCATTTTGTCTCTATAGATTTATCTGTTCTCTATATTTCATATAAAAAGATTCATAAAACATATGACCTTTTGTGTCTAGCTTATTTAATGGAGTTGCCCTGGAAGCATAGTGGTTACATGTTAGGCTGGGATCCACAAGGTCAGCAGTTTGAAACCACCAGCTGCCTCTCAGGAGAAAGACAGGGCTTTCTGCTCCTGTAAGAAGTTGCAGTCTCAGAAACCCACACAGGAAGTTCTACCTTGTCCTTAGGGTCCCTGTGAGTCAGTAGTGACTTGATGGCTGTGAGTTTGCTTTCACTTAGTGTAATGTTGTCAGTGCTCATCCATATGATAATACCTGTAGAGATTTCATTTCTCAGGGGAACCAATCGCAATGCTCAACATATAACACGTCCCCATCCCCAGGGTGACGAACAACATAAACATGGGCGAAGGGAGACAACAGACAGTATAAGATGTGAAAATAATAATAATTTATAATTTATCAAAGACAAATGAAAATACTGTGAGGAACTATTTTCAATCGTATATCTGATAAAGGACTTGTATCCAGAATATGTAACAAACTCTTACAAATGAGGGTGTATTCCCCCCGCCCAAAAATGAGTTTTTTTCAAAGCTATGTATTTATTTATTTTTATAAAACAACCTTATCACCTTCAAAGTACTCTCCATTACACTTAATGCATTTGTCAAATCTGTGATTCCGTTCTTAGAAACATTTTTCAAATTCATCTGTTTGGAAGGCTGACAGCACCTCCCTCGTTTTTTCTTTACCTCTTCCATATCGTCAAATCACTGTCTTTCATGTCCCTCTTCATTCAAGGAAATAAAAAGAATTCATACAGAGCAAGGTCAGATGAGTCAGGTGCATGGGGCAAGAGAGGCATGCTTTTTTTTTTGTCAAAAACTGGCTCACTGAGATAGCTATGTGAGCAGGTACATTGTTGAGGTGACAAAACCAGTCCCTTTTCTGCCATAAAGCAGCCCTTTTTGTCACATACTCTTACAATATCTTTTCAGAACCTCTAAATAGGACGTTTGATTAACAATCTGACCTGGTGGAATGAACTCCAAATGCACTACGAGTCGACATGTCCACCTGTTAGGGAAGTTGACGTACATCCAGAATGAAGTTTGTCATCAATAGACATTTTACCTTTTTGGAAATGAGAAAACCACTTGTACATTTCAGTTTTCCCATAGTGCTGTCCTTGTAAAGCTGTGTTCAACATCACAACAGTTTCTGCGGCATTTTTCCCAGGCAGGAAACAAAAGTTCACAGCTACAAGCTGTTCTCTTAAAATGGCCATCACAAAAAGTGAGGTTCAAGCAAAACTGCTTTTGTAAAAAAAAAATTCACTGTAACCAGAGAAAACCTTTCCAGGTAAGGCCACTGGGCACTGGGTGCACTAACTCAGAGCGAGTTGCTCGATAGTCACCTTAGGGTGGGGGTGGGGGTGTAGGAATTCATACTACAAAAGCTCCACCTAGAGCAACTTTTTTCAGGTTTTTGGGGGGACACCCCCTTGTATAATTTTATGGTAAATTTGACATTGTTTTTTCAGCTTTCAAGTAGTTTATAATTCTATAAGTTCTTAACAATAGTAATGAAAATGAATTCTTGGTATGTGGATGCCCTTCGTCTATAGATGCATGAGTGTAAGAATCTATC
>NW_022103922.1:33818823-33821071 GCF_000313985.2 Echinops telfairi
GATGTGTGTATGGATTGTGATAAGAGTTGTATGAGCCCCTAATAAAATGATTAAATTAAAAATAATAAAAAAAAGATCAACGCCTTTCGAGATGACAGTGAAGTGGGACAGAGCAAAGGGAGAGCTTGAATTATCATAGGGACCTCTGGAGTTAAGGACCAGGCCTTTCTACTGACATTGACTAATTATTAGCTGCATGCTTCCCCTCAGAAGGGATGTAAACTTGAGTGAGGTAGTTCTCTTCAGCCAAGGGCAAGGCCATCAACATTTCCAGCAGCTGGGTTAAACAGTATTTCAGTCCTGTAGAGTGAGGCTTGGGGATCTGGGCAACACACCACGGCATCCCCTACGCACTCTTAACCAATACTTCTCAAAGTTTTGCATGCAAACAAATCACCTGGGGATCTTAAGATTCAGATTCTATTGTGCTTGACACAATGGGTAGATGGATGGATTGTGATAAGTGCTGTACGAGCCCCAAATAAAATGATCTTTTTAAATGTAGATTCTAATTCAGTGTATTTTGAATGGGACCCAAGATTCTGATTGTCTAATAAGCTCCCAAGTGATACTGCTACTGCTGGTCCATGGACCACCCTTTGAGTTGCATGGCTCTAAATTCAGCTTGCCTCTCGTCTAACATGACTTTTCATTGAAATGCTCAAGTGAAAGTCAAGGTAATGGTGTGGATCATGGGATATATATGTATCCCAGCATCACTGAGTGAAGCTTTTCTGAGCCACCAGGTTCCTCATCGACATCTTCACATCCTTATTCCTCAGACTATAGATGATAGGGTTGAGCATGGGTGTCAAAAGCCCATAGAACAGGGAAATTAGTTTGTCTGAAAGATCCTGCTTGTCTGCTCCCAGGGGGTCCTTGGATTTAGGCTTCCCATACATGAAGAGAATGGTCCCATAGAAAATTATCACCACCGTGAGGTGGGCAGAGCAGGTGGAGAAGGCCTTTCTCCTCCCCTCAGCTGAGGGGATCCTCAGGATGGTGGTGATTATAAAGATATAGGAGACAAAGATGAAAAGAACTGGGACCCCCAGGAAGATCACATTGGCCACCCCCATGCTGATCACATTCACAGAGATGTCAGCACAGGCCAACTTGAGAACGGCCAGGATCTCACAGATGAAGTGGTTGATGACATTGTCCCCACAGAAGGGCAGTTGTACTGCAAGAGAAATCTGTACCAAGGAGTTGGTCCCACCAGCCAACCAGGAGCCAGCAGCCATGGGCACATAGGCAGCCTTGCTCATGATCACAGGGTACCTCAGGGGGTTGCAGATGGCCACATAGCGATCAAACGCCATCATGCCCAGGAGCACGCACTGTGTGGCTCCCATGGCAAAGGAGAGAAACATCTGCACCGCACAGCCTGAGAAGGAGATGGTTTTCCTTGGGGTCAGGAAACCATCCAGGACCAGAGGAACTGAGGCAGTGGTGTAGCAGATGTCCAGGAAGGAGAGGTTCCCTAGGAAGAAGTACATGGGTGTGTGCAGGCGGGAGTCAGTCACAGTCACCAGGATGAGGACCCCATTGCCCAATAGGATCACCAGGTACATCACTAGGATGAGCACAAAGAAGGTTTTCTCCAATTTGGGGTGGGCCGAGAGTCCCAGCAAGACAAACTCTGTCACAGCAGACTGATTGGGAGCTTCCATATCAAGCTTTCTCTTTCATCCCTAGGGATATTAAAGGCAGAAAATACATAGTTTGGTTTTTTTTACATTATGCATGGGTCAATACACCGGGATCATGGGATGATATTCCCTACAACTGTAAAGAAATTTAACCTTTGGGATTCAAGTAGTAAAACCAAGTTACCTTAAAACCAGATAGTGTTTCACTCACAAGTATGAAAAACAGACCTTGGAAATATAATGAAATTTAATAAAATGGAATGTGTTTACATACCTAAATCAAAGCCATACGTTTACATAGGTGGTGTGTCTGTAGTGCTTTCTCTTTTTTTAATTTGATCATTTTATTGGGGGCTCCTACAACTCTTGTTACAAACCATACATCAATTGTATCTGACATATCTGTGCATCGTTCTTTTCTAGACATTTTTACTTTCCATTGAGCCCTTGGGATCAGCTCTTCTTTTTTCCCTCCCTCCCCTCTCGTGGCCCTCTGATAGAGTGTAGATTGTTAATTATTTTCAAATCTCACACAGACTGCTCTTTCCCTTCCCCTCTGGTTTCTGTTGTCCTTCCCCTGGCTGAGAGTATGTGGT
>NW_022103922.1:33821942-33823293 GCF_000313985.2 Echinops telfairi
CATAAGTGCACACCTCTGTTAATCTCCCTATCTATGCCTTTGCTTCCTAGAGCTTGCCTCTCTTTCCTTTTGCCCCCTCCTGCCCCGCCATCACTTCCCCCTTCTTCCACCTCTTAGTGCTTCCTCTCCACTAGCTTGGTGTTGCTCTGATACTCACAGGATCTCTACCATCTCCTAGATGCTGGTTCAACTTCCCTAGTTGTTCCCCTGTCCATGACACCCTCCCCATCACCACACCCTTCTCCCTACCTCCTTCTCCCCCCTCTACCTTCTGGGTTGTAGCACTTTCTCAGTGAACAGGGACTTTCTGCCATGTCATTGAGGAACTCAGGCCATCACAGCTCAGTGTTCTGGGCCATTGAGGTCATACAGCCCATTCCTCTGGACCTCGTGCCTATTCACCAGCAAGTGTCTGTTATAGTTTGACCTCTCATGCTAGTATCATAGGGATGGAATGTGCTGGCGTGAAAACAGTTGATAGCTTTACTTCTTATTTATTTCAGTCTTTGGGGGTTTAGTTAGTGTGGGCCAGACTATCTGATCTTGATCCTCTAGCCTGTATAATCTGACCAAATTGAACTTCTGGAACATGTTACAGAGAGTCCCCACAATAGTCTTAGAAATCTGATCCAGAGAGGAGAACTAGTGTATTTCTTCTTGTAACCACACCTAATCTGTCTGCATCTTTGTTGTCCTAGAGCTTTGTCTGAGGAATAAGACCTTGCCTGATTGTTAGAGGTAACTCACATCACTAGTCTGGGTTGAGTAGGGCCTGCGTCACATCCACATCACCTTCGATGAAAAAATGACAATGCCATTTGGATGCTTTGGAGGCATGATCGTGTGCAAATATTCTCAGTCTCTCAGCCTATCCAGGATCATACTGGAAAACATGAAGATTGTGCTGCCAACGAGATTTGGCATGCTAGGTCTCATCACATCCGTACTTGAAATACCTCAAAATAGAAAATCTGAATGTCTCATTTTAGGAAGCCAGCCTAATCTTAATACCAAAACCAGGCAAAGACATCACCAGAATAGAGATTTATAGATCGACAGCCCTCGTGAACATAGATGCAAACATTCTCAACGAAACCCTAGCCCATAGATTCCAATAATATTTTTAAAAGAATACATCATGACCAAGTGGTAGTCATACCAGTTATGTAGGGATGATTCCATTAGAATAACACTATATAGAGAGGTATAGCAATAGGCATGCATATATGTAAATATATTAATTTATAATGAAAGGGATAGAGGCCAGTGTACATATATTTATATGTTAAGTACTAAGATAGCATACAGACTTCCTCTACTCAAGGCTTTCCTTAACATGAGAACACTTTGT
>NW_022103922.1:33824382-33831907 GCF_000313985.2 Echinops telfairi
TCAACAAAATGGGAATAGAAGGGAAATTCCTCAACACAATAAAAGCCAGACAAAGCCAATGGCCGACATCTTGCTTAATGGAGAGGAGCTGAGAGCGCTCCTTTTACCAGTGGGAGCTCGGCAAAGAGGACTTTTCCCACCACTCATTCAACATTGTGCTGGAAATCTTAGCCAAAGCTACCAGGCAACAAAGGCATCCAAATTGGCAAAGAAAACATAAAACTCTCAGATGATATGATTCTATACCCAGAAAACCCAAAAACTTTTTTAAAAAGTTAGAATTGAAAAATTTAGTAGCATGGCAAGGTACAGGATCAACAAACAAAAATCAGTCATATTCCTGTATACTAACAAATAGAACACTGATAAGGAAATCAAGAAAACAATACAATATACCAGTACCACCCAAAAGATAAAATACTCAGGATTATAAGTCATCAGACATATAAAAGACTTGTACAAAGAAAACTACAAAACACTGCTATAAGAAACCAAAACAGATCTACAAAAATGGAAGAATCAACCATGCTCATGGATGAGAATATTAACACTGTGAAAATGTCAACACTACCCACAGTGATCTATAAACATAATACAATCCCAATCCAGATCCCAGCAGCATTCCTAATGGAGAGGGCAAAACAAATGATCGACTTGATATGGACAGGAAAGGCACTTGGGATAAACAAGGCACTACTCACAAAGAACAAAGTGCACAGTCTCAAAACCCACTCTGCAGCCAGGGCCGGCAATACAGCCCAGTGCAGTACAGTCAACACAGAGACCGATGGAACAGAAGCGAGGACCCAGAAGCAAATCCACCCACGTATAGACAGATACTTTTTTGGCCAAGGGCTGAAATGCAATAAATGGGGAAGAGATTATCTTTTCAACAAACTATGCTGGGAAAATGGAATCTCCATTTGCAGAATGAAGCAGTCCCCATACTCACTGCCTATACAAACATGAGCTCAGGATAGATTAAAAACCTAAATGGGAAACTATAGAAATCATACCATATGACCACAAAACACATACACACACAGCAGAGGACAAAACAGATGAACTTTTAAAACATCCTAAAAATCAGACACTTAAGTGCATCAAAAGACTTCACCAAAAAAGTAAATGGAGAACCCACAGGCTGAAAAAAAAATGTGTTTGGCAATGACATATCAGGAAAGGGACCCAATCTCTAAAATCTACAGAAAACTTCAGCACCTTAAGAAGCAAACTATGAGTCATTGACTTTCTAAATGGGCAGAAGACAGGGACAGACAGTTCACCAAAGAAGACATTCAACAGACGTGTGAAGAAATGCTCACAATCATTAGCCATTCCAGATGTACAAAATCAACGCAGCATTGAGATACGTCCTCACCCTAGCATGGATAGTGAATTGCAAAAAAATCCAAAAACCAGAAAACAACAAATGCTGAAGAGAGCGCAGGGAAACTGGAAGTCTCCACACGGCTGGCGGGGCTATAAAAAGGACACAACCGCTGTGGAAGGTTGTGTGGCTCATGCTCCGAACAATGAGGCCAGTGCTGGCGTGGAGGTGCCAGGCAAGGGCTGGGAGAGGCCCTTCCTGACCGGAGACCTCTGCTGAAACTGCCCCTGCAGCTTTAGAAGATCCACTTCCAGTCCCATCCTCAGCCCGGGAGCTCTTCCAGGCCCGTGCTCTGCCCTCCTGCAGCTTGATGTCCTCAGGAGCACTCGTCAGAACCCCGCAGGCCCCACGAAGCTGCCCACCTGGCTACCTGACTTCTGGAGACTGCTGCCCGCTTCCAGCCACCTGGCCCAGCCCAGTGGGGGCTGTGGGCTCTTGGGAGCCCTCCAGATCCGGGAGGAAGCAGGCAGTGGGGACACGGTGTCTCTCTGCCTGCTGTTGGCTGCAGCCAGATGCACAAGGCTGGACAGCGCCGCCGCTGCCGCACCTGTCTAGAGCTGGGCAGGCCAGGCCCGGGGACAAAATGGTTGGTGACTTTCCAGCCACATGGAGAGATGGCCATCACCCCATTATCTACTGAGGTAGGTGACCCCAGCTCAGACCAGGGCACCTACTTTAAAGGTCAGGCCTGAGCTTGGGGGCACAATCGCCTCTCTCTGTTTCTATTTCCCATTTCTAAAGCAAGGGATGGAATACTTACCTCAGGGACATGATTTGCAAATTCCAAGCCCAGAATAATGTACAGTGAGCCTTTGCCTCGTTATCACACTCACCTTATGCCCAAACCACAGAGCACCTAGTTTTGCTTTAAACTTTATGAAAAGAGTTTTATACTGCATGTCATCAGAGACGTCTTTTCCCATGAATAATTGTAAGATTCAGACATGAAAAACAAACAAAAAAGAGCAGAAATATCCCAGTGATCCCTATACATGGTATATATCCTAAAGAAATAAGAGCCAAAATACAAAAGGATACATGCACATCCATGTTCATGGCAGCACTATTCACAATAGCAAAGAGATGGAAACAGCCTAACTGCCCACTGGGGGAAGAACGGATCTATAAGCTTTACTCCAAACACACAGTGGATTCCACGCAACGGGCAGGATAATGGTGGATCTGTGAAACACTGTGACATGAGCCTGGAAGGAATTATGCTGAGTGACCAAAGGACACATCTTGGAGAAGTTCACGGTTCCAGGGCAGGAGGAAATCAAGAAAAGGTTTTCATGCTAAAAGAAACAGACATGAATGGGGACCAGGGCTGAGAGGGAACGTGAACGGGGAGGATGTCTCAGGCTAGAGGGTGGACAGGCTCTAGCTCGGGCAGACAGGAGGAGCATCTCCAGTGAGACGGAGACTGCGTGAGAATGACGGGAACAGGCCAAGACAATGGGAGGTTTGAGGACTTGTCGAAGGAGCTGCTCTGTCAATGTCACCGGATTCAAATTAAAAAAAAATAATAATAATATGTAAATATGCAGATTCTGGTGTTTGCTGGCTTTTGGTGTCTACGTCTGCTCCCTTGGTACTTACTTGCACCCTTGTCCACAGGCGCAGCCTTCAGAGCTCTGCAAGTGCTTTCTACCAAACCCAAACCTACCCCCCCAACCCCACCCCTGCCGCCGGCACATCTCCCCTTACATACATTTGAGGGGGCCCGGGTTTGGGAATCACTGACTTATTTCAACATATCTCTGTTTGAAGATGGAGGAGCCACGGTCAAGAGAGGTGTTTGTGAATTGTACATGGCCTTGAAGAAAGGCACTTGTTTCCTAATGGGTTTGCCCAGAGGGATGCCTTTTGCAATCCACCCAGCCACAAAGTGGGAGGGACGTCAGTGGGGGTGCGTGATTTTGTAATGTAGCCCATGCCAATAGCACTTGATAGAGAGTTATCTGGCCAAGATCACGCAGCCTGTTGAAGCAGAGCTAGGTCTTAAGCGGGAGTCCGTTCATTCGGTTCATTCGCAGCCTGGGTCTCTTCCCGCGTCTCCAGACTCTGATCAGGCTGGCTAAATCTTCCGTCGGAGAGGGCCTTTCTGTTGAGGACTGAGCGAGTCCACCTTGGTGGGCAGAGGGGTCCTTTGAGGTCGGCCAGCCACCATGAGCACAGTCTGCCTACCTCGGTCACTGTGCTCGAGCTGGGGAAGAGGGACACTGGGGGTGATCAGGAGTACTAATGAGACCACTTCCAAAGAGATCATCTCAGTTTAGCAGCATTAAGGGATGGAAAACATTAGGGTTGATGGTGTCGTGGGTTAAGAATTCACTGCTCACTGAAAGGTGGAAAATGATGAGGCCCTCTGTTTCTGAGGGGAAGGGCCATCTCAGAAACCCTGGGGAGGCGTTCTCCTCCGTCCTGTGTGGTCCCCGTGAGCTGGAAGTGGCTGGGGGGCAGTGAGTTAAGGGATGGAGACATGTTCTTAGGGGAAGCCCCTTTTAGTATCAGTAAGTACAGCAGTTGAGGTTTGGCAGGCTCTTTCCATGGTCAACCCATCCAGCCTCCACCATGAACCTGTCACGTACAAGGACCCTCTCTCCAAGAAGGCATGTTTCAGCCTCTGTTAGAACACTTGGAGCAACCGGACATCAGCACCTCCAAAGGTGTTGACAGGAAGCTGAGTGGTTAGAGATCACCCGTGATCTGCAATTTGCCTTTTTCGAACCTCTGCTAACTTTCAGTGGTCCTTTGTGGGCTCCCACAAGCATGTCTGCTCCCGTGGTACTTACTTGTATCCTGGTCTTCAGAGCTCTGGAAGTGCTTTCTCCCCGACCCAATTCCCCTCCCCTGCACAGCTCCCTCCATACTTTGCCTCCGACAGGTCGCCCAGCGCTTACCAAGTATCCAGTCCAGGCTAGGCCTGTGGCTCTCAGGAAGGCAGGCCTGTGGAATTGGAGGCTACCAGCTCACTGGGGTCAAAAGTGAGGACCTGTCGTGTCACCTGTATATCTCAGTGCCACAACCATAAGCAAGCAGGTCATGGGCCACATTTCTCTGAGCTGCTCCAGCCACACACGGCCTCATTCTCTTTACCTGTTTTCTCTCTTAGTGGGGTCTTTAACTGACACCGAGCCTAATGGGCTCCAAAGCATGGCCACAGCTGCTCCCAGGGCCTTGGTCCAACCTTGGGGCTCAGCGAGGCAAAGATGTCTCCTCAAAGTCCAAGCCCAACGAGGAGCCCCAGCCCAGAGGAGGCTGCACTTCAGGGGGGCTTAGGCAGCCATGGGCCGGGACTGGGCTCCACACCCTCTCTTCTCTGTGCTCCACACCGTGCGCAAGAGGATCTTATCAAGACTCTCTCAGGAATTGAAGGGCCAGGCTGCCTTGGGACCAGGTTCTGTCCCAGAAGCAATTTAAAGTTTGGTGAGAGACTCAGAGTTCAGGCTTCAACCCCATAGGCCCAATTAGACAATGTTTTGGAAGTCTAGGGAAACCTCCCTCTTCCTATACGGAAACTTCAACTCAAAAAGTTTTCTGCCTTGAAGTAACCCGAGCCCTCCAGGGCTTTGTTCACAATAGACGGTCCAAGGTGTCATCCCTCAAAGAGCTAAAAAGGGAAGAAGAGCAAGAGTTGGGTGACCCACGTAGTCCTTGGAAGTTTAGGAGTGCAAATATGTCCATTCCCTCCCCTCCACACAGTGACCCACCTCCTCCTCTCTCAAAACTACCATCACCCCCAGACAAGCGCTACGTCACCAGAGCATCATAAATGTCAGGCAACAAAGAGGGAGTTGGAGGTCGGCACAGGATGACTGGAAATGGATCTTTGGCTTCAGAGGACCAGCAGAGAGGCTGAGACATGACTGTGAGGGCCAGAAGTTGTCCAGGGGGCTAGGCACACACAGGAGGCACCTGAAGTGTGTGGAACTAGCCCAGGCTCCAAAGAGTGGAGAGGAGAGGAGCCCTGTGTGACAAGGAGGAGGAGGGTGTGACCAGATCGAGATAAACCTGAAGTGGAATATGCAGGATAGAGAAGAATCAACAGTGGCCCAGCTCCCAAATCTTGAGAGTGTGGGGAAAGCCCCGCAGGAAGTAAGGAGAAGCTGCACTGGTGTATTGTTTCTAACTTTCCTTTTTTTCTGTTGGGGTTGATGGCTGTTAGCATTGTGTTGTTTTAGAGGAGCCAGGTGCCATTTTCCAGGGAGTCCAGCTAGGGAAAGGGTACAAGTTCTCTCTGGGAGACTTGTAGGAATGCTTCTTCAAACTGTCTACAGCTAATTTCACTATAGAATTAACCTACCACATTATTCTCCTGTGGCTTCCCTCTCAGGGGAGTGCCCCAGAAGGCTGGTGGGTTGCCTGCTTTGGTGTTGCGGAGGTTGGGCAGAGGTTCCTGCAGCAGCTTGGAATGTTCACAAGTGTTGGCCGAGCTGCCTCATGCCCACCGGCACACAGGCAGGAATTCCCCCATAAGAAGTTGAGCAAAGTATCCCCTGGTGGAGGTCAGCAAGGCTTTCCCCAGTCTCGGCTAGCTACACAGGGTGGAGCTCACCTAGCTGGGTGTGGCGCAGGTGTAAATGCCCTAGGCTAAGGGGAGTGGTCTGGAGGTCAGCAGTGGAGTCTGAGAGAACAGGAAAGAGACAGAGAGGAGAAAAAAAATTAAAAAGTAAGCCCGCTGAGACTGTGCGGGGATATAGAGAAGAGAGGGAAACAAAAGCAACAATGTAGCTGAGTCCTGATCCCTGCCCATGGAGCTGCAAGGGTTTAGTCCCCACCCGAGGTGGCGGCGGTGGCAAGCTGTGGCTGTGTTGAGAAATAGCCCCTGCGCAGCCCTCTGAGACTGTGGAGGGACATAGAGAAGAGAGGGAAACAAAAGTAACAATATAGCTGAACCCCGATCCGTGCCCATGGAGCTTCAAGGGTCCAGTCCCTGCCCCGAGGCAGGTAGCAACAAACTGTGGCTGTGTTGAAACCAAGCCCCCCTATGGGATCCAAATGGCCCCAGCGCTGGCAGAGACAGTGGCGGGGCCAAGGTCAAGCCCCAGCTGGCTTCCACTGAGGTAAGCCAAAAGCCCCCAGCCCCTCAAAACCCCGTGGGTCTGTGCTTGCTTATCTTTATGGTGCTCCCCCTGCCTTCCAGCAGCGTTGAATTTCCCTCTAAGCAACTCTCCTGGGCTGAATTCTGTGGAGTCCCTCTGGTATGTGTCACTCCATCGCCATCTTCCTGGAAGTCCAGTTTCTGGCCTTTCAATACACGGTTTCTGAGCATTGATTATGTCCAGCTGGTTCCTGGAAATAAAGATAAAAATAAGAAATCATTTTTGTGATGGAGGAGTGTATGGTGGATTGAAGTGTTGTATTGGAGATGGTGATCAAATGTCAATGCTAACAAGAGTTACTACTTATTGACAATGGTTCTCCAACATCTTATCTAACATTCACATCAAGCCTGTGAAGTAGACATGCAGGTGTTTGTTTTGAGTTTTTTGTTGATTTGCTTGTTGGTTTGAAACTGACCTGTGTGCAACCAAAACATTGAAGTCCGTTTCCATGCTACTGTTCCTCCTTGCGTAACCACTCCAGGCCAGTGTTTAGATCTGATGGGGAAGGGAACTGGAGGGTTAGGCAACTATTTGGATGTGAACAAATAGAAGGACCCTCCTTCCTGGGCTGCAGCATGCTGCGTTTATGATATCTAGCACCCTGAGCGTCTGCCCTCTGAATGCTAGGCGCCTCCCCATCTACCACCTTCAGATTTCCTTGGGGCTAGGAAAGGTTGTATGGTTCGTGGACGTTGGACAGTTCACATCTAGTGAGAATTCTAACACGAAACAAAAGGGATCCGAGAAGTGTCAATACTCCCTGCCTAGTCAATTCCATGCTACTTATGAAGTCACTGAATTCGAGTTAGGAGAAACCAAACTCACTGCTATGACTCATAGTGACCCCTGCGGGTTTCCAAAACGGTAACTGTTTAAGGGAGCACCAAGCCCAGTCTTTCTTTCTTTTTTTTTTCTAATGGCATTCTTTTTTTTTAAATCATTTTATTAGGGGCTCATACAACTCTTATCATAATCCATACATACATCAATTGTGTAAAGCACATTTGTACATTCATTGCCCTCATCA
>NW_022103922.1:33833254-33835090 GCF_000313985.2 Echinops telfairi
ACCAAGCCATTTATCCCTCCGCCCTTCAATTAACCCCACATGTGTTTATTGGCCAGCTTGGCACAAGAAACTATCTCACAGCCCAACACACAACCACTACACCACCAGGCTTCCTTGAGTTAGGAGAAGATGCCCTAATTGGCAAGCCAGTGCAAGCTAACTACAGCACAAAACACACCTTGAGATCATCTTCTCCAGGAAGCCTGTCCTCTAGCTGGATGACCCAGTAGCCTCACTATGGTTAGTGTCCCCCAATAACTCATGGTGACACTCCCTCTCCCATGGACTTCCTTCCATTCCAGACCATAAAGAATCTGTCATAATGTTTATCAGTTCTAATCATGGGCTATAGAGTTGTATGGTATTTAAATATTCCTTATGTATTATATATTGATATATTTAATATATAATTTATTGCTATATGTATTATAGAATTATATAATATAAATAATATATTATATAATATATATTGTTATTATTAGCAACAAAATTGTTTTATAAAAACTTCCAATGTTGGATTATAACATTATTAGTTCCAGCCTTCTAAAAGTTTTCTCCTTTTCTTTTCATTACTGCTTCATTCTCAAAAATGTTATGGGTCTAAGTTCACAAACCCAACTTCCCACAATATTGTTGCTAAACACTAGAAAACTTTATAAAGCAGCAACTCTACAAATATCTGCCACAATGAAAACAATAACACATGCTTGTGGCACCTGCAGACACAGTCACATGATTTAAGGCATCATTATAATTGGATAATAATCACAGCTCTGACCATAGTACCTTCCAAAACAACAACCATGGCCATTGATTGGACACAAACTTAGAGTCACTTTACTTAGGATTTCCTAGGCATAGTGGCTACAGACAGGGCTGTGATTTGCAAGGTCGGCAGTTCAAAACCAGCGGCCACTCCTTAGGAGAACAACAGGGCTTTCTACTCCCATAGAGTTACAGTCTTGGAAACCCACAAAGGCAGTTTTATCCTGTCCTATCGGCTCGCTGTGAGTTTGCTTGTTTGGTAAATAAATTTTTATGGGAACAGATAGCCTCCTCTTTCTCCCATGGAGCCATGATGGTTTTGAACCACCAAACTTCTGTAAGCAGTGCAGTGCATACCTGGCAGCGCCGGTACGTTAGAAGGTTTAGAAAGTATATTGGCATAGAGTTTTAGCCTTGTAGATATATTGATATATGTAAGCGAGGCTTTCAAAATTATTTTTGTTATAACTGCCATGAAGTCCAAATAGAGAACACTTAGCAGAGTACAGTGGTTGGTCCAGGGCCCAGTCTTTGACCCTTCTTAACTTCTGTGTCTTGCTGACAGCCTGTGCAAACTCAAGTACACAACTAAAGAACATTTGCCCGTGAGTGGTTATGATAACCAACATATTCTAATAGGGTCTCTCTTGCTCTCTTTTTAATGCCGATTGCTAACATGATCTGTTATGTAAGAAGCTCTCAGAAGTGCATCAGGGGACTCCAAAATCTGGGGTGTTTGACTACCTAAAATGATTTTTCAAAGGCCTCAATCAAACTCCATTTGTCCTAGGCTAGGCTCTGCTTCTGTTTCTGAGGGACCCCGTAACTGTGAGTGGGTAAACAAAGCAGGGGCAGCTTGCCCTCAGGAAGAATGTGGCTGAAAGTATAACTAGTGTATATAAAAGAGCTTAAATAGGGAACTTGGCTGAGAATGTCCTTAATGATTTACATAAACTGGCCAATCAGAAGGAGCCCTGGTGCTGTAGTGTGCTGCTAATAGTAAGATCAGCAGCTTGAAACCACCAGCCATTGCACTGGGAGAAAGATGAGGCTTTCCACTCTGGAAAAGAT
>NW_022103922.1:33835746-33837405 GCF_000313985.2 Echinops telfairi
TTCACAACAGCGTGGGCATTCTCCCTGGCCCTGCACCTCTCACCTCCATCAGATTTTTCCCAGTGCCTCTCTCCTGCCACCAGAGGGTGGACTCCTGGGAAGCCGAGAAGGTGGGCTACTCTGGCCAGATTTTTCTTCTGTGCAATTAGGAACCTTTGGTTGCTGAGTCTATTCCAACTCCTAGCGACCCTCTGGAACTGCTGCCTAGGATTTCCAAGGCTGGCACTCTTTGTCAAAGCAGACTACTGTAGCTTGCTCCCACGGAGCAGCCAGTGGGTTTGAACCACCAACTTGCCAGTGAGCCTCTGACAACCACTTCAGCATCAAGGCTGCTTTTCTGTGGAGTACAGGCTTGCTACCTGTCAGCGGAATGAAGGAATACACTCATCCTCTGGACCCATCCTGGGCCTGGGTCACGTTCTGTCCGTGATTCCTGCGAGGTTTGGGAGCTGATGCCCAGATGATAGGAAGCTGAAGGGGCAGGCTGCAGAGTCAAAACTGAGGAAGAACGAAAAGGGCCCTAAGCCAGGGAGATGAACCTTTGGGGTGGGGTGGGTTTAAGCCTTTCCTTCAGACTGTCCCCCCTGCTCTCCCTGCACAGTGGACTTGGCCACAGCCGAAGGGACAGACTCGGGCTCTGGATGGGTCATAGAAACCCTGACCAGCAGGCAGTTGGCCTTTCTGGTCATGAAGTTAGGAGACTCAGGGAGAGAAGAGAGAGAGGGGAACGCAGGGAAACCAGGAAGGAGGGGAGGGAGGCAGCAGAGACCAAGTTTCTTGGTGTGCTTCACCATAATTGGATCTTGGGGATATTATCCCAGAAGGATGCCAAGTTTCTAAACTAAGTACAACTCACTTTCCAAACTTTAAATGACTTCAGGGACCACAATGATCCCAAAGAACAAACTAGAATTTAAATTATGTTCTCAGGGCGCTGGCCAGCCCTTTGAAGGTTGTGCCTCAGGCACACAAGGCGGGGCGAGGGGACATGACTGGCCTGACCCTTCACCTCTCACACGTTCAGAGCCCCCCACCCTGCTGCTTCAGATCTAGTGTCACTATCTCTGGCATGCGTCCTCTTCCCAACAATTAAGAAATGAATGCTTCTTGTTCACCATGGTTCTGACAAAGGTAAGAGCAGTTTGGGATGAAAGGAACATTGACGTCTTCCTTCACCTGGCTCCGTGTGGACCCTCAAATTGGAGGGAACCGATAAAGGGGATAGATCAAACACGTCCGCTGACCTAACGCTCTCACCGAGCCAAGTAGACCCGTCACACTTCGCGAGTCTCCAAGACCAGCTGGCTTCGCCACATCACTGTCCAGAGGGGAGGGGCTGGCTCAAGGGCACACCAAAAGGGGTGGGAATTTGCCTAAAACCACGCAGTCTCCTGCTTACACATACTTGTCTCTCCTTGGTTCAAACTTCTGTGCTCTTTGTCCTTTGGTTGGGGGACTGCCGAGGGCTGATAAGAAGACCTGTTTCTGGATCTGGTGCACACAACCAAAGGCCAACCTGACTTCCTGCCTCAGCATCACAGGTAGTACTGCGTCCCGGCCACTGAGAGGCACTGTCACCCTCAGAGTGACCAGCCTTTCTGGCCCATTCTTGATGTCAACATCTGCGTCTTAAAAGAGACACAGAAAAGATTGAGGGCT
>NW_022103922.1:33839020-33847322 GCF_000313985.2 Echinops telfairi
AAAAAAAAAAAAAATTTGATGTAGAATCCCAGAAACCCACAGAGGCAATGCGACCCTGTTCTTAAGAATCTCTACGAGTCAGAATCAACTCGATGACTATGAGCTTGGTTTTGAGTTCAAGATCCTGTCTATGGATCTGTTGACGGATGTTTGAGTTGTTACCAGTTTGGGATTATAATGAATAATGATGCTATGAACTTCATTGTCTACATAAGCCTGTGCATGCACTTCTGTTGAATGCATACCTAGAAGATTTTTTAAACGAGTATGTATTTTTTCAATAAAATAAATAAGACATATTTTCAAAATGGCTTTATCAATTGACATTCCCAAACGCAGTTGACAAGCGTGACTTGATCCCTTCCTCACCCACACGTGTACAAGACGTCTCACTGCTCTGATGACTGCATGCATAGGAGAATCTCAACGAGGTTTGTATTTCAAACTCCCTGGTTACTAGTGATGCGAGGCTTCTTTTTTCACATGCTTAATGGTCATTTTTAATAAGCTTGTGTGATGTTTCTGTTCAGGTCTCATTTTTTATATTGGCTTATTTGAGGGGGGAGGGGTTCCTTGTTAATTTATAGTATTGTCTTACACTTTGGAAGCAAATCTTTCCCTTGTTTAAATATTGTAAATATCTCCCTCAACCTCTTTCTTGCCTTGCTCATTCTCTTGATAACGCCTTTTCATGAATACTCACTACCCACTCATGGCAATGTTGTGAGACAGGGTAGAACTGATCCCTAAGTTTCGGAGCCTGGAAATCTTTACGAGTGCAGACAGTGTCATCTTGCTCCCACGGAGTAACTGGTGAGTTTGAAATGGCAATTTTGTGGTTAGTAGCCCCATGCTTAAACCCCAGGGCTACTTCTTTTCAAGAACATAAGTTCTTAATTTGATGAAACCTAATTGATCCCTCATTTATCTCTATGGATCGTGCTGTTTAGGTCCTGTCTAGGACATCTTAAGCTACTCCGTGTTTTAAATTAATCAGAGCGTTTATCCTCTCTCCAATAATACAATTGTCTTAGAACACTTTAACTCCATTCCCTCTCCTGATTCATGTGATGATGTTATGTATATTTTAACTTCTATGTATATTTTAAGCCCAACGAGGCATTAGGACTATCATTTTGTGTAGTTTGTATTCAGATAGATCCACATATTTGTAATTTACCACTTTTGATTGCTCTTCATTTTATCTGGCATTTCTGACCTACCATGGGAATCGTTTTATCTGCCTGGCCTTTAGTTTTCCCTTTGTTGAGGCTCCGCGGCTGATGGCTTCTCTCCCGTTAATATTTACCAGATCGCATCTTCGTTCCTAGCATTTCTGAAGGGTTTTAAGGAGTAGAAAGTTCTAGTTTGCCACTTTGTTTCTCTTGGCACTTGAAATATATCTTCTGGTTATCATTTATCCTATTGAGATATGAAACTGAATTATTGCTTCCTTGAAGGTGACTTACCTTTTTCCCCTGCCTGCTTGTAAGATTTTCTCTTGTCTTTGGTGCTTAGCAGTTACGCTCTGGTGAGTCTCCCTGTAGATTTCTTTTTACTTATGGTATTCCACTGGAGGTTCTTGACTTGATATCTTTCACACACTTTAGAATGAATATTCTGAAGCACTATCTCTCCCTTTTCGTCCTCTTTCTCAGAGCAGTTACAGGTCTTAGAACTGTCTCCTGAGTTTTAGAGGCACCCTGGTGGGGTGGGGTGTTAAGCATTGAACAGCTAACCACACTGTCGTTGTCTCAAGTCCAGCTGCACAGAGGGAGAAAGAGAGGCTGCCTGCTCCCACGAAGGTGACAGATTTGGAAACCCTAGGGAGTTGTTCCTCCTGGCCCGGAGGGTTGCTGTGGAATCCACTCCGTGGTGGTGAGTGGTGACTCTCAGAGATCTAGTAGTTTCCTTTTCTTATCCCTCCACGCCTCAGACGGCTCCTTCCGCATTTTTATTCCGATGAATCATTCAGCTCATGACTTTTCCTCAGGTGTGATTTTCTCTTCGAACCACCCATTGAGTTCTTGTTCTTTTTAGTTCTAGAATTTCCGTTTGGTTCTTTCATTTCATTTCTTTATTTTTAAATCATTTTACTGGGGGCTCATACAACTCTCATCACAATCCATCCATCCATCCATTGTGTCAAGCACATTTGTACATGTGTTGCCATCATCATTCTCAAAACATTTGCTTTCTACTTGAGCCCTTGCTATCAGCTCCTCATTTTTTCCCCTCCCTACCCCTCCTCCCTCATGAACCCTTGATAATTTATAAATTATTATTATTTTGTCATGTCTTACACTGTCTGATGTGTCCCTTCACCCACTTTTCTGTGGTCCGTCCCCCAGGGAGGGGCTTATATGTAGATCCTTGTAATTGGTTTCCCCTCTCTACCCCACCCTCCCTCCACCTCCAGGTATCCCCACTCTCATCACTGTTCCTGAAGGGGTCATCTGTCCTGGATTCCCTGTGTGTCCAGTTCCTATCTGTACCGGTGTACATCCTCTGGTCTAGCCAGATTTGTAAGGTAGAATTGGGATCATGATAGTGGGTGGGGAGAAAGCATTTAAGAACTAGAGGAAAGTTGTATTTTTCATTGTTGCTACCCTGCACCCTGACTGGTTCATCTCCTCCCCTCAATCCTTCTGTAAGGGGATGTCCAGTTGCCTACAGATGGGCTTTGGGTCCCCATTCTGCACTCCCCCTCATTCACAATGATATGATTTTTGTTCTTTGATGCCTGATACCTGATCCCATTGACAACTCGTGATCACATAGGCTGGTGTGCTTCGTCCATGTAGGCTTTGCTGCTTCTGAGCTAGATGGCCGCTTGTTTATCTTCAAACCTTTAAGATCCCAGACGCTATATCTTTTGATAGCCGGCCACCATCAGCTTTGTTCACTATATTTGCTTATGCACCCACGATCGTGTCGGGAAGGTGAGCATCATGGAATGCCACTTTAATAGAACAAAGTGTTCTTGCATTGAGGGAGTACTTGAGTGGAGGCCCCCATTTAGTTCTTTTAAATGTGTTTATACTTATTGGCTGAAACTCTCAATCTCTTATCTCCCTGAACGTGGTAAGCACCATTCTCCTGAAGCTTGGGTCTGGAAATACCGTGGGCCTCTTTTTATTTTCTCTCTTTCTGTTTCCTGTTAGCTTTCATTTATCTTGTCTTTCTTCAGTGTGTGCCAGATGTTTTCTTTGAAATTTTATTTGTAGAAATAGTTGAGGACTGATCTGATGTTGTTTTTCTCTGCTAGGGACTTGGGAACACTGAAAAATGGAATCACCCCAATGCATTTTCAAGGTTTGGAAGGATTTAAAACTGAGGTCCAGCACTTGTAAGTGCCTACATCTTTATTCACCCTTATTGCTATGGTACAGTACTTTGGAGTCCTAGGGCAAAGAAGAAAACTTTATTTAGGAGCTGAGAAAACAGTACAGAGGCTATATCTGACCTCTGGCTGCACCAGGAAGAAGGATAATCCATCCCTACACCAGCCCACAGCCTAGTGTCATGAGTCAGAGGTCGGGCATGCCTTCACCGTCCATCTTTCTCCGCCCTATTCTGACACCAACTACTCTTCCCAAGGTACTCAACTTTTCAGCTGGGTTCGATCATCCAAGGCTTGGCCACACTCACAGACAATACTCACTGTTATTAAGGAGGTTTCCAGGTTACCAAAAGCCAGAATTAGAAAACATTACAGATAGTCTTTAGCCCACACCTCTTGAAAGCCAGCAGCCACATCTTTCTCTCTCACTCTGGTCTTTAGGCTCTCAACCAAGCAGTTTCCTGGCCTCTGCCTTTGCCTCCTGGCCAGGAAGTCTGCACACTGCTCTGTCTTACAGGCTCATAGTCTTGGCACTGCTGCTCTGTTCTGTCTCATGGTCTCCTTGCCTCTGGTTTAGGCTCTGCACGTTAGACAGAGACCGAAATCTCGAATGTGCCCTGCTGGTGACTCTTCTTTGATGGTCTTGGGATTCTCTCTGCTTCTGAGACAGCTCTCGTACAGCCAGAGGAATGGCAACTGAAATTGCTAATCCCCTCTACTCAGGGTTCCCATATCCTATTCCCAGGGTTGTTGCTAGATGTCATTGGGTGAGTTCTGGCTCATAGCAACCCTGTGTACGACAGGATGAAACGCTGCTTAGCCTGAACCAGCTTCACAATTGTTCTTATGTTTGAGGCCAGCATGGCCGCTACTGTACCACTAAATCTTGTCAAGGGCTTTCCTCTTTCTTGCTGTCCCTCTACTTTTCTAAGCATGATGTCTCTCCTGACCAGATGTCCAGAATACGTGAGATGAAGCCTCCTCAGTTTGGCCTTCACGGGGCATTCTGGTTGTACTTCTTCCAAGACAAATGGTTTGTTCCTTTGACTGTCTGTGGTACTTCAATATTCTTCACCAGCACCATCATCGAAACGCACCGATTCTTCTCTGGTCTTCTTTATTCAGTGTCCAACTTTCACATGCACAGGGAGGCCATTGAAAATCCCGTGGCTTGGGTCAGGGGCAGCTTAGTCCTCAAAGTAACACCCTTGCTCTTCAACACTTGCAAGAGGTCTTGTGCAGCAGATGGACCCAATGCGATGTGTCCTTTGATTTCTTGACTGCTCTTCTATGGACATTGATTGTGGATCCAAGCAAGATGAAGCCCTTGATAACTTCCATCTTTTCTCCACTCATCATGACGTTAACCTATTGGGCCAGTTATGAGGATTTTGATCCTCTTTACATTAAGTTGTAATCCATCCTGAGGGTGGCAATCGTCATCAGCAAGTACTTCAAGTCTTCCTCACTTTTAGCAAGGTTGTGTCATCTGCATATCACCGATTGTGAATAAACCTTCCTCCGATCCTGATGTCATATTCTTATTTATATCATCCAGATTTTCTGATCATTTGCTTAGTATACAGATTGAATAATTGTGGTTAAAAGATACAACCCTGGAGCACACCTTTCCTGATTTTAAACCAGGCAGTATTCCCTGTTCTGTTCACACAACCGCCTCCTGGTCCATGCACACCTTCTGCGTGAGCACGGAGTATTTTGGAATCTTCTCATTCTTCCCAGGGCTAGCCATAGTTTGTTATGATCTATACAGTTTAATGCCTTTGCATGGTCAATAAAGCACAAGCAAATCTTTCTGGTATTCTCTACTTTCAGTTATGATCCATCTGATCCCAACAACAATATCTTTTCTTTTGCATCGTCTTCTGAATCCAGCCTGAATTCCTGGCAGCTCCCTGTCAATATAGTGCTGCAACTCTTGTTTGGATGATCTTCAGGGGGAAATTTGCTTGTATGTACTGCCAATGTTTTTTTCTATAATTGGCACATTTTGTTGGGTCACCTTTCTTTGAAATAGGTAAAAATATGGACTCTTCCAGTCAGTTGGCCAAGTAGCTGTCTTCCAAATGTCATGTGTCGATGAGTATGTGCTTCCAGTGCTTCATCGGTTTCTGGAAGCATTTCCATTGGTATTCCATCAATTCCTGGAGTCTTGGTTTTGTTAATTACCTCAGCGCAGCTTGAACTTCTTCCTTCAGTGCTGTGAGTTCTTACTCGTATGCTAACTCCTGAAATGGTGGGATGTTGACTCGTTCTTTTTGTCACCGTGACTCTGTGACTCCGTGTATTCTTTCCATCGTCTTTTGATGCTCCCTGCATTGTTCAATATTTTGCCCATAGAATCTTTCAATATCACAACTGAGGTTTACTTTTTTTCTCGAGTTCTTTCGGTTTAAGATATACATTCTTCCTTTTTTTGTTTTCTAACTACAAGTCTTTGCACAATTCACTGCAATGTTTTGTCTTCTGGAGCTGGCCTTTGAAATTTTCTATTCAGCTCCTTGACGTCATCACTTCTTCCATTTGCCTTAGTTACTCTATGTTCAAGAGCTAGTTTCAGAGTCGTTTCTGACATCCACTTTGGACTTTTCTTTCTTTACTGCCTTTTCAACGGCCTTTTGCTTTCTTCATAAATGATGTTCTTGGTGGCATCCCATAGCCCATCAGGGCTCCTGTCATGAGTGTTCAAAGCAGAAAGTCTGTTCTTGAGATGTTCTAGGTGGGATGGACTTAGGTTATATTTTAGCTCTCTTGGACTTGTTTTAATTTTCTTCAGTTTAAACTTGTACTTATATATGAGCCATTAGTGGTCTGTTCCGCAGTCAGGCCCTGGCCTGTTTGAGCTGCTGATATTGAGCTTCTCCATTGTCCCTTCCCACAGAGGTAGTCGGTCTGTGTTCTGTGTATTCCAGCTGGAGACATCCACACATATAGTTGCCTTTTGTGTTATTAAAAAGAAGTATTTGCAAAAAAATAAAAATAAAAATAAATAAATAAAAAGAAGTATTTGCTATGAACAAGTCACTGGTCTTGCAAAATTCTTTCATACGATCTCCAGCATTGTTTCTATCACCAAGACCATATTTTCCAATTACTGTTTCTCCCTCATTGTTTCCAACTTTTGGGTTCTAGCCTCCAATAATTATCAATGCACCTTGATTGCGTGTTTGATAAATTTCTTTTTTTTTTTTTTCAAAAAAATATTTTTATTGAAATGCCTTATTCATTCCAACATATCCCTTACCTTCCCATACAGTTCTGTTGTTCAATCCCATCGGGTGGGGCTGTACAATTATCAAACCCCTTCTTCCTCCCTTTCCTCCCCAGCCCCCACATGATGAATTTCTAACTGAAGATGTTGGTAGAATTCCTCAATTTCTTCTTAGTGGTTGGTACATAAATTCGAATAATAGTCGTATTGATTGGATTTCTTGAATGTATATATATACTATCCTATCACAATCAACATTGTCTTTCTAGATCTTGAAATGTCCTTCTAACAATGAATATCATAATGCCATTCTTCTTAATTGTGTCATTCCCAGCATAGTAAACTACGATTTTCTGATTCAAAATGGCCAATACCAGTCCGTGTCAGCTCACTAATGCCTAGGACATCAATCTTTATGCTTTCCATTTTATATCATTCATTCATTTCCTTTTGACTTCCAATTTTTCTAGATTGATACTTCATACGTTCCAAGTTCCCATTATTAGCAGATTTTTGCAACTGTTTCTTCTCATTTTGAGTCACAGCCATAAGCACATGAAGGTCCCAAAGGTTTTACTCCCACGGGCTTTACTCCAGTCATGTCCTGTGTTGATTCTACTTTGAGAAGGAAGCTCTCCCATAGTCACATTTTGAGTTCCCTCTGACCTGAAGACCCAAGGACCAGAGCCCTGATAGTGTAGTAATTACACCAGAAGGTCAGCACTCAAAGTCACCAGACTTTGTGGGAGAACGAGGAGCCTTTCTATCCCATAAAAAGTAGAGTCTCAGAACCCCACAGGGGCAGCACAACTAGAGGACCGTGAGAATCAACAGTCAGAATCAACTAGGTGGCAGTGAGTTTGATTGGGGCTGGAGTCTGACCTGAGGAGTTCATCTCCTGGCCTTCGACAGTGTTCTGTTTCTATTGATGAAGCCTTCCGTGTGTGAGCATGGTTCGAGACTGCCCATAAGGTTTTCAGTGGCTAAGTCCTCAGAAGTGGACAATTGGCTCTTTCTTCGCAGTCTGTTCTTAGTCCGTTCTCTGCTGAAACCTGTTCCCTTTGGATGACCTTGCTGGTGTTTGAAATACCAGTTGCATCGCTTCCAGCATCATAGCAACACACAAACCACCACAGTACAACAAGCTGACAGGCGAGCGGTAGATTGACATCGTCACACCCAGTCAGTTAGTGGGAGCTACAAAGATGTGGATAAATGAACTGTACTAAGGAATTTAACTTAACTACATGGGCTCTTCACAATGGAGCTTGCACTTAAAGCCTGTTCCCCAACTCCAAATGATTGTCAGTAGTACTTTTTAGCATCTCAATGGATCCCCCCAGAAAATGTAAATACCCTAGATGAGAAGTCTACTCAAGTTCTGGTTTTATCTCTCTAGGTCTTCAGTGTTCCCAGAAACTTATCTCCTATAACTCCTCATTGTCTTATTATCTCTTCAACGCTTTACAAAGATTTTAAAAATATGTTTTGTCCAATGTTTGTAATTGTCCTCGGCAGAAGAGTACATCCAAATTACACCACTCGTTCTTTTTTTTTTTTTAATCCTTATTTATTTATTTATTTCAGTGTTTTTATTTTAATCATTTTATTAGGGGCTTATACAACTCTTATCACAATCCATACATATATCAATTGTGTAAAGCGCATTTGTACATTCATTGCCCTCATCATTCTCAAAACATTTCCTCTCCACTTAAGCCCCCAGC
>NW_022103922.1:33848316-33857042 GCF_000313985.2 Echinops telfairi
TGCTTCTGAGCATGATGGCGTTTGATCGCTACGTGGCCATCTGCAACCCCCTTAGGTACCCTGTGGTTATGAGCAAGGCTGCCTATGTGCCCATGGCTGCCGGCTCCTGGGCAGCTGGTATCATGAACTCCATCGTACAGACGTCTCAGGCAATAGGGCTGCCTTTCTGTGGGGACAATGTCATCAACCACTTCACCTGTGAGATCCTGGCTGTCCTGAAGTTGGCTTGTGCTGACATCTCCATGAATGTGATCAGCATGGTGGTGGCCAACATGATCTTCCTTGCAATCCCAGTGCTGTTCATTTTTGTCTCCTATGTGTTCATCCTCACCACCATCCTGAGGATCCCCTCAGCAGAGGGAAGGAGAAAGGCCTTCTCCACCTGCTCGGCCCACCTCACGGTGGTGGTTGTCTTCTATGGGACCATCCTCTTCATGTATGGAAAACCCAAGTCTAAGGATCCACTGGGGGCTGACAAACAGGATCTTTCAGACAAACTCATCTCCCTCTTCTACGGGGTGGTGACCCCCATGCTCAACCCCATCATCTACAGCCTGCGGAACAAGGACGTGAAGGCTGCTGTAAAGAACTTAGTGGCTCAAAAAGAGTTTGACTGAGTCATTGTCACCAATATTCCCAAATCGCTGGAGCACATGACCTTCAAACCCTTGGTGTTGGATGAGAACATGGTAACCCGGAAAAGTGGATAATGTGACAGAGAAAAGCTCCTCTTTATTTTTGACATTGCTCATTAGTAGGCTTGCTTCACATATACTTTTCTGTCTTATTTCTTAATGCCAGTTTTCTACCCAAATATTAAATCCTCTGATAGCAGATTTGAATGTTCATCATGAGCAACAGCGACAAATAAATAAACACAAAAGTACAGTTATACAGGGATTGTGAGATACACCATTTTATTCTGTATAGAACTTCTCCTTACTCTACTCTTCATTGGTCTCATTCCAAACAGCTCTATTTTATCCAATGTGGGGGTCAACTGGAAAGTCTTAGCCCTCTAACATACAGTAATGTGCCTCACCATCATGGTATGGCTTAGCTCTAGAAATAGGATAAGGTAGTGGCTACTTTGATTTGATTTGATGAAAACAATGAAGATGCCATTGACCACATTCTTTTTCTTGTCACTGTAGGGAGGCTCAGAAGCAAACATGCCACCCCCACCCCCACCCCCACTCCCACTGCAGTCATAGTAGAGTTTATCGTGAGTAGGTGCTAGTGACGCCCAAACTTTTTCCCGTGCAATGGACAGGATGCATCAGAGTTACATTCAGCACACACTCCCATGGGTATGCCCACATCATGCTGAAACCCTAAAAGGCTTGAGTCGGGAAGCAAATGGAAAAACAGTGCTCAATCCCACAACTAATGCTAGGCCGGCCATGACCGCTCCTCTCAGCCGTGCGGCAGAGGTCAGATCAGCTGCGGATTCCGGGCAGCTCCCGGAATCCTGCCCCAAAGCTCGTGACTTCCTCTTCTGCTCAAGGATCATACTGAATTATGATGAAAAGTGACTCTATTGTAAGGATCATTTTAAATCCTACACTTGATCTTAGCCAAAAGGCCAAGAAGCAACCATTTTAAATCCTATTTAATTTATATTTGTAAAATTAGCTATTGCTAAACTTTGGTTCTTTAACCACTATTAGGCAATGACAGTATATGATTAGTCTGTGAACATATATGTTCTTTCCCCCACTCTTCCTTCCACAGCCCATGTTAAATCAGACCCAAGCCTTTGCCTCTCATAGGTTTTTGTTGGTGGTAGTTCAATAGGGTCTATGGGGCCGGGGCGGGGAGCGGGACGGGGAATGATGCAAAGAATTTAAACAACTGGAATTCATCAGCTCTTTCACCTTTGTAAAAGTCTAAGCCCACTAAGGAGATACATTCGGTTCCCTGATGGAGAAAGGACGAGAAGAGTGCCCATGAGAACAAGAAAACCAAACCAACTCTGTCACGGAGTCCACTGACTCAGAGCGACCCTCTGGGTCAGGGTGGGATGGCCCCTGTGTGTTTCCGAGACAGCCACTCTTTCCAGGAGTAGAAAGCCTCCTCATTTCCTGTGAGGGCAAGAAGGAAGGAGAAATTCTTAAAGGCAGGCAAAGGATAGGTATTGGCAGTCACCTGGGATTGGAATGGCTGCTTAATGCTCCCCACAGAGCTTCTCAAAGATGTAGATCCCCCCACACACACACACACTGATACATTACTTAGTGAAGAGGGTGGTTTCTGAGCCTTCCCAGGTAGCACAGTTGGGTGGTAGTTCATGCCAGCATTTCCACACTCCCTGGACCTTCTGATCTCTTCCTCCATACTCGGCAAATTCACTTCCAGCCCCTTCACTCATTTACTCTGGATCGTTGTTGGGTCCCGGCTTCATGAACCCATGACAGCAATGATTAGCCTTGGCAATCCTTTCACCCTAAATCAGAGACGTGGCTCCATACCAAGAAACTCTCCCCTTCTGGTCTTGGATCCTTCCCGCCCAACACTCTCAAGATCCACTGCCATCCAGAGTTCCCACGTTGCTTCTGGTACATACTAACTGGATCGTAAAATTCTGTTGGTGACTAAGTGATTTGCTTTTTCCTCTCAGGAGCTTGAATGAGCAGGGATACGAGAGGAGGCTGCGGTGAGCATAACACCTGCCTTAGCTGAGAACTTTGTCTGATCTCCAGGCAAAGGGAGGAGCTGCTTCTGCCCGGAGGGTTCAAGTGAGAACCTAAGGTCCATCGATCTTAGGTGCCTGCATTCAAACACCCTTACTGCCAGGACTCAAGCTTCCACTTTTCACCTACCAGAACCTTCATCTTTGGAAAGTTGTCGAGGCTACAGATTCAGTCTCCTTTGACAATTTAATTTTGACAATTAAATTATTTTTTTTAATTCTTCTATTTAGCACAATCTGCCCTCTGGGTGCCTAAGACGAGGATTTCTTTTAAAGCATTCGTAGAGACTGTTTTAGATTTCTAGTGCCGCCGTAACAGACATAACACAAGTTAATGACTTTGAAAAACAAATTTACTTTCTCCTGGGTGGGAAGTAAGACGTCCCAACCCAGCGTGCTGGCTCTAGAAGAAGGCTTTTTTCTCTTGGCCCCCTCTAGAGAAAGTCCTTGCTTCGGCTTCCTGGCTCCTTGGAGAGTGTTATGTGTCTTTACATGTGTCTTATCCTTTCTCTCTCTCTCTCTCTCTCTCTCTCTCTCTCTCTCTCTCCTCTCTCTCTCTCTCTCGGCTCAATTATTTAGCCTTTTTATAAAATATCATAAAAGAGATTGACTCAGCTGGCTTAGTGGCTATGGTTGCTAACCACAAGGTCAACAGATTCTAAACCACAAGCTGCTCCTCGGGAGAAAGACAAGGTTTTCTACTCCTGTAAAGAGTTACAGCCTTAGAAATCCAGAGGCAGTCCCAGCCTGCCTAGAGGGTCACTGAGTCAGAATTGAGTGGATGCCAGTTGAGAACACTGCTGTGTTATTAGCATAACACAGACAACCCATTCCCAAATGGGATTGTAACCACAGGCATAGGGGTTAGGATCTATCACACATATTTTTGGAAGACATGATTCAATCCATAAAAGCTTTCTGGCTCATATTGCATAGCCTGAATTTCAGTTGGCTTATCCAACTTCAGGGCTTACCTGGTTGTTAACAGAATCAATTCTACTACCCTAACGAATTCCATTAACCCATATTGTCGAAGCGTTAGCTGCTCTCCTTCTCTACTTGCACTTCTTTAAGACTGGACTGTTGATCCCCAACTCTCTGTCCCATTGGTCGAACATCTCCTACAAAGTTACTGTATTGTTTTTCTATTGCAGTCAATAGTTTCGCAGTTTGAGCCAACACTCATTTATTATGAGTGTATGGTACTCCTCTCGTGGGTTCTTTGTCCAGAATATCAGATCACTGAATTCAAACACGGTGTCTTCTGGACTGAGTTCTCAGGTTCTCCCCTGGAGACTCTAGGGGGAAAATGAACGTCCAAGTTTATTCATGTTGGTGGTGGAATTTCAACAACCCCTACATATATAATTCAGTACCATTGATTATACTCTTTGGGTTGTACAACCATTATGGATATCCTACTCCAAATTGTTCCACCACCATTAAAATGACCGCAATGTCCCCTAAGCAGAACCTCTTCCTCCTTCCCCCACGGCAACCATAGGTCAAGCTTGTTTTCTTTTGTTTGTCGTTTCCTTGATGGCATAGTCACACACCATGCACTTCCATGCCTAGGAACAATTTTGACGATGACACAGGGCCACCCGGTGTTTTGTCCTGTTGATCCAAAGGTCCCTATGGGTTGGAACCGACTCAATGGCACCTCACAACAGCGTCTGCACCCACACAGATTCCCAGCGTCGGGAGCCCTGACGCTGGCCACTGGGAGTCAGAGTGGACTTGATGGGAGCTGACCGGTCTTAGCTCTGCATTTGGACACCAGCTGAGAATGCAGGTCCGCAGAGGGACCGCTAATGACAACCAAGGACCTGTTTCTAAGTCCCAACTGGTGACACGAGTGCTACATAGTTCTCTCAATACTTTGGTCGTTAGGGAGAGAACCTGACTAGATCAAGAACTGAACTGACTGAGATTAAGTTTTATTCATTCAGTCAAAAGAGGATATAAGAGGGACAACCAGTCAGCCATCAAAATGGTACACTCCTTCTGGAAGTTCCTGTTTGGAAGTAACTGCCCAGCCAGAGACATTTTCCAGAGACTCGTGTATCTTGTCCACTGTATCTTGTATCTTGCCCATGATTGGGAGTATGGCCTTGGTTGTTCACTACGGGTCCCTGTGCCGTAGCGCGGAAGCAGTTGTTTGCCATTCCCAGGCCCTACAGGAGTCCTGGTGCCATAGTGGGTTACACTTGGATTTGCTAAGCCCAAGGTCAGCAGTTTGAACCCAACTGCCCGGAGGGAGAAAGGTGAGGTTGTTTGCTCCTGAAAACATTTAAAGTCTCAGAACTTGGAAACTCTGAGGGGCAGTTTTATTCTGTCCTAAAGGGTTGCTGTGAGTCACAGTGGGCTCTGTGGCAGTGGATTTTATTGGTCCCTAAATTGAGAGTTCAGAGAAGGAAGGAAAATGCTCCCAAGGCCCTGAACATCTGCATAGTGTGACATTAAGCTTCGTGAGTCCTGACCTGCACCCTGGTATCACAGTTTACCAGCCTCCCGTTAGCCCTCCAAAGACAGGAGACCATGAAGAGGAAGGTGACATTAATTTTTATTTTCTGCTCTCTTTTCCTACTTATTTTAGTAACTTTAAAACTTAAAAATTTTTAATTTTATTTGTAGTTATGGAATTCTTTCTTCCATAAAATCTTAGTCCTACTTTATAAAGCAGGGCAAGGCTGTTTCCTTGCTACACATTGATTTCATAAGTTCAAGTTCACCACAGTTGCTTGACTCAAAGACAATGAATGAGGATGGTGAGATTCTGATGAACACACAGATTTGGAATTAGGAGTTATGGATAGCAGGTGTAGTCATACCATTGTCAGCTTCTACCTTGTCTCTATTTTGTCTTATTGTCTGCTGCAGAGAAAATGTTGATGCATACAGAGGAGTAGTGTGCACAGGGTCACGTTTTTTTGGAAATGGCTCGCTTTGCAATGGCAGGCTACTCCTCTATTAAAATAAGATGAAACCCTAAAAAAGTAGGGAATTTTTGTTTCAATAATATCTTAAGCTTAATATATTAAGCTTACTTAATAGATGCTCAAGTCCCTTGTCATAAACATAAAGCCAGAGAAGTCGCATCTAAAACTTACCGTGAATGTGACACTACTCATCGTGCTGTTTGTCACTTGTTAAGGTACAATCGGCTGTGACATTGTAGTGAGAACGTGCACTGAGCAGATGACTCTGAGCTTTGCCTGGCCCTTAATTGAGAGCAGAGCGCATGTGTACTCCCTTGTATAATTTTTAGATGAGTGGACATGCATAGGCTTGGATTAAAGAAGAGATCTGTGCAGAACTACGCTTGTTCTAATCAAGGACACATTTAGAGAAGTTCAAATATGCACAGAGATGACAGGGAAATATTTATCTGAGGGTTGTGCAATCATGAGCAGATTCAGCAGCACACATGGAAACGGCCGCCTCGAGTGTGTTAAAAATAGAAACATGTTTGTGGGAGCCTTTTTTTAAACTACATATTAAACATTACTTAAAATGTATTAAAAAATAAAACTCAAATCAAATACTTGTCGAGTATTTGACAAACCTCCATCTGGGAAAAAATTGGTTCTAAGTTGATCAAACTAGATTATTCAAGAGGTATGTAAAAGGTGCTTTTAAACACGTACGAGTATGTCAGATAAAAAATATGTTTAATAACAATATAAAGAATCTACAAAATCTTTTTTTTTTACTTCAGAGGGATGAGTTCAACATAAAGCATCATGATTCTAAAAAGCTAAAAGAGACCAGAGTGACATACTTACTCCAGCTGTGGTAGAGCCGGACTCCTTATTTTAGAAGACAAAGCGGGTATCAGTTAAAATATACTCGTGAGAATGATGAGAGGATACAACCTGGGCAGACCTTTCCTGGTTTTAAACCCTATAGTCATTCCCTTGTTCTGTTCGCACAACTGCCTCTTGATCCATGCACACGCTCTGCAGGAGCACAATGAAGTGTTCTGGAATTCCCGTTCTCCTCAAGGTGATCCATAGTTTATGATCCACACAGTCGAATGCCTTGGCACAGTCAATAAGACACAAGGAAGCACCTTTCTGGTATTCTCTGCTTTCCACTGAGATGCAGCTGACTTAACAGTGATATCCCCTATTCCACATCTTCGTCTGAATTTGGCTTGAATTTCTGAAGCTTCCTGTCAATGTACTGCTGCAACTGTTTCTGAATTATCTTCAGCAAAAATTTCCCTGCATGCAATATTAATGGTATTGTGCATTAATGTCCACACTCATTCTTTGGAATGGGCACAAATGTTGATTTCTCCCAGTTGGTCGGCCAGGTACCTCTCTGCGAATGTGTGCTTTCAGTGCCTCATCGGCTTATTGCAACGTTCCCCTTGGTGTTCTGTCAACTCCTGGAGCCCTGTTTCTCGCTAATGTCTTCTGTGCTTCCTGGACTTCTTCTCTTGGTGCCGTCTAGTCTTTACCATATGCCACCTCCTCAGATAGTTGAACACCAACCAGTCCCCTTTGGTACAGTGACTGTATTTCTTCCATCTTCTTTGGATACTTCTTTTGATTTCTGCGTCCTTCAGTGTTTTGCCCAAAGGATCGTTCAGACCTGCAACTAAAGGGTTGGTTTTTCCTTCTTCAGTTCTTCCCACTTGAGACAGGCTGAATGTGTCTTCCTTTGTGGTTTTCTAAATTCAGGTCTTTGCACATTTCATCATGATGCTCTACTTTGTCTTTAAGGCTCTCCGGCCTGCTCTTTTACTTTGTCATTTCTTCCATTTTACTTGAGCTACTCTGTGTTCAAAAGCAAAGTGTCTTCTGACATCCACTTTTCCTTCCTCTCTCTTGAAAGACCTTTTTCTTTCTCCTGTAGGACGTTCTTAATGTCATCCCATGGCGCATCGGATCTTCTGTCAACACATAGATTCTTGAGATGGTCTTGAAATTCAAGCGGGATAGATTCAAGGTCATATTTTGGCACTCGTGGACTTTCCAACTTCAACCTGAACTGACATATGCACAAGTGATGATCTGTCCTAGAGTCACCCCTGGCCTTGTTCTGGCTGCTGATGTTGAGTTTCTCCATGGTGTCATCCCACAGATATAGTGCATTTGACTCCTGTGTATTGCATCTGGCAAGGTGCATGTGCATAGTCACCATCTATGTTGTTAAAAGAATTTGCAATGAAAAAGTCATGGGTCTTGCAATTTTTTACGTGATCTCCAGCTTCACTTCTGTCATCAAGAATCTATATTTGAATTACTATTCCTTCCTCTAAGGTAGCGGTTCTCAACCTTCCTAATGCTGTGACCCTTTCATACAGTTTCTCATGTTGTGGTACCCCCCCCAACCATAAAATTATTTTCGTTGCTACTTCATCACTGTCATTTTGCTACTGTGATGAATCGGGTGACCCCTATGGCCCCTATGAATCGTTTGACCCCCAAAGGGGTTGTGACCCACAGGTTGAGAACCACTGCTCTAAACGGTCTGGAGTGACAAATTAAAGTCTTCTTTAAGGATAAGTGAGTTTGTGAAAATTACATTGGGAAGGGGCTTGGGCCCATTTGCTACCAATACTATCTCAATTATATAAATATACTGTATATTATTCTCTCCTGAAGGGTATGGCCTCTTTATGTCTGAGTGTTTGAGGCAAGAGAACTGTCTTCCAAGAGCGGTGCTTTAGGAAGTTCACTGTAACCTCATCATGTTTTCCTTTTGTAAATTTAGAAGAGGAAGAGAAGATGGATTTAAAGAGACTAAAGAAGCTGTAAGGAGCGCTGGTGGCGTAGAAGGTTAGCAGAAGGTCAGAAGTTAGAACCCACCTGTTGCTTTGAGGGGGAAGGACTAGCCATTTTGCTCCCTACAGAAATGCAGCCTCAGAAATGCAAAAGGGCAGTTCTACTCCCTTCTACAGGGTCACTATGTGTCTGAATGTCAATGGATTTAAGTGATAGGTAAACCAACTTCAATATAGAGACTATATTTGGAAATGAGCTGAACAGACTGTCAAAAGAAACAATAAGACAAACAGAAA
>NW_022103922.1:33860154-33882434 GCF_000313985.2 Echinops telfairi
CCCCACCTTCGGTCTCCCGGCCCGGGGTCCCGCGAGCCGGGAGCGGAGACCCTGGTTCGAGGCCCCCCTGTGTCGCTCCGGACCCGGGCCCCCAGCGCACCGCCGACCTTCCCGGGCAGCAGTCTTCCGACCGCGCTGTCCTGAGCTGGTCACTTGTCGCTTGTCGCCCCCTCGGTTCCGAGAGGCCGGCCTCGGAGGCGGTGCGCTCTGCTGGGCCCGGTTCTAGTCCCGGGAGTGTGGGCCCGAGTCCTCTAAATAAACCCAGTTCCGCCGCCAATCGCCCAGGTACTCCTGCGTGTCCGGGACAGTGCTGGACCCAGGCCACGGCCAGAAGGGCAGGCTTGAGTTTTGACCTTGCTCTGCAGAAATTGACCCTTAGGATTGGAGAGGGCATTAATTGTGTTCAGTGCCTGTTGATTGCCTCCCAGGTGTTGGGCTTTAGACGTTGGGGTCAAGTCCTGCCCACTGGGAGCCTTCTGGCTAGCAAGTGAGACACCACAGGACGGGCACTCGGGACAGGAGTGTCGCTGCGGCAGGTGAAGGGCTGGATGCACAGAGGGAGACAGACGGTCGACGACCACTTTGGGTGGGAGGAAAATTAAATTAATTCCCTCCCCCTTCCCCACCAGCTGCATCAGATATTAAAAGATGTATGGGATTTGCACTTGCAGAAATGAAGGGCAGTGCTTACGGAACCAAACCAGAAGCAAACACCTAACTTACCTTCCAGGGGCTTCGGACTCACAGTGACCCTGTGGGTTTCCAAGGCTGTAAATCCCTAGGGAGCAGAAAGCCGCCTCTTTCTTCCTTAAAGGGCTTAGGGCTTGGTGGGTTTGAACTGCCCCTGGGGTTGGCAGCCCAGCGTGCAACGCACTATGCCACCAGAGCGATGTCAATCCCAACAAAGCTTAGTCCCAACAGACAAAGAAAAGCTTGAAGGAAGGAAGAGGGTTCCTTGTGTGAGGAATGCGGCATAAGATGGACACGTGCCGTCTGTCTGTCTTCCAGTTAGCTGTGAGTCGGCCCAGACACTGAAGGGGAGAGGGAATGCTTGATTCACTGTACGTTCCCTTTGGCTCACTGTGAAGTTAAGGAGTGTAGACTAGCACACTTCCCTTGAATGGCCACTACTAAATATGTTTGGGAAACATTTCACACTGTATCCTACTCTTAGAAACTCCCAGAACACAGTGGAGTCATAATAAAGGACCCAAGAATTCCCAGGGTAAAGAAACATGTTTGCTGGGGGAATGGGTGGTGGTGCGTGTGGCAGTGGTGAAAATGTTCTAAAATTGAATATGCTAAAAGCCGCTGAATGGCACACTTTTTTTAAAATCATTTTATTAGGGGATCATACAACTCTTATCACAATCCATACACACATCAATTGTGTAAAGCGCATTTGTACATTCATTGCCCTCATCATTCTCAAAACATTTCCTCTCCACTTGAACCCCCCGCATTAGGTCCTCATTTTTCCCCTCCCTCCCCACTGAATGGCATACTTTAAAAGGGTGAATTCCATGATATATGAATTCTAGCTCAATAAACTTGTTATCAAAAAGAAAGAAAACTGTTTGCGCATAATCCGCCCATTCCCATCCCACCCCCCAAAACCCACTGTCATTGAGTAACCGTCCTGTCTAGGGATTCTGAGGCTATAGATCTTGACAAGAACAGACAGCCTTAGCTTTCTCCTGTAGAGCAGCTGGTGGGTTTGAACGGCCAACCTTGTGGTTTGTCCATGGGCTTCTTTTTCCCTCTTCAGAACACCCACAGCACACTTTGGAAAATGCTGAGCTAGATTATTTCTAAAGGCCTTTTCAGCTCTACCAGTCTGACAGTACATATTTTATATTGTTTGATGAAAATCAAAATTCCAAGTTGGTTCTAAAAGCGAATCTTGTTCCTTGCCCTCAGTTCTAGGAAGCATATATTGCCTGAGCCATACAATAGACAAAGGCCTCCACTGTTGATTTGTAGGAAGTGTGGAAAATGTTCTTCAATGTGAAACAAAAACTAAGAATATAATTTTAAATTGTATTTTAATGAAAGTCCGGTTTGTGTTCCTCTCAGGTCGTCTTCTAAACCTCCTCTTTAGCGCCATCCTAGCTTGGGTACTCCTCTGGTATATAAGGCTATACAGGACACACACACACACACACACCCCTTGTAAAGATACAAGACTTTAGTCTTATCTGCCTTGATTGAAGGATTTTCATTGCCATTCCTGAGAAATGGACAGAGGAGAGTAAAGGCCTTCACTTAGTAATGATCACTTAGGAAGTCTGACCATAAACCTTGGCATAATGATGCTGCATTTTATATTCCAGTATACTGCTCAGTCTCTCTCGCACCCATGCACACGCACCCCTGCCAGAACTCCCTCTGAAGGAGAAGATTGAGACCCATGCTGTCGTCCCAGGATCTGTGTCTCCTGGCACCTGAGAGTGGTTCTGTTACCATTTAAGATGTTTTGTAATAGTACAAAGGAGGGAAACATGTAACACGCATGGCTAGGTTTCAAGAAGTTGACATTTAAGGAATTATGTAATAGGCTAGAATCCTGAAAAAGAATGTAATGAATTTTCACTTAGAGCCAGCATTCATGTGGAGGAAAGCACGCCTGTGTATTGTTTGAGACCTTCTGTGAAATGGGCCATTATAGGGTTTGGATGTTGTGAGAACACCATTCTCGTCTGGTCTTTCTTCTTTAAGCATCTCAGACAAGCTTCATGCTTAGCAGTGCCCGTCAGTGTTCAGGGAAGGGTTCTGGTCCGTATGGAGTCCTCAGGCCACATCACTAGCACTTCCTCCAGATCTAATGGAGACCCTGTCAATGTTCTCAGGCCTCGGATCTCTCCATGCAGCTAATCCTTTAAAAAACGTGGAGGATTGTTCCCTTTGTTTTTGAGGATCATGGGGATTGTTGAAGGTGACCTGCCGACATCACGGATTTCCCACCTTCGTCTTGTTGAATCACCTTGTGTTTCACCTCCAAGCCAGTACTTCTGTGCTTCTTGCTGCTACTGTCACTAGCACTGGTTTTGATATGTGGCTGGGAGCCATGATGCACTTCACAGTGATGTTTTTGAAAGAAATTTAAACAGAACTTAAGTTGCAACTCTTAAGAGATGAAATTAGATGCTGTTGCATCCAAGTCGAAGCATACCCTGTCATATGGTAAGCCTTTTAGATAAAAAGTACCATACAGTAGTACATACATAGGCCAGTAAATCTAAGTGTTTGTTAGTCTATCAAGACATATGTATAATAGGTTGTGTCTGTACTGTGCCATTGTACTTCTGTCAGTGCAATTACTTTGTATACGAAAAACACGAGATGCATATGGTGCTGTAGAAAGTTGTTGCACTGCTACATCCCTTTCTCCAGTCAAGATTTCTGAACTCTGTTATAGCCCTATGCGTGTTAGTCTGAGTTGACTAGAGAAACAAATCCATAGACACTCATGTGTATAAGAGCTTTATATTCAAGAGCAGTTGAATATTGAGAAAACAGCCCAGCCCAGATCAAGCCCATAAGCCCGATATTAGCCCATATGTCTGATATCAATCTATAAAGTCCACTTCAGACTCAGGAAACACAAGCAATGACACCGAATGCAGGAAGATCACAGGCCAGTGGGTGGGAAGTCTTGTGGATCCAATGGCATTGTAAGCATCTCAGCCCTCGCAGAGGTCTCCTCGTGGCTTCTCCTGGCTCCAGAGGTCTGGCTCCATCAGCCTCTCTCCGTGTGCCTTCTCCACAGGAATGTCTCTCAGGAAGTGAGCCCAGAGAGAAAGTGTCTCCCACCTCCAAGGAGGAAATACTGGAGTTCCCAGAATCCTCAGGAGAAGGGCATGCTCACACAGAGGCCTCATTGGCTACATCCTGATTGACAGGCTAGACTCCACCCCTACACTCTTAATCCTCAAATTGACACCAGATTATGTAACTACCACACTATAGGACCCCGAATATATATGTAGCACATGACTAATAAGAAACAGATTCTCGTCCCATAGAAGTATCTTGGCCCACCTTGTTAAGAGATGGAGGACTGATGACAGACGAGCCATGACAGTTCCTCCTGGTTTGCTGCCCTACCTTCCTGTGCTTCATCCCTTGGTTTAGACATTCTTCACTGTTGTAAGCGCCGGTCTGTCGGTTCCCACCCACACCAACATTAGGTATAGCAAAGGGAAACTCTGCCTGGAACTGCGCCATCGTCACAACCGTTGTTATTATAGTGGACCCCACTGTTGCAGCCACTGTGGCACCCCATCTCCTTGTGGGTCTTCCTCTTTTCCCCTGACCCTGTCCTTTATCAAGGAGCCCTGATGCCCTTTATCAAGCATAATGGTTTCCACTGGTCACCTGTCCAAAGGATGTGAGGGGAAGTCTTGCCACCCTCACGTCTAAGGAGCATTCTGGCCGCACTTCTTCCAAGACAAATTTGCCCCTTCTGGAAGAAAGTAGGAGCCCTGTTGGCCTAGTGGGTTACACATTAGGCTACCCACTGCAAGGTCAGCAGTTCAAAACCACTAGCTGCTCCACAGAGAGAGATGAGGCTCTCTACTCCCATAAAGATATACAGTCTCAAGACCTCAGAGGGGCAGTTCTCTTGTGTCCTACAGGGTCGCTGTGCTGAAACTGACTCGATGGCCGTGAAAGTGCATGAAGTGAGTGGGGCAGTAGCAAAGAGGGGACCTTGACACCGCAGGTCACCTGGCCGGTGCCAGGGAGCCTCGGGACAGGTGCAAACAGCCAGCCTTTTGCTAACCATTGACATCGTCCAGGGACTTTTGATTTATTACAAATGTGCTGTTTTGTTTTTTTAAGTAAAACAAACTTAAAGGTTTGTTTATTTAAGAAATACCGAATGCTTACTGTTGTACTTTCAGGGTTACTGTTCACAAAAATAAATAATAATAATAAGCTTACATTCTAGTGCAGAGAAAATACACAATAAACAAAAGCAGTGTTCTCGGACAGTGATAAGTGTGTTATGAAATAACCAAACCAGATGATAGCATAGAGCACTGTGCGAGTGGGTGAGGGTGAGTTCTCCTCACACCTGCTGCCCTCTGGTCCATTCTGACTCTTCATGAGCAGATAGCCTCATCTTTCTCTCAAAGTACAGCTGGTGGGTTTGAACCACTGGCCTAGCAGTTGACAACCCATTGCTTAACACACTGTGCCACCTGGGTTCTGTGATTTCTTGTTTCCTCATATACAGAGTTGAAAAATGGCAATCACTTTAATGAAGATGTTTTCATTAAATTTGATTTTAAAATGAGATTTCACATCAGTAATAAAAACATGACGAAGATTTTTAACATATATGTTTTTTTGATTTAGAATGATTTTTTTCCCAGAATAGGCTCAGATTTAGCTCTTTTCCCTTAGTATATATTTTTATTTCAGTAATTCTTTTGAGAGATTAACTAGAAGAATCTGTATTTTTTTTTAGAAAAGAAAACAAGAAGGGCTTTTCATTAACAAAATTGAATTACAGTTTGGAGGAAGCTTTTGTGGCAAAATCCCTATAATCTTCAAAATTCTATAATTCTATGACAATTTCTTATTTTTAGGTTAGGGTGTGTATTAGTTCTTTAAATGCTCGTCGGTCTTTTGGCAGTCGCACTTTTCTGTGTGTGGCTGGAGCACGCGTTTCCTGCCTCTCGGGTGCACACGTGGCCCAAGCCAGCCGGCCAGACCTTGATGTTTCTAATTATTAGAGAAGTCTACTTTTCCTGGGCTACGTAAATGCCTTGTTCAGCTTGGCACGTAGAGTCTCTAGTGATCAATTTTTGGTTTTTATTAGTCTTACGATTATCGATTCTTGGAATAACCGTGCAAGACATGGCACTCCACCCTTACATAATAAAAATACCACCTGAGCTGCCTTGTTGTCAGCATCTCAAGTTTTATTTTGAACTTCACTTTTTATGTGTTACATTTCATTTTTGAGAATAAGGTGAGTCTTCCATTGTTTTTGTTGAGGAACATAACAGAATCAAATTATGAAAACAGGACATTTATAGAATTCATTGTCGTGTCCTGTGAAAAACATATAGGCCTTGGATAATAAACCATTCTTGAACTGTAATAGTTAAATGACCCAATTAATATATTTTAATTGCTCTAAAAACTATTAAAACCTTTCATTGCCATGTTAGTTGCACTAGAATTCTTCCCTCCCACAGTAATCCTTAATGAAGGCTTATGCACTAATGGAAGCAGAGTGTTAAAGATGCTAAGAAGTGTTTTTGCAAAGGAAGAAAAATGTGTACTAATGTTATTATGGCTGAAGTTAAGAAACAGGGAATGGGCAGGAAGGAGAAAAATGAGGAGCTGATACCAAGGGCTCAAGTAGAAAGAAAATGTTTTGGAAATGATGATGGCAACACATGTACAGATGTGCTGAATACAATTGAATGATGAATTGCTATTGGATCTGTAAGAGCCCCCAATAAAATGATTAATAAAGACAGGAAGAAAAACTCCAGCTTTAGTTCTTTTCAGAGTTTCTGTCCCCAGGTATAGAAGCTGTGTCATCTTATAGCAAGATTGGAACATTTTAATTTTAATAAAGGAGTCTAAACTCTGGGGGGAAGAAAGAAAGAGGATGTGGAAAATGTTGAGCAGAGGCCCCCTAGCGTGTTCGTGGAAGGTAGCAGCGCTCTCTAGGGAAGTGGATGAGGGAGAGGTATCACCACAGAGAATGAGTAGGCAGGGAAGGAAGACTTGTTACCAGGAGAGTCCTACTGACCTCTTTAAAGCCAAATTGTCAGTAAGATCAGGGGGAGAAGGAACTGCTAGAAGGAAATCTAGTATGCATCATGTCAACAGAGGTTGTCACAGTGCAGTGCAGTGAAATATTTAACAGTGGCTCCTCTGGCCAGAGCCTTTCTTGTCCCCACCAAACAGCCTGGAGCTTAGAGTCAGACTCTGATCGGATTCCGTTTGGAGTGACTGTTGACGGGATTGATTATGATGGCCACTCTGTTGGATGTAAAACGAGCCGCCTCCAAGGCAGGAATGGGAGGAGCTCACTACCAGCGGGGCGAGAGAGGAGCCAGAAGTGGAACACATCCTTGGGACCCTGAGCACCTTCCTCGATCCAGGAGACAACTCTGACACCAGAGGAGCAGCCTGAGCAGCAAACAGCGGTGGATGGGCCAGCACTCCCAGCGAGTCAGAGGAGTGCCTCCAGAGGGAGGCTGGCGTGTGGAGCGAGCTGCCTCCAGGCATTTATTTAGGGGAGCCGGTTTTGCCGACCATGGTCAGCTGGAGCTGGGCCCCTTTAAGCTGAGGCATGCTCCTTGGGCACTTATTGGCAGCCCTACAAGAGCTTTGTAACATTGCACAATCAGGGTAGAGACCAGTGGGCCATGTGGCTGAGAGGCCAGAGATCAAAGAGATGTCTGCCTTCAGGCTCCACTGAGAAGAAGCTGTCCTATCTGGATAATTGTATCCTGAGTATTTGTGGCCTGCTAGCTTCCTTAATAAACATCATAATCCTGAGTATGGGCTGTGATTTCTCTGTGGTCATTGCAACGAAATTAGCAAACCCATCGGAAAAGTAGAGTGCTGTGTGGGTGGGCCATGCCTGACCTCAGCCTCACAGAATGTCAACATAATGGGAGAAAGATCATTTTCCCTTTCTTCTGAATTTTTAATAGAAAAAAAAAGAAATTATTTTAAAATTCGGGGGGGCGGGGGGCGGTCACTCCATTACAGATTTGACCTTTACAGTAATAGGAAAAAAGTGGCTTTTAAATAGAGATTTTTTAATAATACCTTCATTATTTATTATTGGTGTTTTAAATCCCAACATGTGTGTGCTTCTGTTTTAAACAGACGTCTGTCCCAAGAAACTGTTTCCCCAAAATCACAAGGCCCACCTCAGATGCTCATCCGCCTATTCGTTTACTTTCTGCTAAGCCTGTGTTTATTGGAACCAGATGTTATCCTGAATTATCAGCGGGATATTTTTCTCTCATCTGACCTTTGTGTGAGAGGGTAGTAGAAAGTGCCAACTTCTAGAATACTTCAAAAGCACATCCAAGTGGCCCCGGGAGAGCCTTGTTTCCCCTGCCCGCCCTCCCCATTCTAATGAGCCGGCCTGGTGTGCTGTCAGGGGAGGAGGGTGAGGAGGGAGCCTTGGCAGTGTCTGGACCCTCCTCCCAGTAGGAATTTCTTAGACACTAACTGCGGCCTTAGAATAGAGAGACCAGTTTTTCCTTCCAAAACAGCAAAAATGTTAGACATTCTCCAGAATTTTCCGAGTCCCATGCTTAGGACTTCAAAGCACCCTAGAAATCGTACCCAAAAACCAAACCCACAATATTCCTTCATGAAACCAAATGATGGTCACATGCCACTAACATAGATCCTGTCATTTCTGTTGGAGAAACGAGGCCCAGTTCCCATTGTAAATCCCAAATGGGCGGTCGAAAGAGGATTTCTGCTCGGCCCATGTGTCCATAATTCCTTTCTCCTGAGGACCACTCCTATCTCCAGTCAGGAAGCGCTCTGCTTCTCTGTAATTTGTGTGCGGGCATACTAGATGGCTTCGTCATCACTGCCTGGGATGCCACCCTCGCCCTTCACTCACCAGTGTGCCTTGCCAGTCCCAGCCAGCCCCTGTCCAACCCAGGGCCCTCTGCCCGCCGGCCCCACGGCTAGACCATCTCCAGAGCCAGAACCGTAATTCCTCACAGCTTGGGAAGCTGGCGCCCTTTCTGCTTTTCTCTATTTGATTTTCCTCAAGCTTGTGTTTGTGAAATGTTCATAAAGGATTTGCAACCAAAAAAAAGTGTTTTGTGTGCTGAGAAATCTGTTTATAAGATCTCTATATAGAAAAGTCATAAGGTACATGCATGTACTAAAGGCTTTGTGAGAAGTCCTGTGATAAAGGAGTCAGTCGGTTTAACTTGGTTAATCCTTTGCTTCTCGATGTATTTGGACTTGGAGCATGTAGCTCCTATTGAGGCACAGATGCGAGCCTTCGGGGCCGCTGTTCCTCAGAACGGTGTGGGTTTGGTGTTAAAGGGGCTGATTGGTGTCCTGTTGAGTGACCACCCACATAAAGTGAGTCCTCTTGTTTATTCAACAGTGGGACAACCGGTGTTTGTTTTTCCCTCTAGGTGTATTGTGCTGTGATCATTCCAAGGACAACCAAATGTGTCGGGATGTGTGTGAGCAGGTAAGCTTGCATCAGAGCTGTGAAAGCTATTATTTGTGCCATTGCTTGTAAGGTGCCATTGTTCTAGAGGAGGGGAAGTGAACCTTTTTCTGCCAAGGGCCATTTGTCTATTTATAGCATCACTCTCAGGCCATACAAAGCATCAAGGTCAGCAGTAGTTCTAAACCTCTAGATGCTCCATGGGAGAAAGACAGGCTTCATCTCAGAAACCTGCAGGGGCAGTTCTGCCTTGTGAGTCAGAACCCACTCGATGGCAGTGAGCTGGGGCTTTTTTGGTTTATATTTGGTCAAATATTTAATTACTTCATCCGCCTTGTGATGGCTGGGACTGTTTCTCCCTGGTGGAGTGTGATGTGAACTGGTAGTGACAGTTTCAAAGTCCTTATGTGGCCTGTGGGACCAGATGTTCCCCACCCCTGCTTTAGAGGAATCTGTTGGCAGTGATCAGATTTCACATCACCAATAAGGGGACAAGTTGATGTGTCTGTTGACATGAAACACTGAAGAGCGAAGATCACTGATGTAGGTTTCCTGCCCCAAATGCACAATCTGAATTATAAGGAAGCAAGCCCCGTCAAGGGATATTCCTCAAATTCAAACCTATCAGTGTGATAAGAACACAGCTGAGAAACAGGTCCAGACTAAAAGAGACGGAGGAGACAGGACAGCTAAATGCAATGTATGACCCTCTGCTATATCCTAGAATTAAAAAAAAAATTAAATTGCTGTAAGGGACATTATTGGGATAAATTGATGAAATTTGAATCTAGACCAATAGAACTATAACCATACTGTGATCCTGAGTTTAATTTTCGTCTTCTCGTTGGGCATGATGGTGACTTTGTCCTCAAGAGATATGTGCTCATACATTAAGAATGATCGAGAAGTCAGTAATGGTTTCTAAAATGGACCATTAAAGCAATATTAATAATAGTGTATAATATAAAGAGAGGGAAAATTAAAGCAAATGTTATAAAATTTAATGTTTATCTAGAAAGAGAATGGGGGGGGGGTGTTCATTTTCTTCTTGAAATTTTCTATAGCTTTGGACTTTTGTGATTAAGTTTTGCTAGGCAAGTCCTACTGAGACCGTCACTACCTGTTCATAAAGGCTACCTTTCTTTCATCATCTAGGTTGTAATTCTATCCCTAAAGCTTGAGAAGTAATGACCCCAGTTATCTTTTGGAGAAGTTTTGAAGTGATAATCTACATTTGTTTTCACTATTTCTTCAAACTGAGAAAGCTACCTAATTAGAATTGTAAGGGCTCTCAAGTAATATTTTGGACTTGGAAAGATTTTTCAAGATATTCTCTGATGATAAGATATGATGATGATTCAGTTTGCCTAAGTAGCTGCTAGAGAATGCAATGACATAGTGCAGTTTACAGTTGCTATTGCAAATTGTTTTCTGCAAATGTACAGTAGAGCCGCAAACTCGAGCTCTGTGAGAGAAACCATCAGGCATGTACAGGGCGTGCACAAGCTCTTCAGACCTCAGTTGGCACTCACTCACCAAGGCACGTTGTAGCACACTGTCTTTGTGGACTAGGTTGCTCCAGTTGACCTTGCTGTCCTCCACCCCACCCTTAGCCATGGTCCTGAGCCCCCAGACTACTCCAGGTCTGTTTGGTTATGTCTAAAAAGTTTTAATAACAGGCAAATGTTTATGTTGAAGCAAATTCTGTTGGATTTATTTGCTTTTAGCTTGTATGCTAAATTAAGGCAGGCCAGTAGCATGGCAAGGAGCCCTCGAGGTGCTGAGGATCAAACATTGGACTGCTAACCTTCAGGTCGGTGGTTCAAATCCACCAGCTACTCCATGGGAGAAGGATGAGGCTGTCTGCTCCCATAAAGACTTACCATTCTTGGTGCAGTATAGCACCGATGAAACACACAATATCCCTCTGATTCTTTGAGGCTACCTCACCCCCCCCTATCATGACCCCAGTCCTACCTTTCAGTTCTGGCTAGACCAGAGCATGTGCACAGGTATAGATAAGAGCTCATGACACACGGAATCCAGGTCAGAGAAACCCTTCAGGAACAAAAATGGGAATAGCGATACCAGGAGGGGAAAGGGGAGGAAGGACACATAACCGTGGGTGAAGGAAGACGGGTTTGTGTAAGACATGAAAATGATAATAATTTATAATTTAACAAGGGTTCACAAGGGTGGGATGGTAGGGGGAGGGAGGGAGAGGAGGAGCTGATACCAGTAGCTCAAACAGAAAGTAAATGTTCAGAAAATAATGGTGGCAGCCTATGTACCAATATGCTTGACACATTGCTGTATGGATTGTTAGAAGAGTGCCCAATAAAATGATCTTTAAAAAAAAAAGGTTTACCATTTTGAAAATCCTGAATTGGGTCCTTCTGAATGGACTCAAGGTCGGTGAACTTGGTTTGGAGTTTAGTGGCACAGTGGCTCAGCATTTGACTACCAACCTCAGAGTCAGTGTTTCGAGCCCGTTAGCCACTCTGCAGTAGAAGGTGTGCTGGGCTGTTTTTGTAACGATTAAAATCAAACTCACTGCCATCAAGTTGGTTCCTACTCTTAGCCACCCTACAGGACAGGGTAGAACTGCGCCTGCGAGCTTCTGAGACTGTAACTCTTTAAGGGAGTAGAAAGCCTCATCTTTCTCTTGTGAAGTGGCTAGTGGTTTTGAACCGATGACCCAATACAACCATCCCCATGAGTCTGAATTGGCACAATGGTAACACATTTGGTTTTAAATGGTATTATGTACAAGCTATAAGGGCTCATTTTTAAAATTGCAATACTATTATCACTCCTTAGAAAATGTGATGTTCAACACCTGATCATTTTCAAACTTCTTAATTGTTCGTTTTAATCAAGATGCAAGTGGAGTAGATGCACTATAATTGGCTATATGCCTTTTAAGTTTGGTCTGGAGACCCTTTCGTACAGTTCGATGAAGAGATCTGATTGTGCATCCTGTGTCGTTTCTGAATCTCCTTGTTTGTATCCTGCGGTGTCATTTAGCCCATTCCTTTCGCCTGTGTGTTCCCTGGCACTCGGTGCTGAGACGGAGAGCCCACCCGTCCAGCACAACACTGTCCAGTGATGGCCCTGTGCCTGGACTGCCCGGTATGGGAGCCGCCGGGCAGAAGTGTCTATTGAAATGAGACCAAAGAGGCGGAGGGACGAAATTTTTAACTTAATTTCAATGGATTTAGACTTAAGCACACCTGCCTAGTAATACTTTATGAGATCCAGAGGCTGATTAGATGCAGGTACAATGTGTCCGGGTGGGCAGGGCTTTCTCATGAGTGGCATTGTCTCTTTTTCTAATATTAGTAGCCATTGCTGACAATTTTCAAAATGCATTAATTCATTAAACCCAGTGCCTTCTAGTCGATTCTAGGACAGAGCAGAACAAGCCCGTAGGTTGTGACGGGAGCACCAGCCTCATCCTCCGCCCATGGAGGAGCTGGCGGGGCTGAGCCACCGACCTCGTAGTTAGCAGCCCTGCTTAACCCACCGTGCCACTACTCGGGTTGCAGATTGTCCGTCTTAGTGCTCTTCTCAGTTCTTCATTCTTGGGGGTGATTTGGATGAAAAATGATTACTAGATAAACTAATTGGAAATAAACCCTTTTTTGTTACCCTTAGCATTCACGGATGGCATAGTCTCGGCTATTTGCAGGTTACCTTGAAGATCTGTCGGATGTACATAGAGGTTTATAATTTTGTAAGGTTCCAAATTGTGACTGCATTAATTAAAGTCTTATTTGGAAGTGAGCTGTTTAGCCTGGTATGTGAACCTAGTCATCTGTAGCAAAAATAGCTTTGTGTCTGTTTTTTGGAGAAGAAATATGCTATTGTTCTGTGTTCTTTCCAAGATCAAGGGCATAGTCAATTTCCATATAATTAGATGATGAAGAGCAATGTATGGATACATGTATCTCTTTTTCTTTTCTGTGCCTTCTCGCTCTCTCTCTCTCTCTCTCTCTCTCTCGCGCTCTCTCGCTCTCACGCTCTCGCTCTCGCCTCGCTCTCTCTCCTCTCTAACAAGTTGGTAGCTGGTTTTTTTCATTTTAGATCGTTAGGAAAGGGTCTACACTTACTGAATTTGAACTTTCTTGATTATTTACCAAACTATACATATAAAGTACAGTGAGCCTTATCTTTTCTCTTAAAAAATACTGCAATTTTTTTATATAGATTTTCTCGTCAAAAAGTGAATCCCGTTTAAAACATCTGCTGCAGCGAGCTCCAGATTATTGTCCAGAAACAATGGTAGGTCTTATGGAATTTAACTGTGGGAACTTTTGTCTAGATGAGCCCATCTAATAAGTTACTTAGAGATTTAACAGGATTTGAAATGTTTGGTGGGGTTGGGGGGGTGGCTTGTGGTCAAAGTAAAATGGTAGATTTAACTGGATATTTTTTAAAGATCTTAACAAAAATTGCTAGATAGACTATGGTTTTTCATCTTTATTAATTATCCTGTGATCTAGGAGCAAAAATGGGCATAAATGTATTTTAGGCTTTAAGTTTCATTATAATATTTTACCTGGAGTTTGGGGAGTTTAATTTTTATTATATTGAGACCAGTTTTATGAAATTATGATAACTAAATCTTACATTTGCTTTGAACTTGGGATGTGGGTGGCTTCTCTTTGACCTGCATACTATAGATGTATTATGGAGCCCGGCTGATGTAGTGGTTACTCGTTGGGCTGCGATCCGCCTGTCGGCAGTTCCAAACCATCAGCTGCTCCAAGGGAGAAACACTGGGCTTTCTGCTCCCGTGAACAGTCACCGTCTCCGAAACCCCACAGTGGGGGTCGCTGTGCGTGTGCATTGACGCAGTGGCATGGAGACAGATACCTTCCTGGTTAGTCTGAACCATGGAACTTAAAGTGGCTCAAACACTTGGGCGCCTGTTGGACATGTCCTCAATTTCTTAGACTAAGAGAATCTGACCTTGCATGCGAGAACCTCTTCTGATGGGTTGACTGGCACTGGGGGGCAGGAGCCGAAGCAGGAGGCTGGTCAGCAAACAGTTCGGGTGCTTTGGTCTGCCTCCTTGTAAACTGAGCTTCCAGGAAGCATCCTGAGTGACCAGACTCTCCTGAGCACTCAAGGATGGAAGGGGACAACTCTCTTTGTATCTCCACTTCGTACCCCCCTGGAAAATACAATGTGTGCTTAGTCCTAGAACCCTGACTGTAAACACAGCCATACGTCAGCTAAGCCATACAGCATTTCTCTAGAAATTAATTGTTAGGGTGAGGAATTGGTAGCCTACATAAAACTCTTGGTGATTTTTATTTTAGGTTGAAATTTGGAGTTGTATGAATTCATCTTTGCCAGGTAAGCAATAACAGTTGAATGTTTAGCACTTGATTTTTAAAAACCTATTTTGTGATCGCAAAATCTGTACCAGAGGTCCTGTACCAGCGTGTCCCCTCGAGTGTTTCTGTCGTCTCCTTCCTCGGGCACCGAGGTTGTCAGGCCTGCCCTTCATCCTCACTCACGGAGCCCTGGGCTTGGTACTCTTCGCCACTGCTTGCATTCTACTGCAGCCACTCCTTGAAACATCAAGTTCTCTTGGATTCTATAAGTTACAGCTTTTTCTTCGTACATACTCTTAACATTTCTCCTCTTAGCCCCATCAGGATGGGTCATTTCTGTGTGCCTCGTCCCAGCATGCCATACTCTCCATCCATTCTCTCTCTGCTTCACCCTGCAGTCTCATCCCTTCCTAGAACTATTAACAAGTTACCTCCGAGAAGGAAGGTCACTCTTCTATCCAGATCATTTCCCCTGGCTTCTATCTAGCTCTCTCTCCATGGGACTCTGCATCCAGGTGGCATCTGAAGTCGACAAATCCCAAACCAGACTCCTGGCTGCCCCTTGTGTGAGCGACACCAGAACAAAGCCCAGACTCCCGAGCCTGCTGCTGAAGGACGTTCACCAGCCTTCGCTAGAGCCGCCCCTTGAAGAATGCATAGAGCTTAGATGCCTGAATTCTAAGAGCTTGTCACGCTGTTTAAAGTTTGCACTTCAAACGAAGTGGACTATTTGTCTTCCTGGCATGTCCCTTCTTCCAGTTGTCCCTCTCCTTAGTGCCCTAGCATCTCTCTCTCAGGTGCCATCACTGCCAAACTGTGACCTCCACAACGGGACAGGTTATAGAGGGTATCCATTTCTTAGCCTCCATAGTACCTAGTGCCTTGTACATAGCAGTGGCTCCCTAAATGGAAATGCTTGGTGAATCACTTTCTCTTTCCTGAGAAGAGGCCACTGAGCCAATAGACCTACAGCATTCAGGAACATAGCGGCTTATACTATGAAACGTTTTTAAGCAATCTTGGCAGTTGGGATGGTTTCTATCTGGGTGGTTTAGAGTTCTGTTTTGAGGCCTTTATCTGTGTATCATTTGTTTGCTCTTTGTTTTTGGCTCTTCAGCAGAAGAGGGATCAGGTGCTAGTTTCACATGGAGAACTCGGTTACCTATGACCTCGAGAAACCCTGGGATATTGTTATAAGTCCATAGGGGATCTGCAGATCCCTGTATTTTACGGGAACCCAGTAGCAAGCACTTTGTAAAGCACGTAAAAGCTTAAGTCTATTCGCTCTTCACAATTATTACTTGTGTCTCCTCATTGTCCCCCAGGAGTCCTTCATTGGCATTTACGATTGCACAAGGGGTCCAGAAACTACACTAGAACACGTGTTATAATTTCATCATCTCTTAGTAGAGCCATGGTTTGGTTGGGAAAATCACTGCTGCGCATACATGGAACCAGAACGGTCATTTGCTTCTTGGTCCAGTATACCCGTCAAAGCTGAACCCAGCTCACAGAAAACACTCCTTATTTTGTTTGCTAAGTATCTGTTTTTAAACACGATTGGGGTTGTTCACTGTTACTACCTATCCATTTGGTATTCATATTTGGAATACAACCATCCTTGTGTTTTTGTTTGCTTGCTTGCTTGTTACATTGGAACCTTTGCTAATTTGCTAACCTTTGTTAATTGGAACCTTTGCCTGTGCTTCCGTGTGGAGGCGAGGAAGGCCTCTCCCGCGCTTCCCTTGCCCTGTATGTCCTCTGATGAAGACGTGACCTCTCGTGACCTCTCCTGCTGTGAGAGTGATCCGCCCAGAGTCCAGGGTGGATAGGAGAAGGAGAGAGAAAACAAACAAGGAACCTAATGGGGGAACCCGCTGTCTTTGAGCCGGTTTTGACACGTAGTACCCCCACACGGGGTCTTCCCTAAGTCTGGACAGGGGCAACTGATGGACTTGAACCACCGACTTGGTGGTTAGCGGCCCAACACCTAACCCGTCGTGCCACCAGGAGGAAGGGCTTCCGGAGTTTGAGACCCCGCTGCCTGAGCCACTTACCCTGTGGACACCTGCTTTGACTTCTCGTGGTGTCCGTGAACCAACTTGGCATGCTGTTTGTGTTTGTCAGTGCTTATGACCAACAACATCTGGACATTTTGTTTTTAAGGTGTGTTTAAGAAGTCTGACAGCTGGGTTGGCTTAGGCTGCTGTGAACTGTCTATTGCCTCGGAGTGTCGACAGGCATGCAAGCAGGTAACACTGGGCAGTCAGGCTCGCGAGAGAGGATGCAGGTGGGATTGGAGCCGCGCATGCCCTGAGCCGTACCCGCCGCATTGAAGCCTCGTCGGCGAGGTGATCCCCAGACCCTGCAGACTGAGCATTTCTCGTACAGGTTACATCTCCTTTAGCCCTGCTGCTGTTTAGTTGTGGCGACTGCATGTAAGACCCCCAGGCTTCTCTGATCGTTTCTCTGTCTTTCCTCCTCTCCGCCACGCAAAGAAAGACTGTTACAGGAATCCGGGACCCTTTGTACTTTGCCCCTGAGCATGCCAAGTCAGTGGTGAGTGACCCCAGTGGGTGGGCATACACACGTAGACGACGTCTGGGTGACCGCAGCTGGCATAGTTGGCTTGTTTTGTCGTCATCTTGCCCTCTCTGATCGTGAGTCTGCCCTATGCATGTTCTTGTCCCTCCTCCCCTGCCTCGGCTTCTAAGGTGAGCATGCCTCCTGCAGCGGCCTCCGACTTCTTCTTGTGGGTTTGGTACGCTCGGCCCGTCAGGCTAGGCTCCTGAGTTCGCCCTCACTGCCGTATGTTTCCATAGCGGCTCCTCGGTGCTGTGGGGAAGGCCCTCCCGGCTCCTCGTGCCCCAAGTGAGGAGGGCAGACTTCACCGGGAAATTAGAAATGATCATTTAGATAGGCCTGAAACTATCGTAGTTTCTTCTTCTTGGGGCTGGTCTCTGGGCGGGAAAGTTTGGGACCTCGCAGCCCGCTGTCCTGGGACCTGGCAGCACGCCGCCTAACCGCCTGCTCCTCTCCTCCAGGCACGGAGATGAAGCTGAGTTGTAGAGGTTTTGAACTGCGATGAACAAGCCACCAGTTGTGTGCCCATTCAGCTTCACACCCTCCCCTTGTCATTGGGCCTATTCTGAACGGCACAGGCCCACGTGCTAAACAGAGGTGACTGAAAGTACCTTTCTAAGTGGGATTGACGCCATTTGGAAGACAGTCGCCCCAGGCAGATTTGCTGTGCCATGTGATACACCAGAAGTGGCTATTTCAATGTGGCAAATAACGTGTTGGCTATTTCTCTGAGCATCCGTGCCCTCATCTGCACAGGAGATGAAAATGTCTTCAGTTTACTGAGAGAATTTATATGAAAACTCTCGTTAACCACCTGCCTTAGGAACCTTCCCCTTTTTAGTTCTTGCTTCCATTGCATGCAATCTTCTTCTGAAGTTCAGTAAGTCCAACATGAAAGCTTAGATCCGCAGGGTCAAAGAAAAAGCAAAGTGTAAGTGTCCTGGCAAAGCTTCACAAGAACATTTGCCACCCAGTTGGAGTCAACTAAGAAAAGCCCTCTGATTTCCATCTCCTTCAAAGTCAGCTCACTTCTGAAATAAGGAAAGGAGCCGTGAGATTCCAGCCATAAGGGTTAGAGTGGAGTTCTAGCACACGGGGCCCATCCTGGGGTGAGGTTGGTTTTAAAGAGACTGCATGAAATTTGTTGTCTTTTATGAACTTTTAAGTACTTTAGCATAAGGTTTTCCTTGGTGAGATAAAGAATTCTGTACCAGCAATTAATATATGCTTTATTAATTTGTGTTCTTTTTTGTCTTGTTTTGAGTACTGTGTATAATATATTAATGGAAAGATTTGTTGGCTTTTAGGCATCTTCAAAGAATGATGTTTCCAAAGTTTGCAGAAAAGAACATGAGGTATGCATTTTATTTAATAAATTGGATATACTATTCAAATGTGATCAATTTATAAAGCCACTTAAATTTTTAAAAAGTGAATTCATTCTTTTATAAACTGCCTTTCACCTTACAGAAAATTTAGCCATGATAAGAATACCATTTGCCTTATTTGGAAATATTGTGACTTTAGTGGACTTTTATTGAAATTAAGCACTAATTTGAAAGAAATGCCTAAACCTCATATACAGGGGACTTAACTTGTAATGCTTTTATATAAAAGGAAGTGAAACTGATCGTGTTTTCTTGGGTTCCATATCTTCTTATTGCCCCTTGACCCATCCGGGTTTCTATTTGTATGAAACACCTTTGTTATGGAAAAAAGTAATCAGAAACACAGTCAACATTTCTAGTGTGAGTAGTTTTAGCCATTCCTAATATCGTGCATTTCAAGGAAGATACAAAATGGCCAGGGCTCTGGTGAACCGGCGGCCTCCTTTCTCCCAGTGGTGGAATTTCAGGCACTGTCTAGATGGTGAGGGGTATTAGGTGGGGGTAAATGAGGTATTTCACACCATACAAATACGTGCAGAAGATTGTCCCTGATGTGGGAAAAGCCCATCCGTCTAAATAACTCTTCTAGAACTGTTATTAAATATGACCGTATTAACATTTTTCATAGCATTTAAGGATACTTAAAGGCATATGTTTCATTCATCTTTTTTATATACAGTCAATGAGGTTGAATAGTCTGTCTTCTGTTGGAGAAGAGAGATAAAATAATTCTTTTAACTACCTCTAAGAGGATAGTTCTGGGCTTTTTATTTGCTCGTGTCCTTTTTCCAAAGCCTGATGATAATACCTCTATTCTCATTTTTAACGAGAAAATCTGTTTATCTTTTGTTCTGTTGTACGGTGTGCTAATGTATCTATCTGCTAAACTGCGTACGTTGCTCTGAAGGCAAGTTTTCCAAAGAACTGCCGCTCTCATCTTTCTTATTGAGAGGGCCTTGCTATAAAGAAGTTAAAAATCTTCCTTTTTTTTCCCTTCTCAGCTCTCTAGCTTTGAAATGACCGTGGTAGTTCCTCTTGAACAAAGTGGCTAACTGCGACAATTCCTTCTTTTCTCCTGCATGATGTCTGACACTGCCCACCTCCTCTAGCCTGTCCCCCTCCACTTCCGTGCGCTTCCTTCCCTTTCTGGATTTCTCCATTGCCCTAGGAAGTCTGCCAGTCTGTGTTGATGACGGACGGACAGGAGAGGTAAGAGAGACAAAAGCAGTCCTATGATGGAAATACTAAGAGTCGTGTACATTTCCCAGTTTGCCTTCCTTCATTTTATCTAGGACTAAGCATCTGTTTCCCAAATAGCTACATCCCAAGAGAGTTCCTTTATTTTTCTATTAAAAACTGGTTCACAAATGATTCAAGACTCGATGTGATTTTTATTTGTTTAGAAGTAAAAAGACAAGAAGAGAAATAGGTTCTGCCTCATAGAAGCCACGTGAACTCTGCGTGTCCCAGTTACTGACATCTAGAAATGCTGTTTGTTAGAATACATTTGGCACAACGTATTTGATTTATTATCAATGACTGAGTAACAATTTGTGAAACCAAGCTTGTAGTACTTTTCACTGAACCTTAGCGTGGTCCCCAGGGTGAACTTCTGTTGGTGTGAAGCCATTCTCGAGGCCGGTTTTGTGTGCTTTGATTAGCGATTCAGAGAATGAGCACGCAGCTTGGCGGAGCGGATGTGTAAGAAGTGCAAGTGGCGATGTTGGATAGGCTTTGGCCTGTTCAAACCCCCCAGCGCCCCACCACCGACCACTACCCAAGAGAAACCCTGCCTTGGGCTCTGAGGATGATGTGCCACCTCAGAAACCCTGCGCAGCGTCACGCGGGGTCAGAACCAGCTCTGCGGCAGTAGGTTTGGTTCATGTTTATCTTTCTTTGCTGTGAAGCTGCTGCTAAGTCTCTTTGGACAGAATTTCCTAAGAAATGTACTTAAATGGATAAAGTTTTCATGCCATCTCTGATTCTGTTTCTTTCTAACCAAGCTCAGCTAAGCCAGTTCCATCTAAAGTATTACTTTATTTGATGGCGTCTGAGTTCCCTGCTATACAAATCGACAAGGATTGATTGATACTGAGGGAGCTGTATGGATTGTAATAAGGAGCACAGAGGAGTCAAGCCTAGGTTAGAATCATAATTAATTTACTTAGAACCTCATGAAATATTCGACTAATACTAAAAAATGTAATGCAAAAATTGAATTCTTCACAGTACTAAAGAATGTTGCCTATGAAGTCAAGGTGACTCGTGTACTACACACAGAAGGGCTCCGGGAGGTCAGAGGGGCCATGTTGAGAGTGATGGGGGAACGCTGCACACGAGGGAGTGGCAGCTGTGAACGAAAGCACTGCGCACCCAAGGCCGGTGAGCAGAGGCGCATGGGTTGTGCAGTCGGCAAAGAAATGATAGTCCCGCTGGGAACTGAAGTGTATCGTTTGATAGGCAAAGTCGATTCCGATCCTGGAAAGATGGCCTTGGAGATTCCACCCATTATTAAGGAAAGGGAAGATGATGAAGATTTTGTAATGGGAGACCAGCATAACAAATACCAAATTCCATATTTTAGAAAGCTGAAATGCCTAGTTATGTTCAGGCCTTGAGCTCCCCCACAGCCTTCTCTGGCATAGTTTAAAAGAGATCATCTCCAGAGGTAGGGTGATAGCAATAGAGTCAAGTATTAAAGAATAAATAAGGGATTTGAAGGCAGAATCCACTCAACAGAATTTATTATGTTGGGTAGAATATAAAGGGTGTTTGCAGAGAGAGAGAACCCATTCTAAGCTTTGAACCTAGGGGCTGGTGTACATTTACTGTCAGGCTAAGCTTGCAGATGCTGTTTGAAACGTCTGGTTCTGTAACAGGGCAGGCTTGGTACCTGGACCCACTCCTAGGGAAGCAATTCAAATGCTGGATTAATTTCCTGGGAAGGAGACAATGTTCAGGCCAAGGACTAAGTGAAAGCAGGACCCAGTGAGGCAGGCCGGCCGTAAACGGAGCCTGAGCCGTGGGGGCCTTTGCTGACAATTCCGCCCGCTTGGAGCTCCGTGGGCTCGGAAGTCAGAGGACAAAGCCTCGATCCGGTCTAATTGAAGCCCCTTTTCCTTACCGGGAAATGTGGGGTCCCAAAGGAACGCCAGGCTTAGTGCTTGGGCGATCGAGATACTCCCATGTCTTCCTCGGAGGCCTGCTAGGAAAATGCTCCTCTGAAATGTCTGTATTCTCGCCACTGGAAGTTCGTAACTATGAACTGGCCTGACTCCAGACTTGGTACTGTTCCAAAAACCCGAAGCTGAGACTTTATCTCAACGTGTTTGAATGGGTAGGGCCTCGCGGGAAACTGAGGAAAGCAGACACAAATCCTCTCTGGAGAAACTAGTCTTCATTCCAGGCTTCTCCAGACTTCCACACTCACGTCTGAGGAGAATAAGCAGCACCCAGTAAAGACATTATAAAATCTACCGGAAAGCAAGAGCCAGCCGAAGCAGTGATGAACAAAGCCAAGCCTAAAGATATTTTAGATATTGGAATCAATGAATGTAGAATATAAAGTGTTATATATGTTTAAGAAATCCAAAGTTTATTTGATAAAGAGCCAAAAAGACTTCCCAGAAGATAAATAAGTATAGTGATTGGGTGTTACTACACACTGGATACAGTAAAAAAAAATTAGCGAACTGGATGATAGAACTGAAAAAAATCTGCATAAAATGCAACGGAAGAAAACAGAGGACAAGAGGCTGGGAAATTAAGTTG
>NW_022103922.1:33882909-33887437 GCF_000313985.2 Echinops telfairi
AAAAAAAAAAAAAAGTCTGACAAATTCTCAACAGGATTTTAAAAATATATCCACACATTATAAACTGAATCATAATGACCTTGATGGGAGTTGGGGTCATAACCAAAGATCTTAAAAGTGGTCCAAAAATATATATAATTCAATAAGATCAAGAGCTGATCTCACAATATTAACAAAAAACAGTAGAGCGATACAGAAACTGTTCTGAATGAAAGTAACTATCAATGTAGAACTCTATTCAACAAAAAGATATTTTCAAGAAAAAATTAAGACATTCTAGGCAAAGAAACCAGAATGACATTACTGAACCTTTTCTTGAAATTCTTCTCTAAAGCAGGTCGTGAGAGGTAAGTTTCAGGCCCAAAGTCCTTTGAGATGCAAAAGGAAATGAGGAGCATAGAGTGGGCACCTTGAAGGTCACGGGTGGACTTGATGGCGGTGGGGTTCAGAAGGCATGAAGTGGCCCTTGGCCCTTGCGTGAGTGAAAGCGAGATCTCCGTGGAGAGAAAGTGCCCCGTGGACAGTAGCGAGCTGAGTTTTGAAAAGATGCTTCCTTCAGGGGGTTGGGAACAGGGAGCCAAGTACTGGGTTGGCACTTCATTCAGTAGGAGGCCCTTCAGGAGAGGTTCTGTGCAAAAGAACTTCCTACCACAGGAAATGCCCAAGCAGAGGCCTAGCACGTACTTCAGGCAGGCGTGGACTTAGCCCCTCATGGAGGGGCCTCCTGCCACGAACAGGAAATTCATCTGCAGAGCCCCCGTCCAACTCTGCAGCCCTCTGATTCTGGAGAACAAACATTTGTTTGGGAGTCCCCAAGCCCTGGCCTGTGACAGCTACCAACATCAACTGTGGACAGATGGCCATGGTCCAGTGCCATGGACACACTCCGTTCTGGGTCTTGTGGCCTTTGGCACGGGCTCAGCCCTGGCCCATTACAAGGCTCCCTGGCCGGACCAGCTGGGAGTTGTCACAGGTAAGCGGTGCCGGACCTTCGTGGCGCCGTCCACACAAGCACCCCCGGACAGAGGCTGGCCTTTCCCAGCTGCCATAGGTGTACGGGTCCTGTGACCTCCGGTAAAAGAGGAGCTGCGGTAAAAGAGGAGCTCCTGCTTCTCCTGAGGTGTGAGACAGGTACTGGTTCTTTTTTATACAGACTTCGTCCACATGCCCCCGACATTTTCCAGCCACCAAATGGTGGCTCTCTGTGGTTGATGGTCATGTTCGTTCTTCCCTGGCCGAGTGAACACCATCAAGGTGGTGCGAAGCCCGTGCGTTCCAGAAACCTGACTGTGTACGTGCATTGAGTTGGACTCCTAAAACCATGTCCCCACTCTAATGGCAGATCTCTCTATTGTACTCTCAGCCTGTGGCCCCAACCACCTTTCCGTTTGCTGTGTGCTCCATGCACGTAGAATATTACTGGTTTGTCTTCAGACATTTACGCTTCTGTTGCCTTCACACGGCTTGCTGTAGGGCTTCCTTTCTGTTTCTACAAGTAGCATTTTCTTCCCTCCTTTCTGTATGCACTTCCGTCCATCCAATTCGTTGTTTGACACTGTTTCCTGGAGGAAGGTCGGAGATGATGCAGGAAAGTCGGAGGACAGATAGCTTTTTCCTCTTGAGGCAGTAGAATTCTCAAATCAACAGTTGATCGTACTAAAGTCTTGCTCTGCTGCTCAGCTCTGGTTCCATGAGAATGCTAAGATACCAGTCAGACGGAGGACATTAAAAAGAGCCCCCAAAGCCACAGAAACCAGGATGATCTGGCTTCGTGAGTGCCCATTCTGTCGGCCCCGTCCCACCGTCCGCACAGCCAAACGCACAGCAAACAGGTGCACGTATCTGCTGAATTGGGTTCTTTCTGAACACACAGTGCTCAAAATTCCAAATGCGGTGGGGCCCAAAGTCTTTCCCACCTGTTCCACGCCAGCCTCCCAGCCTCTAAGGTTGTCAGAGGTAACTTAGGTGTACGAGAGTAAATATGCTTCTCTACTCTCCCCACCCCCTCCCCACCCCCGTTTACACTAGTGGCCGCTTGCCAGATCCTTGGTTCTGGGTTCGAAGTGCGTGTGTGACGGGATGTAGGGGTGTAGGCTGCAGAAAGTGTCCTCAGGTCTTGCCACATCAAAGGCTCTGCTTTAAAGGTGGTTGGTTTATTGTTTCCTTTTTGTGCAAATTAACCTCGATTCTCGCTCTCCTCCCAGAAGCCTAAAAGGGCAGGGCCGCCTGAGTGCTGAGGAGGGCAGGGTCGTGGAAACCAGCCAGGTTGTTCCCACAGCCTGTCCCCCAGGGCCTCAGTGATTGGATCTATGCCACGTTGGTTCTGTATGAAGAGACTTTCTGGTGTGGCAGATGTCCCTCACCCAGTCAGCTTTTGAGTGTTGACCAAACGAGCTTTGCTCTGGGACCTCATGCAAAAGCTTCAGGACCTAAGTGTAAAAGCTTTGGGTTGAGGCTTAGGAAGCTGCAGGAGTTGTCGTGCAATGCTGCAGCCCTATGAAGTCAGAGCAAAAGTGCCCCGTAAACGTCCCTCGACTGCAGGGTTTACGGATGCAAATCTCCGGTCCTTTCTCCTGTCGGCAGCTGAGCCTGGACCGTTGTGCAGGGGGCTCCTGAAGAGTGAAGGTAGGCTAAATTGGAGAGCTTGGTCACGAGGCTTTGTGAATGGTATTCGAGAGGTCCGAGCCGTTGCCTGCAGCTGATGAGCTCCAACAAGAGCGAAACCGAACAGGTCCTGCAGTACGGGTGGGGTCAGCAGCAAGCCCGGGTTCTCATCCCCGGGGGGTGTTGTGCTGGTTGGTCGTGTTTTGTATTGTACTTTGGGGAGGAGACTAGCGCCTGCTTGCTCTCCTTGCTGCTAGTTTGTTCCTGGCTCAGTGGCCAAATCCATCCCCCTAGGCAATCTTGTGTATCCCTACAGCGAAGGTGACTCCAGGGCCTTCCTTTTATTCACCTGGACACGTGTGCTTCTGATGCTGCACTGGCAAGACAGAGCAACATAAGCTAACATGTATTGTCTAATCTTTACTCTCTCGCCATGGCCAATGCTCGAAAGATTTTACCTCCTAAATATGTATATACTCGTGTATAAGCCGAGTTTTCAGCACATTTTTAATGCAGTTTTTGTTGTAAAATTGGGTGCCTCGGCTGATATTCGGGTCGGCTTATACTTGGGTATATACGGTATTACGTCGTTCCCCCTTTCAGATCCTCTGTTACGACCTTAACTATGTTCGCTTACTAATGTACCTTACAGACCTTTCTGAATAGCTAGTTTTCTTACTGCAATATCAGCCCCCAAGTAACTTTCTTATCTATAATAGCTCCTCTTACCTACTATCCCGAGGAACGCTGGTGTTACAGGCGGGTAGTGTTGGGCTACCAAGGTCTTCTCTTCAAACCCACCAGCCTCTCTGCAGGAGAAGAATGAGGCTTTCTGCTCCTGTACAGATGACAGCGTTGGAAACCCTCAGGGGCGGCTCCGCGCTGTCCCACTGCGAGTTGGGATGGATTGGATAGCCCTGAGTTTGGTTTTAATTGATCTGTCCCCCCTGCTCCCAGAATGAGCTCTTTAACGTCCAAACCCTTCGCTCTTCTCCCATAGGGTACCAAGCTTGGTACCATAGGGTACCATCTAGCCCGACGCTGGCCTTGTTTACATCACTGTCATGCTCCTTGTACTCTCCCAGGTTTACCGCTACGTTGTCTTGGTAGTTTTGTCTGCAGGTGTTGTTGAGCTCTTACCTGGAATTCTCTCCCACCAGCTCACGAGAGCCAATCGTTAGCAGGAGTTTCGCAAGCCGTTTGTAACTTGGAATCAGTTGTGATGGGAGTATTCACACCATATCAGGGCTTTTCCCCGTCCCAGAAAACCATATCAGCACCCTGTCCAACTGGCAACTGTGACCTGAAGTTCTGGCTTCTTGGAGACCTTTCCTCCTCGCCCCTCCACCCTCCGTGCACGTAGAGTTGACTGCCACAGCGAAATTATAGCACTCATAACTCTTTGTGTACATGTCTCTTTTTAATACTAAAAAGAATTTCACACTAAAATGTAAGACTTTTAAATTTAATACTAAAATATTCACTCCGAGTTCTTGGAGTAGAGTTTATGTCTCAGTTGTCTTGTAGCTGCCATTTGTTCATTCGCTCAATGTTCACAGAACTGGTGCAGTTCATATGACCAGGCAGAAACAAAGTTTAACTTCATATATGTATGTGTATAGCCACTGCCTGCAAGGAGCGAGCCCCGGTGGAGTCCACAGGGCCAGTGGTTCAAACTCACTAGCTGCTCCTTGGGAGAAAAGGAGCAGTCTTTTCTCAAAAAGCTGTCTGCCCCTGTAGAGATTTACAGCCCCGAAAACCCAATAGAACAGTGGTTCTCAGCCTGTGGGTCGTGACCCCTTTGGCAGTCTAATGACCCTTTCACAGGGGTCGCCCAATTCATAACCATAGCAAAATTACAGTGATGAAGTAGCAACGAAAATAATTGTATGGTTGGGGGTCACCACAACATGAGGAACTGTAT
>NW_022103922.1:33887833-33889706 GCF_000313985.2 Echinops telfairi
ACCAAGGGCTCAAGCAGAAAGCAAATGTTTTGAGAATGATGATGGCAACAAATGTACAAATGTGCTTGACACAATGGATGGATGTATGGATTGTGAGTTGTACGAGCCCCCAGTAAAATGATTTTTTTTTAATTTAAAGGATATTATTCCGATAATGGTGATGTCATTTGTTTGTAAGTATATATTTATTTTTAAATTATTGTGAGTGAAAGGATTGGCTCTTCCATCTCAGAAGTTTGCTGACCTTGGTCTAGTCTATAGGAAAAGAGAAATTCAAATAGCCTATTATGCAAGTTCATTGACGAGTGTTCAAGACACTTGGAATGTGGAAGGAGAAATCCTACCAGAATCATGCAGGTGTCTTCCCCAAGCAGCTAAGACTTAGAGGATAAGCAAACATGTGATGCCTATTAAGAGGTCCCACTGTAAGTAGTTACAAATTTTTCTTCATTTTGGACAGCTGAATATGCTTAGAGTAAATGGCAGTTTTACACAACTCTATGAAAACGTCTACCAGGTGGCCTTCTTTGACTGAGTAGAGAATGTGCCATTCATTTATCCAGCAAAGATTTATTGAGTATTGTTAACAGTTACCTGTTCTGTGATTATGTTTGATAGCAAACCAACCTAAAACTTTATAGCCCAAAACTGGGCAATTCTCTGGGCCACGCTTAGCTGGTTCCACTGGTCTCACTCATGCCTCTGTCATCAGCTAGATCAGTGGTTCTCAACCTTCCTAATGCTGCGCCCCTTTCATACAGTTCCTCATGTTGTGGTGACCCCCCAACCATAACATTATTTCCATTGCTACTTTATAACTGTAATTTTGCTACTGCTATGAATCAGGCGACCCCTGTGAAGGGTTGTTCGGCCCCCAAAGGGGTCACGATCCACAGGTTGAGAGCCGCCGAGCTAGAAGGTCATGCTGAGGCTGTCATGTTCAGGATGCCCTTAGCTAAGTCAGCTCACCTTTCCTCCGTGTATCTCTCCCATCGCCCTCGCAGCCAGCTCAGGCATGCCCCCGGGGAGGCGTCCAAGAGAGGAAGTAGAACCGTGCAGGTGTATGTTCAGGCTGCAGTTGCAAGTACGCTGAGACCTACCTACTTCCCTTACCAGCTGTCTCCTTCAGCAACATTTCTCACTGACAACAGTGGTAAAAATCTACCAGCAACTATTTTGCACATTAGCCAGGTATGTTTGGCAGTAACAGCAAGGAGGCCACACTGACTCGGATGGTTGCAGTTATGTGTCAACTTGCTAGGCCATGATTTGGCAGTTATGCAAAGCAATATTTGGCAGTTATGTAATGGAGGATGTAGTCATCCTCCATTTTCGTTTGATGCTGAGTTTTGCATAATGGCCTGGTCTTTGGAACTTCATCATGTTGATAAGTGAGGAGTGGTGTATTCCATTTGACAAAGCAGGTTACCTGCGTTCCGAGTTCAAGTGAAAGAAACCACCATGGATGCTGCGCAGATACAAGGAAGTGCGGAAAGCGGGGACTGCCGTCCGTCTACCCCAGGGGCACTTATGGAGCACTAATTGCCCGTGAATGTGCTCCCTCCTGGTTGCATGCTCTATGAGGATCATGAACAAACTTCGACCATTCGAGTCATGTGCAGCTTATTCCAGCTTTGAGTTTCCTTTCTGATTTTGTTTTTTAGATCATTTTATTGTGGGCTCTTACAACTCTTGTTACAATCCATACATCAATTGTATCCGCCATATTCATACATATATTCCATCGCTCTTTTCTAGACATTTACTTTCCATTGAGCCTTTGGGATCAGCTTCTCTTTATTTTTTGCCCGACCCCCCACCCTCGTGGCCCCTTGATAGATTATAGATTGTTGTTATTTTCATATCTCACACC
>NW_022103922.1:33890140-33918559 GCF_000313985.2 Echinops telfairi
TCTCTCGCTTTCTGCCAGCCATCGTGCCCACCGCGAAGAAAAACACCTTGTAGATGTTTATGAGCCTGTTTTTCAGTGTCTGCTATTTCACGTCTCCAACCGAGCACCGAACGAGTCGAATTCCGCTCCTGAGATGCAGCGCCTCAAACGGGGAGGAGCGGCAAGCCACCTGTGAAATTGCAAACAGATTGTGTTTGTTGAAGCCGTGGGATCAGAGCGGCCACGTCCCTTTTAGCTCGTCGCCCGGAGACTAGAAGGCATTCATAGCCGTACACACAGTGTGCTCTTTTCAGTCTCCATCCAGAAACACCCAAAAGCCAAGCCGGAGTCTTGAAAATAAGATGCCTAAGATCCGTGTTCTCGTTCTCAGTGTCCTCAGCGCTGGTCATAATAGGCGAGGGACCTGGAGGGGCGGTCGTATGAGGGCCTCGGTCAGAGAACGGATTGCGACAAGCGGACAAGAGAAGAAATATTAGAACAGAGCAGGCCTCTGGAGTGGACAGTGGGTGCTTGGGGCGGAGAAGAAATAAGGGCTGGAGGCTGGACCCTGAGAGTGCCTGCTAGGTGCCCTCCAAGAAGCTTCACCCCACACGGAAGGTCAGTGTGGCACGAAGGGAAATGCAGGATGTCCTTGACTGTGATTTCACGCTGGCTCGTCATCCTGCCAGGTCTGCCCACGGCTTGCCTGGTCCCAGCACTCGGGAAAGAGCTTGTCAGAATCCTCCGAAGCCACTGGGAGTCCGTTAAGGAGCTGGTGAATGGAGCATCTACCGGAGGAAGGATTTCAGGATCAATAGTGTGCCCTTCAAATGGGGTCATAAATTCAACCTTGCGTTGACGGTAAAGGCAAAATCATCAAAACTGTGCTTACGGAAAACTGAAAGAGAAAATATGATCATTTTCTACTAAATGATTTTGAAAGGGCAAATAGTTTACGTATATAATCTTTTGGAGTAAAACAAGACTACAAGCCTATGGCCAAAAAATGTGTTACATTATGCTATGACTTTTCAAAGGTACCATCAGTAAAATGTTAATTTATAGCTAGTATATTTTACATAAATAACCTGCATATAGTTGGGAGCAGTTCATAAGAAATCATCTCAGAAATTACCTAAGGACATTTTTTAATAACACGGGAATAAAAATGATGTTTGATATATTTTTTGAAGGATAAAATAAACTGTGCTTACAGCATCCTCTCCTGGAAACAACTGAGAGCGTGCAGAAGCTGTGCCCTTCCCTGTGTGCGGCGAGGGGCCTCTGCAGCTGATTGGGGAGGCCTTTTAGATTGGAAGACCTCTCGGACCTTGTCACCTCCGGTACACTGATAAGTGCTTTGGGCCTCTGGGGCTGTGGCAGACGTGTCCCTCAGGAGCGCCGCGATTCCGATCTGTGTGGGAGTCAGTGGTCGAGGGAGAAGGCATCTGGAGGCACGGCCAGGATGGGAAGCAAGTGGGAGGTGGAAGGAGTCTCCCTGTAATTTCAGGATCAGCGTATGGTCACCTCCTGCTTTTGCCGCCAGGTGGCGATCAAACATTTGAAAGACATAATAATGAACTTCACTAAAGCCCTAAGATTGGCTAGCTTAGGAACCGATGAAAGGTAAGCTCAAATGCCACAAATTCTGAGTAAGTGTATGTATATCAAATAAATTACACTTGATCTTAGCCAAAAGGCCAAGAAGCGATACGTCAAATAAATTAGTCTGCAATCATTTTAAACAGTGTAAAAGTAGTGTTGTCTACATTTAGTAAGATTAGGAATCTTTCCTCAAAGAATTATCAATGGAATCTTAATGGATAATCAAATGAAAAACAGAATCGATAAATTCCTCAAACCAGTATACCAGAATGACACACCACTATGAAACCGTAAAAAAGATATAACTCGTGCGCTCTCTCAACTCACTGCCATAGAGCTGATTCCAAATCATAGCAACCCTATAGCACAGAGTTGAGCTGCCCCTCCGGGTTCCTGAAGCTGTAAGTCTTTAAGGGAGCAGACAGCCTCAGCTTTATCCTGAGGAGCAGCGGGTGAGTTTGAACTGCTGGCCTTACAGTTAACAACCCCACATATAACCCGCCACGTCAGCAGGGCTCTATATAGCTAAAGATCAAGGCATAAAAACTATGGACTAATACTAGAGGTACTGTCATATGAAATACACAAATTACACCTGGAAAATCTATCAATGAATATTAGAAGAAATGAGAGGCACAGCGGGAGATTTCTGAACTGGAAGTGATGACAAGGGGAAAACGGCGCCCTTTCTCCTATCCAAGGGATTAGAACCAGAAAGAATGTAGTTTAGACTCTGGAGCTGCGTGGACTGTTTCCCAAGCTGGGCCACAGTAAAGTGGAGGTGCTGTGGAGCCGTCGTCCAGTTGGTTCTAACTCGTAGTGACCCTGAGTCTCAGAGAGCAGAGCTCTGCTCAGCCCTTGAGAGGATGGGCACGCAGGCTGACCGGTGGGAAGAAGAGTGGGAGTGTGCCCACAATGACATGAAAGTTTGACAAAGGATACTTGTACGTGTGTGTTTACCTTTCCTGCAAACCTACCTGTAAATGTGGTAGAGCATAGAGTGAGCAAAGTTAGGAAACACCTTGAAGACATGAGCCACCGGGACTGGGGATTCAGGACTAGAGTCTCAAAGGACCCCGAGGTTAATTGGCGTCAAAGGCCAATCACTGTTGGGCTGTCCCTGTCCGGATGAAAGAAGAGTAACGAAAAATCAAAGATTGGTGGAAACAATTCCAATGGACTAATGCAACACGCAAACATCAGTTTCCACAAGCCTGAGATCCGAAGAACTAGATGGCGCTCAGCTACACTACCAGCTGCTCTGACAGGAGTCACGTGATAAGGTCCTGGATAGAGTAGGATAAGTCCATGGAACAAAGCCCAAAATGACCCTCAGACACCCTTCAGGTCTGGAAATTAACTTGCCCCGTGGCTCGGTGTTCAGCCAGACCGGGTCCGTATGGGGAACTAGATGAAGCATGTACACCTCAGGGTAATTAATTGTATGAAATCATAAGTCAGCGTCTACTCGGAGACAACGTGCAGAAGGGTTAGGAAAGGAGGAGGAATGAAAAGGAAACATGAGGGAAAAAGAAAACCCGAACTGCCCAGTCTGCTCCATCCTCCACCACTGCTGTCTGAGCCCGTCGTCGTACCAGTGTGCCGATCCATCTCTGGAGGACCTTCCTTTTCTTTCATTGACCCTCCACCAAGCCTGAAGTCCCTCCTCCAGGGGCAGGTTCCTCCTGATAACATTTCCAAAATGTGGGAGGCAGAGTCCCACCAGACTCCTTTCCCAGGAGTACTTTCTTCCAAGACAGATTTGCTTGTTCTTCTGGAAGTGCCTGGGAGGGACAGTTCCTGGCCAGCACCGTCGTTCAGATGCAACGATTGTTCTAAGGGATTCCTTTTCGTTGTCCGGTTTTTGCATGCATACCAGGCAATTGAAAATGCATGGTTGGGTCAGCACACCTTAGTCCTCAAGGTAACAGACATCTTTACTTTTAACTCTTGAAAGCCATCTTTGGGGGCAGATTTGCTTCGCCCAACAAGCATCATTTGATTTCTTGACTGCTGTTTCCATGGGTGTTGATTGTGGATCAAAGCAACTTGAAATCTTGCACAACTTCCGTCTTTTCTCTCTTTCACGATGTTACTTACTGATCCAATTGTGAGGGTTCTGTTTATGTTGAGGGGTAACCCTTACTGAAGAGTGGAGTCTTTGACCTTCACCAGTGCTTCAAGTCCGCCTTGCTTTCAGCAAGCAACGTGTGCCCTCTGCCTGTGGGGACTTACTCATGAGTCTTCCTCCAGTCTTGGTGCTGTGCTCTTCACATAGTCCAACTTCTTGTAGGACTTGCTCAGCCTACAGATCGCATGAGTATGATCGAAGGCTACAACCGTCACACATGCCTTTCCTGTATTCCCATGTTCCATTCAGACACCTACTTCTTGGTCTAGGTAATGGTTCTGCACAATTAAATGTTCCAGAATTCCTATCCTTTGAAATGCTGCCCATGGGTTGTTATGTTCCACACAGTCGGATGCCTGCATAGTTGATAAAACACAGTGAACATCTTTCTGGATGGTGTTTGCATAGATGATCGCCTTGATGTCTGTCGGGGTGTGCAGTACATCAAATCTGTTCCTGAGATGCTCTCTAAATTCAAGTGGGAAACACTCAAGGTTGTGTTCTCGTTGCTCTGTTGTCATTTCCTTCGGCTTCAACTTGAACATGCATTTGAGTACTTGGTGGCCTCTCCCGCAGTTGACCCCTGCCCTTGTTTTGACTACAGACCGTGAGCTCCTCCACCATCTCTTTGCACCGATGGAGTCCATGTGGTTCCTCTGTAGAGCATCTGGCAAGGTTCACATGTATCGCTGTTGTTCATGTCGCCGAAGAAGGTGTTTCTAGCAGGTGACTGGTTTTGTAAAATTCTGTGATGCAATCTCTGGCAGCGTTTTAGCCAAGATCCATCTGACATCAGCATTGATAATACCTCATCTGTGCCCTCTCCTAAATCCAGCACTCACTGTCAATGTAAGCCTTTTTTTTGTTTAAACCACTTCAGCAAAATAATGCTTATAAACGATGTGATTTGATCATTTCCACACTGTTGGGTCACCTTTCTTTGGAATGTACGTAGCCATGGAGCTCTTCTAGGCCGTGGACCAGCTGTTTCTTGGTATATCTCGCCAGATCTACACAATCCTGTCGGTCCATTCACATACAATTCTGTTGTTTGAGCCCCTACAGTGAAACGTCTTGATTGGTGTTTCCTCACTTCTTGGCCACTGACCCCTGAAGGCCAGAGCCTTCGGTATAGCTTGGATGAACTGCTTGATACCATCTGTTCTTCAGCAAATGGCTCTTGGTCATGTGCAAGGCATTGTGCACTTCCTCTGTTTCAGACCAGCTGACAGTACATTCAAAGATCCTGATTTGTTTAATGGGTGAGCACGTAAACAGTGGTATATGGCATGTTTCTGCATCAAAAAACTAGAACTGATAGGGGAAAATGTGCCATTTGGGGAGTCAGATCAACTATACACAGAAACAAGTGTAACATTTGAGGCACCGAAATGGTTGTTGGCCAGTGTTTCAATGCATCTTGATTGTATGTTGCATGTCTGATCCATCGCAGACTGCAGAAGTTGGTAAAAAAAAAACAAAAAACTTCATCTTTAGCATTGGCGTTTGGTATGTAGAACTGAATAATAGTTGTATTAATTGGTCTTACATTATCCTATCACTAAAAGCACCTTCAGGATAAATCTTGAAGGGTTGTCTCTGACGACAAATCTAACGTACTTCCCTCTTCAGTTTGTCCTTCCAGCATTCCCAGTGAAAATAACCGTACGTGATCGATAAACCGATGTGTGTGGCTGTGTGTACAAATAGGCTTGGGGTCAGTATCTGACTTCATCGGGGAGAGGGAAAATCGAACTCCGAGGCTGAGTCCTACCAGGCAGAAGTCAGAAATGCCTCCACTTCCCACCCTTCCAATTCTGACCTCAGCCATCTCCCCAGAGCTCCCTCTGATTCTCAGCTGGGTCCAATAATTCATAACAATGGCCACACAGAACTCAGACAATACTCACAATTAATGTGCTGTATTTATTAAGGAAGTTGACGGGTTACAATTCAGGGTGAGAAATGCTTAAATCACTGTTCTTCATTCAGGACAGTGTCTTTCCAGCCATGCCCGTGGGCCACAAGGCCCCTGGACCTCAGCCCTGTGGCTTGAGTAAGGTTACAAAGTGCTTTTAGAAATGCCGAAAAATGCCTGAAGAGTACACCATTCTACCCTCATCCTCAGCCTAAAGGCAGTCCACTCTAGCTCCACAGGGTAGCAAGTCTAGCTCGCCTACTTGAATGCCTAGGGGTGCCCCACTCTGCAAGCAAGCTCCTACCCAAAGGCGCTCAGCTTTCCTCACTCCAGCCTGGGAACCCCACCACTGGTTCCTACTCCGCCTCTGGGTTGGGCTTCTCTTCTCGGGTGTCACACGCTCTGTGCCTGGAGCAGGGCAAGTTAGCGCTCCCAGATCTCAAGTGCACAGCATGCACCCCGCTCCTGGCTGTTCTTTCTGGACAGTGGTGATCATCCCCCTCTTGTCTCTGAACTGGCTCCTTTTATACCCAGCAGGAGGGCAAACGGACACAGCTCCACGTTAGAGTTCCAGGCTTTTCCCATCGCAGTTCAGCCCGCTAGCCATCATCATTACGGAGTCCTGTAATCCTATCTGCGGCAGCCTTCTCTTAAAAAAACCATGGCTGGAAGAGACGTATCGAATGGTACACTGCACCACACTGAGTTTCAATAAAACTTTATTTCTAAAAAGCAGGCTGTAGGCAAGATTAGGCTCTTAGGCTGTTACTTCTGCCTCCTGTGGGCGAGTGAATGATCCTTCCCCTTTCTAGGTTTCTGCCAACTGAGGAAGTTGGTGGAGGAGCCCCCTGGCACCCTTCTGTTTGTGTTCCCTTTAGTAGTCCTCGCAGAAGCTAGGTCCGCGCGGCTGACCCAGCGTATCCTTTCTATTGATGCTTAAGGTCAATGCGAACAACCCACAGGGACAGATGTTGAGTCTCGAGCCCTGCAGGCCTTCTCAGCCTCAGCACTGTTGACGTCTGAGGACAGATAGTACTTTGTTGTGGTTGTCTATGCTGTGCCTTCTAGGGCGTTGCCAGTAGTAACCTTCCCCGTCTCCCCCTCATTTCTGACAACCGGAAATGCCCCCTGGAGCCAAATCACCCCTGGTCAAGAAGCACTGTTGTAGAGACTCTTTTGGTAGCTGGAAGAATCCAAAACACCAGAATAACAAAATGCAACGCAGGACAGCCACCAAGAAAACAAACCTATTGCTTCAGGAATAAGGTCAAACAGGACAAAACCCAACACCACTTATTAGAAAGAGAAAAGTAAGGAAATTATATTCAGTTGGTCAAAGGGGGCGAGAAGTGGGTAAGAGATTTAAGAGTGATTTGAATCATACTACAGGACGTATCCAGACACAAGGGAATTCAAATAGAAACTGATCTATAAGGGGGAGAGGAGACGACACGAAAGCAAAAAATCGTGGTGAAAAGAAACAGACCACCTTCAAGGTCATGATGAGCCCCATGCACACATGCAGCTGCTCCACCAAGCACACATGCAGCTGCTCGAGGGCTTGCTGCAGAGGAGGGAATGTGCAGATGCTTGGCTTGGCTTCCTCTCTTTCCCGTCGATGGCTGGACCCAGTGTGGCTTGGTTTCTGCAATGACGTATTGTTTAGTGATGAAAGTAAAGTAATATCACCTCATGCACTGCATGGATGGGTTTTGAATGTAGGCTCTCAATGTTGGAAAGGCTGGGCCTTTATCAAGTTTGGTCACATAACCTGCTTGTGATTTAGCTACAATTAAAAGCCAACATCACCTTGTGTTAGGCCAGGTTGACTAGAGAAATCCAGAGACACTCATCTATGTATAAGAAAGAGCTTTAAAAGATTTATTTTAGAAAGAAAGATCTTTGTGTCAAAGAGCAATTGTATATTGAGAAAACATCTCAGCCCAGTCTGGAGCAAATCCATAATTCTTATATTAGCCTGTCTGTCCAATACTAGTCCATAAATTCCTCCTCAGACTCCTGTAGCCACTCATAATGACACTGAATGCAGGAAGACCACAGGCCGCTAAGTGAAAAGTCTTGTGGATCCAATGGCAGGGGAAGCATCTCCAGGGCCCTGGCAGCCATCCGCATGGCTCCTCAACAGGAAGGTGAAGCAGAGGGAGAGTGTGGCCTGCTTCCAGGGAGAAAGAGAGGAAGTCCCAGAATCCTCGAGAAGGCCACGCCCACAGGAGGCATCATCAGGCTGTGACCTGATTGACAGGCCAGATTCTACCCCTTCACCCTTAATGCCCTCAAGTTGACACGAGATGATGTAACTACCACACACTGCTACCTACCAAGAAGAGTGGGTTTCATTTTATCTACCTTTATTTATGCCCCGATTCTTTGTCTAAAGAATATGTTATCTTCTAAGTGTGAGTGATACTAAGCCTAGCAAATAGGCCCTGGATACCTGAGTGGCTTTTGTAGAAGGAATGGTTTATGTATGTCTTGTTTTGTTTCTCGTTTTCTTACATTTTCCTTACAAGGACGTTAATACGGGGGTGGGTGGGGGTGGAGGGTGGGTTTCTGATCCGTGATCTAAGAACTCGGAAAACAGGTTGTAGTCTCAGACACCAGTGGAAAACATGTCTGCATTTACGAAATGGCAGGGAGAGTCTTAAACTGTGCTCCTAAACTAGCCACTTCAGAACCATCTCTGAAGCCCTGTTTAGAATTCAGGTCTCTGCCTTACTCCCAGATTCGCATTCTGCAGGCTGGGGTCAAGCCTAGGAGACTGCAGCTCTGTAAGCTCCCAGGGGCTCCAAGGCATCGCGATCTTGGAGGTGATCTAGGTCCTTTCCCCTATAGAATATGGTGTTTAAAAGAAATATGTATTTCCCTAAATGCCCTTTATTAGATTGCTTTCTGGAAACTTTAATATTATATAAGAAGTGATTTAGATTAATTCATCGTAGACCTCCCCAGCGTACATACATTGGTGCAGCTTAAATTGTTTGCTCCAGTGTGATTAGTTTATGCCTTAGGGACATGCTCCTGATCCCCCAAGGTAGCGCTCCTTGTCACCAGGATGCCGTTACACAGCGTTTTTGTTTCCGTCTTGCATTAGAAAGCCATTGCAACGTTTGATGCCCTGATTCCCATGTAACCATAAAGTAGACGAGGATTAGAAATGCCGTCTGGTTGTTCATTTCTGCTTGTTTTTGTTTAATTTGCAGAATGCTCTTTTCAGTTGCGTTAACAGAAATGAAAGTAAGTATGTTGCCAGTGGAGCTGGTACAAGCAGCTCAAAGAGCAAAACACTGTTCACAGGACATGACGTCACTGCCACGGATATTTATTGCCAGCACACTGGCATTACAACACGATCGAGAAGCAGCTGAGCGAATGGGCACTGCAGGGTTCTGCTAGGCACAGGGCGTTCGGTCCATGCATATTGTAACAATTCCTATGACCTGATTGGAGATCTGGAAAGGAGGTACCAGAGCTAGTTTGTTATAGGAATCTCATGTCCCACTTCAATAATAGGGTCACTTGCAAACATTAAGCCCACCAACATTATATAATGTAGCACTTGCCAAGGACTGAGGAGCCCTGGTGGTATAGTGGGTTGCTAACCACATGGTCGGCAGTTCAAAATCACCAGCCATTCCTTGGGAGAAAGATGAAGCTTTCTAGTCCCACAAAGATTTAGTCTCGGAAACCCACAGGGCAGTTCTACTCTGCTATAGGGTCTCTATCAGGCAGAATCCACTCGATGGCAGTGAGTTTTGCCAAAGGCTGCCTCTCAGTTCATTCAGTGAGCAATTATTGAGTGCTGACCTGGGCTGTGGGCGCAGCAGATAAAGATGTCTGGGACAGGGTGGTACACAAAGGACTCCAGCACTTAGTAGAGACTGGGAGCACAGCGCTGACAAAATGCCGAAGGAGGACTTACATCCTGCAGGTGCTTAGAGACGTCTTCTCAGAGCTAGGAACTCACTTGGGCCCTGACAGATGCATGGACCACATGCGAACAGGAGAGAATGGAGGAAGGGCATTCCGGTCAAGAGAACAGTGGAAGCAGGTAAAGATGGGAAGACACACCTGAGGAACAAAGTGTTTCGCTTCGCTTGGCCAAGCAGTGTGGCAAAGGCTTCTAAGAAGCACTGACTGTCTGTAGGTTCTCTTCAAGATTTCCCAGACTCCCGCCGACATCTAACCCTATACCCTTCCGCACTGGGGAGCACGTCAGCCTCGGTGGGGGCCCGCGGGGTAGGATTAGGGCAAAAGATGGGACTCTGTCTCCTCTGCTCTCAGTCATCACCACCTGTTTGGTGTCCTGAGTTTTACAATGGTATACGTAGCCATTGACAGTTATCCTTGGTGGTGAAAATAATCTTTTTAGCAATGAGCACAGGAAATTTGATAATGATTACAAGTCGGAAATTTAGGTTGCACAAAACATGTGCGAGTTTCCTGACCCAAGAAGCAGGGCTGACCCTGCATCGGTTCCGGCTTAGTTTAATTTGTTCATGATTATTTTCATTATTGTTTCTAGAAATCACCTCAATTCCCTGCTCACCTCTCTGTGGAACTTACCAGAAACCTGATTCTACTTCCTCCAGGCCCCTCTCTGATAGCTTACCAAGGATATCCTATGACTCCCTCTCAGCCTCTTCTGCCCCCCACCCCAGCTCCTTGTATTTGGCTTGTTTGTTTGTGGAGTGGGAGGGTTGCTCTTTTCCCCCTCATTGTGTAAACACACAAGTAAGGAAACAGTTGCCATTGCTACACTTCTCACACGTATAGTTAGTTCACGGTCATTCATTCCAGCCCCACTTTTAAAGGTCTCTGGTGCCTCTCCATTATAAATCCTTTATCTGCCCCTCACCCCCACCCCAGCTCCTCTCCACAGCAACTTAAATTGCCCTCCATTGATTTTTTTCATATGAAAATCCAGACCCTGTTTTTCTAAAGATGGGTTTTACTGGAGTTGTGAGGTAAGGACTATCTCTGCATATTCTTAGAGGTCTTTAAACTCCATAGAAACTTTTGAGATTTTGTTTGAAGATATACAGTTACTTAATTGTCAAATTTATGAAATGATTCAATAAAATGATTTAATAAAACTCCAAAACTCACTGCCATCAAGTTGATCCTAATTCTTAGTGACTCTTTAGGGAGAGTTTAGAACTGGGCCTTTGGGTTTCCACATCTATAATCCTTTATGAGAGCAGACAGCCTCCTGTTTCTCCCTAGGAGCTGGTAGTGGGTTCAAACTGCTGATCTTGAGGTTAGCAACCCACTCTGCCACCAGGCCCCTTTTTGAAAATAAACGTCCATTGATTCAGTATGGAAAGAAGTTCTCAACACGGACACAGTGGCATTTGGGAAGGCAGTTTGGGTGCTGGGTGACTGCCCCACGTGACAGTCAGTAGCCCTCTGACAGCCTCCACGCGCCCCAGCAGAGTGGGCAGTGCCGCCCTAGGTGAGAACCGCTGCACGAGAGACTCAATTGACAGACAGCTTTCCTACATCAGTGGACACCTGAGTGGCCGTTGCTGTGCCTACAGGACCGCGGGGGATGTGCTCATTTCCTCCGGCCTGGGCTCGGTTCTCAGAGTCGCCAAGCCACGCGTTGCCCCTTCATCGGCATGCGGGTTGGCTGCTGACAAATAGCTGCTCTGTTTCAGTCTGGGCTCCTCTCCCCGCAGGGGGCTCGCTTTGCTGCGGCTACGCAGGCCATCACACCAACTGCCGGGAGTACTGCCAGGCCATCTTCCGCACGGACTCGGCCCCGGGTCCCTCTCAGATCAAGGCAGTGGAGAACTACTGCGCCGCCGTCAGTCCACAGTTAATTCACTGCGTGAACAATTACACCCAGTCTTACCCAATGAAGAACCCGACCGACAGTAAGTCAGAGGTGCTCCCCCTCCTCTCCTGCTTCGGAGTCCGCGGAAAACAACCGTCTTCCTTCAGGGTGGCGATCGATCGGGGTCAGGCTCATTGTCACAGTTAATAGCTGCCAAGAACGGTGGGCGGGCTGTGGAGGGTGTGAAGAAACGGGCGTTCTCTCCTGGGAAGAGAGCTTTGGAGGAGAGTTGGATCATAGCCATTAAGATTTCAAGTAATCCTCCTTTTTTTAAAAACATTTTATTAGGGGCTCATACAACTGTTATCGCAATCCATACACACATCAATTGTGTAAAGCGCATTTGTACATCCTTCTCAAAACATTTTCTCTCCACTTAAACCCCCGACATTAGGTCCTCATTTTTCCCCTCCCTCCCCGCTCCCCCCTCCCTCATGAGCCCTTGATAGTTTATAAATTGGTATTTTGTCATATCTTGCCCTGGACGTCTCCCTTCACCCACTTTTCGGTCGTCTGTCCCCCAGGGAGGAGGTCACATATAGTTCCTTATAATCGGTTCCCAATCCTCCTTTTTTGATCTGACATTCCCACTGCCCTGCAGTGAAAACACACATTGTTTACAAAAATACACGGCAGACGTGCTTATGAAGGAGGTTTTCCACCTTTGTAATAACAAAATCACAAAAAAATGAGAACCCTAACAAACGGAGGAACCAGAAATTGGACACTTTCTTAGAGTAGGGCTCTTACGAAACCTGTTTGTGGCGTCTTTAAAGTGTCTGCTTTGTAAGCCCTAGAATCCCTCTTTATCCAGAGGTGCCCCTGCTCAAAGAACTGGTTAATTAGCCACGCTGACAGAAGACTGGCTTATCAGCCAAGTGCCCATAGATTGATCTGCATTGGGCATTAAAAGACCTGCTTGGTGAACAGAAATGCCTTGCCATCATCAAAACCCAGACTCTAAGGTTTGGGCGCTCTGGGATGTAGCTTTATGGTGAAAATCGGAGGGTGAAGCCCCTGCCACAAGTAACCTTCATTCACTGTAAAGGTAGCTCTCCCTTCCCTGGCACCGGGGCCCCACAGAAAAGCTGTGGAAGCTAAGCACCGTCTCGGATGCCTGCTCTAACACACCAGAACCGAGGGAGCAAGCTGCCAGCAGACACGCTTGGATAGGCCTCTTTCAAAGTAAAACACACCAAGTAAATTACTTTCCACAAACAATCCTAAATTCTACAGCCAGGTGAAAAGCGTTCTTCCCCTTTAGCATTCTTGGTGGAAAATAAAAGGCAGAAATTCCACTGAAGTAAACTGATACCTTGGCAGAGAATGATCTTGTAGTATATATTTATTGTGGTAAAGCCTACAAAAGCCGGAATCTGTAGAAGGCAGAAACCTGTCAGAGAGGGAAAACCCAAAATAGTCTCCATCACTCGAGAAATTAAACAAAACCACTGCCTTTGAGTGGAGTGGCAACAGTGAGCCCCGCTCCCCTGGTGTCGCTGTGATTCCCACTGTGTGTGAGCTTACACAGATTGATGCTGCCCTAGGATGTGATAAAATCTGATATTTGTGGTCATTGCTATCGTCGTCTCTCTCATATCAAGAACATGATTCCTTTTTATTTTTCCATAATTCCATTTAGATGGTGGTTTCCAGCAGGGTAATCACTTCAGTGTGATCCACAGTACCTTTCCCAGATCTATAAAAGACCTCGCACACTAGGACTTCCCTGCATTTATGTAAGGATGGTGCACGAGATCCTGTGATCATGGGCAGTGGTAATATCTCTATCAGATACCTTGTCCACTGCAAAGCAATAACGATAAGATTCAGTGGGCGCTTTACATGAAGCCGCTTCAAAAAGCTGGTAGGAAAGTGGAATTGAAAGATACAGAATCACTCATTTTTGGAAGCCCCCTCCCACGGCAGGCAGTGGCATCATGATTCAGTATGCTGGTGTACCCACCTGTGTGCTTTGTTTCCTTGTTGCGCGGTGTCTCCTACAAAGCCAGCTAATGGAGCCGTGTCTGTTCCTACCACGTAGGTTTATACTGCTGTGAAAGAGCTGAAGACCAGGCCTGCCAGAGTGCCTGCCGGAGAATCTTGATGTCTAAGAAGACGGAGATGGAGATCGTCGACGGCCTCATCGAGGGCTGTAAGAAGCAGCCCTTGCCGCAAGACCCCCTTTGGCTCTGCTTCCTTCAAGGCTCCCTCTCTCGCCACCCCGGAGTCACCGCACACCCTCCTCCCTCCACAGGCCTGGATGGGGCTAAACTGCATTGCTGTTCTAAAGCAAACACTTCAACATGCAGGTCAGTATCTCATTTCCCTTTGTTAAAATAACAGGTAACGTTTTAGTTAGCGAATTTAAACTGCACATACAGGTTGCATTCCTTAGAGTACAGAAGATGTAAAGTCTATTTCATTCTTGCCGTCAACAAGTACTTATTGAACAGTGTATGTCCCCCAAACGGTGTTTTCCTACAGTGAATGCTAAAACCACTGTGTGTTGGGGTATGGGGCATTGGGCAGGGCAGTAAGTTCCTAAAGATGGTGCAGGAGATCATAAAGGAAGCGTACCGTATAGAAGGTATTTTAATCTCACATTTAAAAAATACTCTTCTTATTAAGTTACAGAACTTTGAACATAATCAACTTTCTGTCGTATTAATCATTGGTCTGAGTTTGCAGGTATATTCCCCCACCACCCCAAAGGATAAGAAATTGGTCCTGATCTTGTTTTTAATATTTCCTGTGTGCTTTTTCATATTGGGGTTTAACTCTGATGTATTTTGTTGTTGTAGGTAGCCCTCTTGAAGATTTGTCATATGTTTTTCTGGGGTTTGGTATATGAAACCCAGGATTGATGAACCTATAGAGTCAACATGTAGAACAGGTTCCTGGGCGGTTGGGTGGGGGAAAGGGGGGGTCGAGGGGAGCTGATATCAAGGGGTTCAAGAAGGAGAAAATGTTTTGAAACTGGTTGTGGTAGCAATTGTGCAGCACTGCTTGATGTGATTGAACGATGGAATGGTATGATATCTAATATAGCTTCCGGTAGAATGGTGTGGGGGCGGGGAGGAAAGGTAGCCCCCACATAGGGCAATAATGAGAGTCCATTAAAGTGTGAGGGAAGGGAAGAATGTTTGCTGGTGACGTTGTATACTTCAGTGGTATTAAGATTTTATATGGTGAGCATGCATTACTTTCTTTTTTTATTATTTAGTTTTATTTTTCCATTACTTTCATAAATGAACAAATGAGTGAATATAATGTGTGGAAGCACTTGGGAAGTGATGCAGATATAAACCCACTTAAGTTTCTTGGTAGTCACCGAGTTTCAAAAATAAGAATGCATCGTATTAACTGACAGTACACAGAGATCTCAGAATTTATAAATCGCCGCCTGTAGGCCGTCATGGTATGTCTTAAGACATGCAATTGACTTTGGGATAGTTTTTCAGAGAGAAAATATTGAACCCTAACTTTATAGTGTGTCCTAAAGATGCCTGAGGACCCATCATGCTTTCGGGTCATCGACATGGAAAGATATTTTTGTGGAGATAAAGCCTTGTGATTTACTGCACTTTAATTGTACGTTAAAGAGGTGTGGACAGAAATAATTTTATCAAGAACTACTCCCAAAAAAACAAACTCACTGCCCTTGAGTCTGTTCCGACTCACGTGACCCCACAGGACCGGGTAGAACTGTCCCTGTGGGCTCCAGGCCTGTGACTCTTCAGGGTAGAAAGCCTCATCGTCCTCCGGTGAAGCATCAGGTGGTTTCGAACCACCGACCTTGCAGTTAGCAGCCCAATGCGTAACCACTACACCCCCTGGGCTCCTGTATCAGGAATTAAGGGGTTCAAATACTGTAACTGAACATTAAATTTAGCGCTGAACTTTCAGCAACCAAGACAAAAGAGAAGACCTGTTTTTTTTTTTTGGTGGGGGGGGGTTTATTGGCTCTAAATTTTAGGGGGCAGATTTTAGTCTTTTGCCTTTTTGTATATTTTCTCATTCCTATGCCAAAATATAGTTTATAGAGCTTGAGTTTTATGTCTAGCAAATATTCATTTGGCTCATCTACATGTGTCTGTGATCTTGTTTCAGGGAATTGTGCACAAAACTCTACAGCCTGAGCTGGGGCAGCACACAGAGCTGGCAAGAGTTTGATCGGGTCTGTGAATACAACCCAGTGGAGGCGTCCATGTTGACCTGTTTGGCAGATGTCCGAGAGCCTTGCCAGTTGGGCTGTCGAAACCTGACTTACTGTACTAATTTTAACAACAGGTAGGTGGACAGCACCCTATCTGGAGTGGGGATATTTTGTCATTTTATTTTGCTGTGTCATCGTGAAAACACTGATTGGCTCTGGTTTTATTTCTGCTGGCTTGAAAGTAGGCTGTATTTCTTCATGGTTTCGTGTTAAAATTCTATAATCCATCCAGTAACTCACCTCTGAGAGAGGAAGTTCTGCAGCAAAGTGCTTTCTAAGGCAGAGAGACCTGGGCTTCTAGGGTTCCAGACACCTGCCGCTCTTCCCGCTCCTCCTGTACCCCCAGTGGACACAAGTCACTCCCGGGTCATGTAAACGCCCACCTGTGTCCAGATTACTTTGAAGGACCTTCAGGCCAGTTGACTTCCCTCTCAGTGAGTCCTATTTCATACGAAAGCATCGGCCTTCCAGAAGCAATTCGAATGGGTGTTTTCCTGAGAACCAGAAACTGGGTGTTGGGGCTCATCTCCAGTTCGGCCGAAGAAAGAAGGCAGAGAACAGAAAAGGTGCATCCAGAAGAGTCGCGTGAGAGCACCTTCAGACACTGCAGGGAGTTTCCGAAGAAGAGGCGGCGGCCTCGTGAGCTATAAACCAGAGCTGACGGAGCAAAAGGAAGAGTCATTTAGTTGGACAAAAAGAACTTCTATATCTTTTTGTTAGGGGTGTTTACTTCAAGCTAACACATCCTATTCTCTTTAAAAGTAGTCCGGTTATCATTGAGTAAGAAGATTGAGATATATTTACAACTGGAGATAACAAAATAAGGACCTGGCTTTAGAGATGGAGGCATTGCGCATACTTTAAATCTATGAACTATTCCGAGTTCCTGTGAGCACATACGCGCACATACGAGGGGGTGAATCCCTGCGCCTGCGGACTCGGGACTCAGGGCCCAGCAAGATCAATCGGCACAGACAAGGTGCTGCATCCTGAGTTGGTGCATAATAAGTGGGGGTCTAATAAAGCTCACGAGCAGGCAGCAAGGTGCAGCTCTTCGTCTGTCCCTGTCTGGAGGAAAGAAGAGGGGTGGAAATAAAATCCGAGTCGCCCAAAGAAGTCACGGAGCACGCAAGCATCAGTGTCAGCCCTCGCCACCCTGAGACTACAAGAGCTAGATGGTGTCCAGCTGCCCCTGCCATCTACTCCAAAAAGAGCTCAGAAAAAGCTGGATGGACGAGGAGAAAAATGTGGAACAAAATTCAAAATCATCCACGAGACCAGGATTAGGATTAGACAGACCATGGCCTTAGGCATCCTTCTGTTCTGAAGCCAAATTCACCCCATGGCACAATTTTCTGCCAAAAAATACACAGGCCCACGGGGGCGGGGACAGTAACACTAGTGAGATACATGTACCTTAGAATAATTATCCATGCAAGAGCTAACGGGTAGCATTTACCCACGAGGGCCCACAGGGAGGGAGGAGGGGGATAAGTGACGTCCGAGCGCCGCCGCAGCAAGGGAGGGGAGACAAACTGTGCGTGAGTTGTTCAGTGTAAAGCTGAGTATCTGCTCAGTAAACCTGCACGCAGTTCGCCCCGGCGCCTGTTTGTTGCTTTCACTCCCTGGAAGAATTGGAAAGAGCTTGAACACAACAGAAGACCTTGATGATGGCGCCACTGAAGTGATCTCCACCGAAGAACAGAAGCCCAGTGGCCTGTCATCCTGTCATCCGTAATTGGAACTCGGCAAGCAGAGGGCGGACATTTTTCTGACATTGATCAATGGCACTCACCCGCTGCTTGGGGCAGCGTCGTCAAAGAAGACCACGCCCTCGCACACTAGTCAAACTGCGGAAGCCCAAAGGTGACGAGAAATCTTAAAATCATCCAGGAGGCCAGGGGAAAGGCACGTTACAGGTATAATGGAATGACAGCAAATACGACAGCTGGCTTCCGTTTTGAAACGATGGAGGACCAAAGGCCAAAGATTTTAAATCCACGACGATTCTACGCTAATGTAAGCACACCCAGGCGCACACGTGGGACTGAGGCCAGTGCTCACAGTGAAGACAAAATAAAAAAACGTTCCAGCCAGCCCAGTGAAAATACCGTTCAAAACCAGGTTGGAGTTAAGTTATTTGTAGTTATTTACAAACAAAACAGAGCTTACTGCCAGCACCAAAAGTAATGGGTGAGAAAGGTCAGAAAGCCGGTTCCTCTGATGCAAAGGGAGAACTGGGGGGGTGGGGGCAGAGGACCGCCTGCCTGTGGGAGGGGAATGTTTCTGTGGCTTTAGATGGGCTGACAGCAGCTGTCATCTGTCAACTCTCATCACACCCATAAAATCTGTCCAATCTATTTTTGTAAATTAGACCTGCATTTTTAAAACTCGGACACCAATATTTATTTGTGATAAATTACTCGCTTAATATTGTGATATATTACTCACTGCCGTCGATCGACTCACTCGAAGACTGTAACTGTTTACTAGAGTTGAAAGCCCTGTCTTTGTCCCACGGAGCTGCTGGTGGTTTCAAACTGCCGACCATGTGGATGGCAGCCCAACACGTACCACTAGACCTGTGGGGCTCCTGTGCTATATGAGGGACACCCAGTAACAGCTGTGAAATGAAAGGTCTGGGTAAGTCTGGAGTTCGTCGGGTAGACCTACGCAGAGCATTTTGAAAGTGGGAAACGAGACACAACCTGCCATCGCTGTCTTTGTGCTGGCATCTTGGTGAGTTCTCGAATCTTCCCTCAAGTCTTCCTACACGGAGATTTTACCCCTTCCTTTTCCCTTCTTCCTTCTTGTCTTCTCCCTCTTTAGGCCGACAGAACTTTTCAGGAGTTGCAATGCTCAGTCTGATCAAGGAGCCATGAACGACATGAAGCTCTGGGAGAAAGGCAGTATCAAGATGCCGTTCATAAACATCCCTGTCCTGGACATCAACAAGTGCCGGCCGGAAGTGTGGAAGGCCGTAGCTTGCTCACTGCAGATTAAGCCTTGCCATAGTAAATCCCGGGCAAGTATCATTTGCAAGTAAGCGTCTTTCCTAGGACACTCCAGTTTGGGCGCAGGCCCTCTCCAGCCTCGCTTTGCCCGTCACCGCCCCACCTGCCACATCCTTTCCTTCTTTGACCCCCTCAGCTTGAGAACCCTTCCCCCCATTTCCACCTGCCTTTATCCTACCTGTCCTCCTTGGCCCCTCCCAAATACCGCTCAGTCCTATAGACTCTTCTGAGATTTCTCCACCTGATTGAGATTTGCCCTTTCTATCTGCTATAGAAACTTATTTGTACTTACAGAGTGCACTCCGTTCAAGAAACACTTATTAACTTGGATATACTGATAGTTTAATTGTGTGTATTTGTCGTATATTTTCTGTTAGACCTTGCTCTTTGAAGGGCTCTGTGTGTGTGTGTGTGTGTGTGTGTGTGTATACACCTTCATTGTTATCTCCTCTCTGTTCTTTTCCTTCCCTTCCGGGATTAGCATAGCCCTGACATAGGTCCCATGATGGTGGTGCATGAAGGGTTAGTCAACCTAGGCGGTCATTCAGACCTGTTCCTAATCAACGTTCTGTGAGTGGTGTGCTTAGGAGAGAACGTAAAGATGGGCGCTGCTGTGGTGGATGAAAGCACGGCCGTTAACTAAAGAGTGGTTTGTCAGCCTCTGTTCAAAGATCTTCTTTTCCCAGTCAGCTTTTCTAAAGCCAGTCTCCCAGTTGGGGCGTGGCCCAGTGCTGCTGGGTTCTTGCTGACGTGACTTGGGGATGGCCCGGGTAGGTGAGGTTCTGAAGGGCAGCTGTCAGATGACAAGAAGCCAGGGGAACGTGGAGGCTCTGTTAGCACAGGAAGCGTATAGCGGTCAGGTCTCTGGAAGACCAAGGAAAAGTTAAAGCAGTGAACAATTATTTGTAAGATGTCAGGCATCTGACTGATGATATCTGAACATCCGAATGGATGGCAGCTGAATTTTTAAAGAATATCTGGAGATATTTTAAAAAGAAAAAAGGTCAAGGTCAGAGTCCTGAAAGTCGGATACGTGGTTTTGCAAAGATTTCCTTTCAAAGAGATTGAAAAGCCACGTGGACAGTGCTGACCGTGCATAATTTAGCAAGGCCTGTGACCTCAGAGGAGAGAAAATCCGTGGTGCTTAACCATGTAAGACTTACTATCCAACCCGGGCCGGCCCACGGTGGCGCCTGCTCTCTGTTGTCATACGTACACCTAAGCCACCGGCAACCATGAAGCCACGCAAGCTCACTTTCTGGCCCGCCTCAGACACGGGACTGCTAATTGCCTAGACAATCTGAGCAGGTTCCTGAAGTCCTAAATCTCTGTGTATTTTTCCTTTCAAGGTCAGATTGTATAGAAATGCTCAAGAAATGTGGCGACCAAAACAAATTCCCGGAGGACCACACAGCTGAGAGTATCTGTGAGCTCTTATCACCTACAGATGACCTGGAAAATTGCATACCTTTGGATACGTATCTCAGTAAATATTGTTGTTTTGTTTTACCGTTTCAAGCACTTCTCCCTTCTCTGCCTGCCTTTCGTGTTTGTGGTGAATGAGCAACTATCTGTTGAGAACATGTGGTTTCATGGCACACTCCCAATCACAGACCCTTATCATTTGCTTGGCCTTTTGGGCCATGGCCGTAAATGCCGTCATATTAAAGCAGAAGTGATTATAGCTCTTATTTTTCCCTTAAAACTACGTCTCCAGTCTTGACTCTTGAAAAAAAGAATCTTGTAAAAAGGCACAGAATAGTTACTAGATTTTTTATTTTAATTTTACCAGTTGGAGTGGGGAGTGTGACCTGTTGGTAGCCAGCAATTGTAAGCGGTGCCATCAGGGCCAGCCACACTGACCCGCTGCGGGCCATTGCCGTCACCTGGCCGAGCAGGACTGCCCAAGGGAATCTTTAGCTTTTTGTCGTCCGAGTGTCAGTGGGTCTGAGCCTGCCGTTGGCCTAATTTACCTCCCAAATGGGGACTAAGATGTGCTGGCCTGGGCTGGTACGTGAAAACGGAAGCTGTCTCACGGCTTCAGCTTCTGTCCACCAACTGCTCCTGCCAAGAGCTCAAAGAAGCAGTTTGTGTCTCATTGATGGACCCTGGATGACACGGTCCTGGCAGCCAGGCAGCTCCGTGTGCTGGAACCCAGAGCACATGGTGTTGCGGTTGTTGTTGTTGTAAGGTGCCAGAGAGCCCGTTCCGACCCATAGCAACTCGCTGCACCAGGGAACGCAGCACTGCCCCGCCCTGCATCAGCCTCGCCGTGTTCCTGGGCCTGAGCCCATTGATCCAGCCACTGTGTCCATCCAGCTCCTCGGGGGCCTTCTCTTGTTCACGCCTGACATCCTTCCCCCGGGACCGGTGTCTCCTGACAGTCCGTCCAAAGTATGTCACATGAAGAGGAAGACTGCTGGCCAGACTTGTTCCACAACAGAACAGTGTGTCCTGTGAGCAGGCAGTGGTACTTTCAGCAGTCCTCTCCAGCTCCACAATTCAAATGAATCGATTCTTCTTCCATCTCCTTTATTCCGTGTCCAATTTGCACATGCCTCTGAGGCCGTGGACATAGCAGGCAGCGCTCCTGCAGGCCACGTCGTTAGGATTAAATTGCCACCAGAGGGCGGTGTTTCCCTCTGTTGTCCATGGGGTTGCTAGGACGCCACCTCCCACAGCAGGGGCATCAATGCCTTGAGCTGGCTGGAGGGTGATGAATTCAGCTACTGCTTGATTTTCCTGATAGGAATTAAGTCAGATAAGATCAGGTCCAGCTGCAAATAACGGAACAACAAAATACAGTATCCGAGGACTGCTTTAATGGCTCCAAGATCATCAGGAATCCAGGTTGCTTCTTTTTCCACCATCCTTAACATGGCTCTACAAGCAAGTTACTTCTGCACTTCATCACAGTGCGACTGCTGGAGTGCCTGCCATCATATCGTCGTTCTAGATCGGAAAGGGGAGAACCTCTTGAGCTCATTGGCCACCCCTCGTGATAAGGGAGACTGGGAAAGGTTGAATCTATTGCCACCCTACATAAAATGGGGTCTCTATTACGAAGGAGGAGAAGTAGTGTGGATGCCAGATTTGCAGCTCATGATAGCTACCACATGTCTCAAGACCCACAAACTGCATCTCTAAGATTGTGTTCAGTAGAGCAAATAAGAGACCCTGTATGACTCTTAGCAGCTCAGCTTCACCTCTTACAGCCTCCGTTTCCCTGCTTGTAAAATGATATCCTAGTTAGTCACAAGTCAGCAAACAAATGTATTCACACGCAGTCTCTCTTAGCACAGTCAACTCTGTGTTTAGAAGGAAACTAGTTCAATGAGAGGAAAATTGAAGCTTGAATTTTAGTGCTGTCCACATCAATATACCATTTTTACATATAATGTGCCCGTTATATAATAATGCACACATGCCTATAATATACATAGAGCACACAGGACAGTGATGCATGAGGGAACTGTGCCGTTGCAAAAATAGATAGCACATACATTGCTTGCTTGAAAATGTGGCCATTTATATTAGCTGTGGCTTTTCCTCGGTCATTATTTCACAAGTTAATATACTCACATAGCCCATCTTACTAGAACACATTTTTCTCATTCTTGGTAAGTGTGCTCAATTCTCCGGTTAGACATAACCCCCTATTTGCCACCCTTCTAAAAGATACCCATCTCACTTTTCAACCTGAAAGCAACTTTTCTTCTTATGTTTATCAATACCTGATTTTATCAATGGCGCATGTGTATGTAAAATCTATCGACCAAAATGTTAGCTGCATGTTAGACATTTGTGTTCATCACTGTATCTCCAGTGCCTACACCCTTGCCTGGCATCTGGTAGGTACGCTGTTAGTAAACAAGTGTGTGTTTATGCTCAATTGCCATCAAAGCATGCAACTGTCCTAATCGCTTACTGGAATTAGACCTCACTTCTAGTCTCCTGGGCTGGCCATTCAGTTCACCCATAACTAATGCAGAGAATTTGCAAGCCTTTGTGACTGTTTTTGGTTGGCTAACCTGATCTTTTACTGGTTTTCAGGGCCGAGTACTTTAGGTAACATTGTCGAAGAGGTGACTCATCCCTGTAACCCAAATCCTTGCCCCGCCAATGAGCTCTGTGAGGTAAACCGCAGAGAATGTCCGTTTGGAGAGCCCTGCCTTCCCTACTCGTGCGTTCAAGGTGAGAGGGAGGCGGGTCTGGCCGTGTGTGGACAGGGATGAGTGTGGACAGGTGCTTCTCGTGTTTATGGGCGAGGCTTCTCCTGGGAGTGCGGTAACGGGACTGCATACTTAGGTTTCTCTTCAGTATTTGAGACTTTCCAGTGAGTGTGTATTATGTTTGTAAACAGAAAACAACAGCTATAACTGGAATCTTCCATTGCCATTTAGATTGTCCACTAAAAATATCCATCCAGAACTTGACTCTCGTAAGGAAGCGTGGCTGCAAGAGGAAAGAGATCCCTGGGCCGGCGGTCTGCTTTCTCTTCCCTGCTGGCATCCGGCTCCTTTCCTCTCTTCTCCTTCCTGTCCGTCAGGAGAGGAAAATACAGGTGTACTTAGTAGCCAAAACCAAACTCACGGCCAGCGAGTCGATTCTGGCTCATAGGCCTTGACACACCACATTGAATCCCTGTGGATATATTGATAAATTCTACAGCCTCAATATGTGTGTGTGACCCCACCGCCCCATCCAAATAGAATGTATAAATATCGCCATGAATATTAATATGGTGTGTAAAGGCATATGATTTTAAGACTGAACAAATCTTTATTGCATAGCTTTTGATAGTGTTCATTTCTTTAGAAAGCAGCTGTGGTCATTTTGACTTTTCTTTTATCAGTTGCCCAGTTGAAAGCGTTTCTTTATCATGTTACATGATAAAGTAAACATCTGTGAAGTAAAAAGGAACCAAAGGCCAAATAAACATGACGTCCCCAAAGAGCATCCAGAGCAGGGATGGGGAGCGTCTTCTCGGGCAAGGGCCGCTTAGCTATTTATAACATCATTCACGTGCCGTACAGAATTATCAGCCTCACAATTAGCCTGCTGTATTTGGTCAAACATTTAATTAACTCCCCCTTCAGGTGATGGCTGGAACTGCGTCTCTGGCAAGGCAAGTGCTGTGCTGTTAGCGGGTTTTGACGATTTCTCGGGCCTTACACGGCTCGCCCGTGGGCACACATTGGGCAGCCGCTCACTACAAGAGAAGCGGCGGAAACCACTGGCCACACTGCGAGGGAAAGACGGGACTCCACCCCTGTGAAGAGTGGCAGTCTGAAACCCACAGGGCAGTTCTCCCTGTCCTGTAGGGTCCCTGTGAGCCCGCATAGACTCGATGGCCATGTGGGAAACGGTCCGTAGGCCAACCGGCCCCACCTCTGATCTAAGTGTCAGTGTGGTACCAAGATATGGCAGCTTTGGAACCATATAAACCATATTAAAATTGGAATGCTGGGGTGTTTTACATTTCAAAAAAAAAGTCTCCTGCCCGTTATATTTGCATTATAATGTTGCTGATATTTTCCTTGGCTGAGGAAATGCTACATTAGCTTAAACATTCTAAAAATACTATCATTTTCCACAGTCCACTTTAATTACTTCTACGTAGCCCAAAAGAAATTTTAAAATTACCTATAGCATTTTGGTTTGTAACTGATTTAATTAGAGAGGAGATATTTGGGGGCAGTGGATCAAGGCAAAATCCTTAATATGGTGAATGTTCTGTCAGACAATCTTTAATAACCACACAGAACCTACAAGACGTTTGTGAACTGTATTTAATGCCATAAAGCAGACTGTCTGCCTCAGCTAATTCTGCTTTTACAGGCTGCAAATTGGGAGAAGCTTCCGATTTCATCGTGCGTCAGGGAGCCCTAATCCAGGTGCCCTCGTCCGCAGGGGAGGTCGGCTGTTATAAAATTTGTTCATGTGGCCAGAGTGGACTCGTAGAAAACTGTATGGAGATGCACTGCGTAGACCTTCAGAAGTCCTGCATCGTTGGGGGGAAACGAAAAAGTGAGTGTTGGTTTCAGGTGGCCTTGAATAGGAGAGGGGACCCAGACTTTGTGGGGAGAGCACTGGATCCGTTCTTTGCAGAGAGGACGCTCTACAAACCAGATATTCCCGGAGTGCTTTCTCAAACGCTCCTGGGCCCTGGGACTCTTAAGATGCCCTCTTAGAAGCTTCCTCAAGAAGACACTAATAGCGAATCATAGTTCATTCATTCGTATTGAACTCTAACCACGTGCCAGGAGGAAGCGAAGGCCTGGCCTGCATTCTCTCCTCGAACCTCCAGTCACCCTGATTGAGGGACTGTCAGCGTTCCAACTTCGCCGTCCAGGAGGCCGATACTGAGCGAGCGCGCCCAGCCAGTCAGTGGCCAAAATGGGATGCCCTTCTGCTCTCTTGGAACCAGTGCCCATGCTCTTCACAGACAAAGACACCCGTGCTCATCGGCCCACCGCTCCCTTCTCCGTGCCCCACCCCGCCCCACCACACACACACACACACACACACACACACGACATGGAAAGCAAACAAGGGTGGGAGACACCGTACTGGTTAGGAGTCGAGAGAAAGCCCCTTAAAAGTGCCACCCACCAATCCCCTTCTTGGAAAGTGGTGGCATCTGGATTCCCCACTGCTTCCTTCCCCACCATTTGTTGATCACCCAACACCGCCCCTCACACACCACGCCGGCCCATCGGTAGAGTGGTCCCTTTCCAGACGGATCTGTTTGCCCCTGTGTGTGGTCCCAGCGGACAGCACAGTGCTTCGGGCTAAAAAAGAGCTTGCAAACGTCTGCCGTGGAGCAAGTCAAGTATTTATTTCTTATTTCATATTCTGCTTTCAGAGGTAAGCCGGCTCATGAAATAGCGGAGGATAAACAAATTCAGTCTTTCCATAAACATTCACTAATTAAGGGCCTGATTTGTACCAAAGAGTAGGTGAGTACGGTGTGAGCCGGAGCTGAGATTGCAGACCGGGTCAGGGTCAGGCTTTGCAGAATAAGATGGGAAGACCGTGACCTGCCAAAGGAGCGCTGGTCATTCCTGCCGGGACCTCGGGAGTCTGTCTGCCACCCGGAAATGGCAGCAGGACGGCAGTGGTGAATGAAATTCTGGAAGGCGGTCAGAGCGTGCTCAGAGAAGAGGGGACAGTGTGAGGCCCGCACCCGGGAAATGCGGAGGGAGATCCAGCGGTATCGAGGTCGCAGACTTAGCCCCCTCGTTTGTATATTGAGAAATCATCTTCCAGGAATTGCCATTTTAAACCTTGGTTTTTTCCTTAGGCTGGTTTCTCCATCTGGGTCCACATTGTACCGCTTTCTCGTTAGGTCACGGGGCCTCCTTCACTATCGACTGCAACGTGTGTTCCTGCTTCGCCGGCAGTTTGGTGTGTTCCACCCGCCTGTGCCTGGGCGAGCACAGCTCAGAAGATGACCACCGCGCCTTCACCGGTAACCCTGCCCCCCAGAGCCCCCCTCGGGGCGTTTTCCCTCGAAGGCAGCTTCTCTGTGCTTGCCTAATGGACAAGACTGACGCTAGGCCTCAAGAGGGGGTTAAAGGGCAAATATGCACAATAACATGGTTTCCTTCCTGGGTCTCCGCGTCCTCCACTGTGGGTGGAAAGCATGGCACTGCGTGGTTTCTTAGGGCCCTTCCAGCACAGACACAGGGTCACCGAGGGAGACGAGCTCATGTGTGCCTTCCAGGTGGTATCAGTCCTCGTTCACCCCCACCTCTTCCTTAGAGGAGGGAGCCAGGGGGAGAAGGAGCTAGATTTACAGAGACGGCTCTTGCTCTTTATTTATATCTAAAATGTTTAAATCTTTTTATTGGGGGTTCTTATAACATCCCATACCTCAATTGTATCAAGCATGTTTGTACACATGTTGCCATCATCATTTCTAGAACATTTTCTACTTGAGCCCTTGATCTAAACTTTTTTCCTCATCCTCCCCGACCCTCCCACTCTCATGAATCCTTGATCAATTATATATTGTTATTTCATGTCTTACCCTGTTGTCTCCCTTCACCCACATTTCTGTTATTCGTCCCCTCTGGGGTGGGGGTGGGGCTATATAGCCAACCTTGTGATGGGTCCCTCTTTCTCCCCCTTTCCCCTCTCCAACCATCCCCCTACCCTCCTGATATCGCTACTCCCACCACTGTTCCTGAGGGGTTTATCTGTCCTGAATTCAATGTGTCGAGAGCTCTTATCTGTACCAGTGTGTGTTCTCTGGTCTAGCCAGATTTGTGAGGTAGACTGGGTCATGGGGTGGGGTGGGGGGAGCATTCAGGCACTAGAGGAATGATGTGTGATTGGTCGTTGCTTGTACAGCACCTTGGTTGAATCATCCCTTCCTTATAACCCTTCTGTGGGGGGATATCCGATTGTCTACAGATGGGCTTTGGGTCTCCACTCCAACTTCCCTTGTTCGCATCGATATAGTTGTTTGTTTTGGATCTTTCGATACCTGATACCTGATCCCGTCGACACCCCATGATCACACAGGCTGGGGTGCTTCTCCCAAGTGGGCTTCGTTGCTTCCCTGCTAGATGGCTATCTAAATGTTTTTAGAAGGTGAGCTTTATAGCTAGCAGAACCCTTTTTGTCTATGGTATCCCCTAGTGTTCTAGAATAAAACAAATAAACAGCTATTTAGTTAGTTAGAGGACATTCTGCTGGCCACAAAGTGTACCATATTTCTTGGGATTCAAACATGTCTCAGAGAGACACATTCTTAAATATCCATGTTTCAGTTATAGTCGCTTCCCAAGTGGGCTTCTCATGCGCTCCCTCCTCAGGAGATGGGAGCCATGGCGGCACTGTTAGCTTGTGCTGGACTGCTCACCACAGCGGTCAGTGGTTCAAGCCTTTCCTCAGGAGAACAATAAGGCTGTCACTCCTGTAACGATTTACAGCCTCGACACCCCCCTGTAGGCCGCTATACCTTGGAATCCACTTGATGGAAGATTAAAGAAACCTAGGTGGGAAGTTAGTTAACAATCGGCGAGGTTGATTTTCACATTCCAGAATTCCCTGAGTCAGAGCTCCAAAATCCAAATGAGAGCTTTTCTGTACCCGATTGGGAAAACGTGCTTAACTTTTCCTCACAGCAGTCTGTGCCTGAGACAGAGAAGCCCTGGCAGGCTAGTGGGTCACACGTCCAGTTGCTAACAAGGTCAGCAGTTTGAAGCCACCAGCCGCTCCAAGGGAGAAAGATGAGGCTTTCTGCTCTTGGAAAGACCTCCAGCCTTGGAAACGCACACGACATCGGGCCCAGGAGTCAGAATGGACTCGGAGGCCTGTGTGGCCCTCTCTGAGTGCTGCTCTGGAGAACCCGTGAGAGGCGGGAAGGCACTTCTTTCCGACTTCATTTCAGAGTCTGTCTTAACGTCAGGCCTCGTGGAAAAAGCACTCTGAGGACGGGAGAACAGACACGCACACAGTGCTAAGGCTGCTTCCCCTTTCCAGGTCTGCCTTGCAACTGTGCCGATCAGTTTGTGCCCGTGTGCGGGCAGAACGGACGCACCTACCCCAGTGCCTGCATCGCTCGCTGTGTGGGGCTCCAGGACCATCAGTTTGAGTTTGGATCCTGCATCTCAAAGGAGCCATGTAACCCTAATCCTTGCCCCCCAAACCAAAGGTGAGTCCAGTGCCCTGTATCGTTTTTTT
>NW_022103922.1:33918961-33919998 GCF_000313985.2 Echinops telfairi
TTCCTATCTGTACCAGTGTACATCCTCTGGTCTAGCCAGACTTGCAAGGTAGAATTGAGATCATGATAGGGTGTGGGGAGGGAAAGCATTTAGGAACTAGAGGAAAGTTGTATGTTTCATCATTGTTACACTGCCCCGACTGGCTTATCTCCTCCGCGAGACCCTTCTGTAAGGGGATGTCCAGTGGCCTACAGGTGGGCTTTGTCCATCTTGGCAATAATTTGTCCAAAAGCAAATCTCCAGGCCTTCATTCACACAGGGGCGAGGTAGATTCCAATCACAGCCTCTGGGCCACTCTGTGAGGTGGGTCACTCGCTGTTAGCTGGCGTCCAGTCAGGTCCAGTTCACGGCGACCCTCCTCATGACTCTTCTTCCGTCTGGGCCCACTGCTGCAGGCACTGTGTCCGTCCACCTTGTGACAGGCCTGCCCTCCCCTTTGTCGCTGCGCCTCGTTCACTTTAGTTCTCTCTACGAGAAAAATGCAAACTAAGTTAAGCGTACAGTTGTATACCATTTTTCACCTAACAGTGATCAAAATTAAAAGTTTAAAAAGTTAAGAGAGAAAACAACATAGGGAAACAAGCACTCGTGGTAGAGGGCGCTGGGTAAAGGAGCGGAGGGCAATTTCAACCATCCACCCAAATGGCAAATACACGTCTCTTTAAACCAACGTGTCCACGCCTAGATATTTCCAAGTGAGGGGAGTTTAAGAAGACAAGCCTCAGAGTATTGAAGGGAACATTGTAACACAAATGACAGGACCCAACGAGTCTTCCATCAGTGGGGCCTGGCTAATTAACTGAAGGTCATCAACAATGGAATAGCATGTAGTAGTAAATCGGGATAGCTCAAGGCAGAAATTTTCTCCTCCATAAAAGCAGCACAAACGCTGGCAAAAAGTAACCAAACCGAATTTTGCTGGGATAGAAATTACAAAAAGAGCTTGTAGCGATGTGCAGTTCTAGAAAGATAGCTGAACCTCTGTAGGAACAGTGAGCTCAGTGGTGTTTTACCCCATCCTGTTCCCCTCCGCCTTA
>NW_022103923.1:0-1834 GCF_000313985.2 Echinops telfairi
TATGAGTTGAAAAATAGTTTAAGATAGCACAAGAAGAAACAGTGTACTATAGATTATAAGATTATAATAAATGATTAGAGCGAATTATGCATTTGGTATGAATTCAGAGAAAAGATAAACCTCAGGCCTGAGTGTCCAAAAAATGTTTTGTCAAAGGTGGGATTTCCCAAGCTTTTAAAATTTTTTGGCCTTCAGGACTCCCCTTTTTCCAGTCTTTGATATCTCCAGTTAGACCTGTGCTTTGCTTAGAGACCAACAGCAAGACTGATCACACAACTTAATTGCCACTCTTCAAAGCTCTTTCTTACTTTGATCCACTACCAAGGGATGTCCATTCTCAGGCTACTCTTTCCGTGAGTGCATATCTGACCATGACTGCCTTTATGGCTTTCCTTTTTTATAGCAGACCTGCCTTAGAGCTGGAAGCAAAGGACTAATGAGTGCACAAACCTAAGTTTATTAACCACCTATGGTTAGCTAACTACTGGGAGGCACCATGTTTACAGTCTACCAGAGAGGGTAGTGCGTTCACTAACTCAGAAACCTGGCCCGAGGGTCTGAAGGTTCTCAAATTCAAACCAGTGGGAAATTTCCATTAATCATGAACTTGCGATGACTTGGGAAATGAGCATATAATGAAAACAAGCGAGAATAGAGTAGAAGAGTTATTTTCCTATCATGAATATGGGATTAATATTGTCTGCATAATGGAGTAACTGAAACCTGGTAGTGGAGTGATTAAGCATTTGGCTGTGATCCTTAAGATCAGCAGTTTGAAACCAACAGCTACCAGTTCCATGGGAGCAAGAGGGGGCTTTCAACTTCTGTAAACAGTTGGAGTATCAGAAACTTATGGGGGGGGGGCCCACCCAGCGGTGGAGGGCACCGGTGCTGGCGGTTCCTATGAGTCAGTACTGACTGATGGCAATGAGTAAAATGTTGATATGGTTCCATTCTCAGAAATCTCATAGGGTATAAGAAAGAAGAGAAAATTGCTCTTATAAATTGCTTGCCATTACAAAGAGACTGAGAGTTCTCTGTGGAGGGGCCACTGCATGATTCCCTAGGTTGGTTGGCAAACCACTGGAGTGACATGAACAGGGATCATGCCTTCTTATCTGCAGTTGACACTGGTGTTCCGTAAATCAAAATGAGTGGAGTTAGACAGACTTTTGTTGAGAGTAATTCATCCAACATTATTATGTGCTGGACCTTTTCATAAATCTCAAAAGAATAAAGCTAAAAAGGGGCACAGTCCCTGTCCCAGAGTAGCTCATCGTCTAGTGTGAAAGGCGAGCAAAACAACAACACATGCAGCTGAAGAGGGTGGAGAGTAGGACATTCCCAACTTGGCAAACAAAGACGCAGAGCTGAGAACTACAAGGCAACAAGACCGTCACCTTCAAAACAGGCACAAACAACTCGAGAGGCCACTTCTCACCTCTGGGCTTTTTAGTAAACATCCTTCCCCTATAATGGGCACAGCATGGGCAAAGGTTTGGTGGTAAAGGTGAACAATGCCCAAGAAAGGCTAGAATGGCTGGACTGTACGGCAAGGGCAGGGAATGAAATTGTATTAGCCAGAGCTCTTGGCTTCCAGGTTTCACTGCCAGGGGAGGCCACTCGGACAAGAAATCAATTCCATTCCCCTGCTCTTTCCTTATGGTGCACTCTTCCAAATCAGCCTTGCTTGACTGTAATTGATTGACAGAACCTAAACACAGGCTACTCTAACTTCTAGACTATAAATATGTCTGTGTGAGGAACTGCAAAAATACCAAGATAAGAGAATAGGGCTCAGTACATACTGAGCAGTCACACAAGACAGATGGAA
>NW_022103923.1:3148-16203 GCF_000313985.2 Echinops telfairi
TATAGAAGTGGGGTGGTCCACGTGCCATATGGTGTTTATGCATGAGAAAGACAGAGAAAGTTACTGTCTGCCCAGAACATGTAAGGAGGCTCCTTACTTAGAAGAAACTGGGAAAGAGAAAGAGAAAGAGACCCGGTTCCAGCCTCCTTATTAGAGAATGCTCTGGTCTCTTCTTGTCCCTTTTTGGGTGTCTCATATGGGAGACAGATCACCTGCCCAATATTCATTAAGTAAATATACCCATGGAGTTAGAAGCTAGATAAAGTATTAAGAACATGCTGGCTCCGTGGGATGAAATCTGGCCAGAGGCCCTGGATCCCACATGTGGTTGGAGTGCTCTGCTGTAGCCAAATTGAAGTTGTCAGTAATTATAAAACATGAGACCTTGCATTTTGTGGTGTGTAGTTGTAGATCGCATTGTATTGTGTTCTGTGAATATACAACAATATACAATAATTTATGTATTCATTCTACCCTTGAGTGGTTATCATTCTACGGTTTTTTGAATATTGCACATGTTCTTGTGTTTCTTTTTGCTTGTTTGTGTCTGCAGTTTGAAACTAAACATATATTATGTTAGCTGTACTACTTACCCACATATTTAAATATGCTCCAAAGCTGCCACTTTGGGTGCGATTATCCATATTCAAATTAGAGTAATAAGAACGTGCTTAAAATATAACGTGGTATACTTTGGGCATAATTCAAGATGTCATAGATTCTAGGGACTTATGTGAAATAAGAAAATTGTCAATGTTTTCCTTTTTTATTTGCTTTGTACATATTTTAACAAATGCATCTATTTCCTTTGGATATACGCCCAGGAGAAGAAGTGATGGATCATGCAGTATGTGTATTCAACCCCAGTAGACACTGGTAAGCGGCATTCCACTGTGCCTGCACAAAAAATCTATTCCCAGCAGCAACTCTGCCTCCTTATTAGGCTTTAAATGCTATTCTATGGTGACGTCTGCTGGTGATAAGGGATATTCTCTCACAGAAAGCAGTGAAATGCAGGAAACAACAGTCCTTCTTTAGATATGAAAGTTTCATCTTCTCTGCCCTCTTAAACTCAGTAGTTTTAACTCTTCATCAGCTCCAGAGAGAAAGATGAGACATTCTACTCCCGAAAGGGGTTAAAGTCTAGAAAACCAACCAGGTTAGTTCTACTCTGTCCTGTAGGGTAGTTATGAGTTGAAATTGACTCCATGGCAGTGAGATTATGGTTTGCTCTTGACTCACTTGAATCCGTTCATTTTTTTGCTGCATATCATGCATATTAAGTGATGAAGCTCTCGAGTGAAGAAAGAACAAGTCCTAAAGACACACAGAGATTCTTTCCACAGGAAGCAGCTCTAGTATTGAGACCCAGTTTGAGAGAATAACTCATAAATATTTTTAGACATTCTACATATAAATTGCCTGCTCACCTAGTTTTCAGGCTAAAATTTATGCAATGCTTTGGATAAGTCAATTAGTTTGGAACACATTTAAGAGAATGCCTATCATTTTCTAGGTTCAGTGTGGTTGCTGATAACTCAATGAGGAGTGGCATAGATGAGAGGGCTTAAAAATAGCTGTAAGAGCCCTCAATAAAATAAAATTTAAATGAAAGAAATCCCAAACACAGAAAAAATTTGGATGGAGAATTTCATGATCTTTTGTGTCCATATCCCTTAGCTTTTGAAAATGAAGTACCCTGTATATTGTACAGAAAATCATGCAAGTTATTGTACTAAAGTGAGGCCCGTATTAAGATTGGGCCATTTATTATTGGTGAAATGTGAAGGCCCTCCATTTGGACATGTGGGATTTGGATTCTAACTCCACTACCAAATAACTTAGTAATACGGAGCATAGATTTTAACTAATATCTACCATTGTTTCTTTTTATTTTAATCATCTTATTGGGGGCTCTTACAGCTCTTATAACACTCCATACATCAATTGTGTCAAGCATATTTGTATATATGTTGACATCATTATTTTTAAAGCACACACTCATGAATCCTTGATCGATTATGTATTGTTCTTATTTCTTATCTTACACTGTTCGCTGTCTCCCTTTACCCACATGTCTGTTATTCTTCCCTTTCGATGGAGGAAGTCTTTATATCCAACCTTGTGATGGGGTCCCCTTTTCTCCCCCCTCCCCCTCCCTGACCATCCCCCTACCCTAATTATATCACTACTTCCACTACTGTTTCTGAGGGGGTTTTATGTCCTGAATTCCATGTGTCGAGCGAGAGCTCTTCTCTGTACCAATGTGTGTCCTCCAGACTAGTCAGATTTGTAAGGTAGAAGTCATGGTACTAGGGGTGGGGAGGAAGCATTCAGGAACTAGAGGGATGACGTGTTTCGTAGGTGCTATACTGCACCTTGGTTGAATCATCCCTTCCTTATATCCCTTCTGCCATTGTTTCTTCATCCAATCCAAATCCACTGTCATTGACTCAATTCTGACTAATAACAAGAAACAAAAACAAATTAACTGCTATTGATTTTCTGACTCATGGCAACCCTGTAGAACAGAATAGAGCTACCTCCATGGAGCAGCTGGTAGGTTTGAGCATCAAAACTTGAGGTTAACAGTTCAATGCTAGCCCACTATGCTACCAGAGCTCTTGCTTCTGACTCATAGTGACCTTGTATAATGTTTCCAGGCTTGGAAATCTTTACGGGAGCAGACAGCTTCATCTTTCTTCCTTGGCAGCAGCTGGAGAGTTTGAACTGCTGATCTTGTGCTTAGCAGACCGCCTAATGATTATGTGATGATTTGATGGGTGTAAATACAAGGTGCCAACCATCTATTACATTATAGCAAATCATTCCAAAACTTGATGGCTGAAAACAACAAATTATTGTCCCTGACAATTCTGTGGGCTGATTAGGTATACTGGATTGAAGAATGTCCCTCAAAATCAATGCCAACTCAGACCTCAAAATATGATCTTATTTGGAAAAAGACCCTTTGCAGACAAAGATTAGTTAACATAATGTTTTCCTGGATTGGAGTGGGCACTGAATTAAGTGACTGGTGTCCATATAGGACAACCATGTGAAAACACAGGGACACCGGGATACACAGGGAGAGAAGACAGTGAGATGAAAGAGAAGAGATTGCAAGCCGTCATCAGAAGCTAACGAGAGGCAAGGAAAGAGTCTCTTAGAGCCTTCAGAGTGGGCATCACCCTGCTAATTCTTCGAATTTTAAGTGACTTCCAAATTTAAAGTTTTGCTTTTTATATTTTAAATTTAAACTACAAGAAACAATGTTTGTTAGGAATATAAGCAGGGCTATGGATACTGTGAAGTATCTTAAACAATATAGAACATAGCATTGATCAACTGTCTGACAAACAATATTAATTTCATATCAAGTACTACTTTCACAATATGACAGTGAATTCATTATGTGAAAAATCAATCACCCCTAAAATGTCACTCATTGATCTCTATTCTGCCATCTCATATACCCCTATTTACCCTGAGCTCTGAATCTTTTCATTCAATTCAGGAAGCAGTTTGTAGATCTTCTGTAACTTTTCTCTTGATTTATTCATTGATTGTTTCATTTTCACCAAAATTCAACTTTGTGTATTTTCCAGGTTCTCTCGTTATTCATTCCTGGTTTTATTTAATTACAATTGTAGGAGATACCTTGTATGTTTTTACTCTTAAAAAAAAGTATCAAGATCTGAATGGGGGCAAGGTGGCTGCCAGACAAGCAGCACAGGAAGATCTCCTCAGCAACTACCAGAAAAGGTCCACTAGGAAGGACATCCTGCACTTCCTGGGAGCAAGAATTTCGCCATGAAGAGAAATAGACCTAGTCACTTAAAGTGGGGGAAAAGCAATGCCTGCCCACAGACTCCATCTACAACAGCCTTTTGGCAGGAGCAGCTTCTGTGGGCTCCACTCCTGCCCAGAACAGTCCCTGTGGCAGTACAGCCAGCAAGGATTCTTTCTTTGCTGGCCTCTGGGAAATAGCTCTACCTAAGCAGCTTGGCATAGACAAAATCACTACCCAAATTTGACTTTTCTATTATTTATTTATTTATTATTCTTTACCTTTTCTTCACCCTGATCTGTTCTCCAGCACTCTCCACCTGACCTTGACCACATCCCCCAAGCAGCACACATGTTAGCAAAACAACACAGAGGGCAAGCTGAAAGCTTTAGCACTCACCCAGCCCATCTCAAGGCAGACTTGAGGTTTAATTTAACCCGCACCAGGTGTAAACCACACAAACCTGGCCTCCATACTACCCAAACACCTGACATCCCTCAGCAGATATTTGGCTCTGGCATCCTTGCACCCCTGAACTAATCACCCTCTCCCCTGATGCCCTCCTGCAATGAGGGTCCCCCGCCTGGTGAATTTCTTGCCCTGGCATCCCTTCAAACTGTAAGGAAGCTGCACACCCTGGAGACAAAAGCCATAGCTCCAAGGCTCAAGTAACTCTCACTGAAGTACTAGATAAACTAGGCACCCCGCTAACTGCTTCATTGGGTCACTGAATAGACCACAATAGGCCATGCAGAGCAGCAGCCTACCCACGGAGAAGTGAGGAGGACTTGAAGCACTTGCTAATGAAGATCAGGGATTGCAATTTTAAGTATGGATTATAATACTGTGTAAAATGGAGGAGCAGCAAAATCGAAGGCCATTGATGAGATGCATTAACACAGTAGCTACGACAATGTGCTCAAATACAAGAACAATTGTGAGGATTGTGCAGGATTGGGCAGTGTTTGGTTCTGTTGCACCTAGAGCAGATATGAGTCTGAATGTACCCGATGGCATTTTAACAACAAAACCAAAGTTAAATTTTGAAGTAAAATTTAAATAAATTTGATATTGTTAATCAATAGGTTTTTTTATGAAGAAAAGAATAAAGCACAACTAATCCAAAATATTTCAGGGAATGAGTTACTGGTCCTGAGAAATAGGGACCACAGTCTCCAAAGACACCAAAGTCTAGTGGATAACATTGTGGTTTAATTAAGTTTCTCTTTTTGTATACTGATGTCTAACACACAAAACTACTAATTTAAAGAAGGAGGGTCACCTCAAGGAAATGTTGAATTAAAAACATATGAAAACCTCACCACCAGTGAGTTGATTCAGATTTACAGTGACTCTATGGGGCAGTGTAGAACTGACCCTGTGGCTTTCCAAGACTGCTTAACGAATAGAAAGCCTCATCTTTCTCCCACAACGTGGCTTGGAACTTCTGACCTTGTGGTTAGCAGTCTAATGTATATGCCAGTAAGTCACCCTCAAATGGATTCCAATTATTATTTCTTGAGCCCTGTAGGCCTAAAAAGAAGGAGCCCTGGAAGCGTAGTGGTTACTCATTGAGCTGCTAAACACGGGCCAGCAGTTTGAAAGCACTGGCTGTGAAACTTGGGGCTTTCTACTCAATGTAAAGACCTAAGCTCTCCCAGAAACTCACAAGGGTAGTTCTACCCTGTCCTCTAGGGTCACTATGAATCTACATTGACTGATTGCAGTGAGTTCGGGTTTGAGGGATTTGTTTGTTTTTTGTGGGCAAAAACGGAAGAGTCAGAGCTTAGTGGTGGAGGTTGTTGTCTCTTACCTTTGGTTATTTATTAGCCGTTCTAATATCCCATCAATTTGAGTCTTCAGAAAGGGACTCGAGAAGATGCAAAACCCTTAAAGCCTCCACTCCATGGAGATGGAGGTGGCAAACAAACAAAAAAAGGTTTATAAAATAGAAGGAAGCAGGCAAAGAAAATCTTACAAAGTAAAACTTAATGAACACATGAGTACCAATTTGGGAATTGCTTCACTGGGATCTCAGGCTTCTTGCCTGAATGTATAGCTAAGGCTGGGGTTGTCTTGTCCCTGCCAATAAATCATTTGAACCTGTCCTTTAATTGTCCATAAAAATCACTTAACTCTCCTTACAGCATGGGGATAATATTAAGTATGGAGAATCCATCATGTGTTGCATGATTGGGCCCACTAAAGTGTAGTTTGGGACACAAAGTCAGGACCATTGTCCAATGCAATATACTCAGTGAACCAAACAGGTAAATAAGAGTGGTCCTGTAGGGCCCAGATAGTGTGGCTTGAGTAGGGAAATAAACGGGGATTACTGTGCCAACCCTAGATAAACTTATCAGCTATAGTCGGATCCAGAAGAAATGCCCAGAGAGAACAAGAGGACCAATGTGATGTATTTGTCAATAATGCTTTGGTTGGTTGGAGGAATCTGTCTCTGCACGGTGTTTTTAGATCGGTTGGAGTCTGGCAGGTAGAACACATTTTCTATTCTGTTTTACCCTCTCATGGTGATAATGGGAATCCATGTATGTAGGCCTACTCTAGGGTTGTGTCTATATTCCCATGATCCATCTGTTTATGAATCCGGGAGGTGGTCACACTTCTGTTTGCTCTGGGAAAAAGAACAATTCCGCCCTCTTGTTTTCCTGAAGAACAATGTCAGCTCATGGGTTATTATTCCATTTCCTAGTTGAGGGGCCTTTCTTGTAAGCACCTAAGGGGGTAAGAAAAACAATATTAAAAGCAGAGCAGATTTTACTCAAATGCCTCATCTCCCCAAGAGGACCTACTTTCACATGCCAGTCTGCAGCTTGTTAGGTCATTAGCTACAACTCATGAGACAGGTAGACTCTTGGTATTTATAGTTTTCCGTTTGCCTCAGTAGGAACCCTAGTGGTGTATTTTTTACTCATTGTGCTTCTAACTGCAATGTTAGCAGTTCCAATCCATCAGCCACTCAGCAGGAGAAAAGCGTGACCATCTACTCCCATAAAGAGTTACAGCATGGAAAACTCACAGGGATAGTTCTACACTTCCATATAGGGTGGTTATGGGTCAGAATTGACTCAATGGCGATGAGTTATTTGCCTTACAAATTGGCATGGGACCTTTTGTCACCCCTAAAGACTGAAGAACTCATGTAAGCCCTACTCCAAACTAACAAGCCCACTGCCATCAAGTTGATTCCTACTCAGAGCAACTCTTCCATAATGATTTTTGTAAAAGCTGAGAAGTCTGTATGAAAGTTGCTGATGCTTTCTGCTTCATGTCCAGGTTCATTGGGAAGGGTTGAATGAATAACACTTGTATTAGTCATGGAAGCTGTCAGTGTCCTCTAATAAATGAAAAAAAATTGTAAACAATCTACAAACACTCAAAAAATATCCCAGGGACACCCACTAGTATTTATTTGAGACTCATTGGCATGTCTGACAACGTGTCCTCAGACTCTTGAACATTATTCATTATTGTTTACCATGAGTGCCCTATGGGCTTTGTTAAGAACACCTGAACGTGTACTATGGGATGTTCATCCTGTCCTTGGGTTGCAGATCCGACTCTGGTACTGTCCTGTCCCTGCAAATCCTGCCCACATACCTGTACATGGCCTCCATCCACAGCCACCTAAAGGAGTTCTGGAGCTCTCCACTCATCATCATCTTTCAATCTCCATCTGAGCCTACATCCCTGCCTGAGACCCAAGGCCACCCTCCATGGTGACTGTGCTGTCAACTCAGGTGCATCATAACTACCACCAGGTGTTTGAGGCTCCCATCAACCAGCTCATCAACCTGGAGCTCTAAGCCTCACCTTGGCCTACCACCTCGACTGAGAAGACGTGGCCCTTAAGAACTTCAACACCTAATTTCTGCTTCAATTGCTCAAGAACCACCAGCACTCAGAGGTGCTGCTGTGGCTGGAGAACCAGTTCAGAGACTGAATCCAGTTCATGGCACTAGAAAGCCCGACAAAGATGAAGACCAGAGCAGAGTGCTCAACACTATAAAATGAGCCTTCCACCCTGAGCAGGACGTCAACTTGAGTCACCCTTTAAATCTGAAACTGAACTTATCGCTCTGGGAGAATACCCAACCATTTAAGATCAAAAGGGTCATATTTACCCAATATCAAAATCGAGAGAGTTAGGGAACAGGGGGAATGGAAACAGGAAAGACAAGGGGAAAGTGAAATAAGTGATGACACACTGATGGGACTGAACAGGATGAAATTGAACAAAATGTTTATCACAACAAAAAGTTGCTTTTTTCCCAGAAAGCATAACACATGTGTTTTCTATACATAAAATCATTCTCCTATACTTTTTTCTATTTTCTTGCTTATAAAATTAATAAAATTGTATGAGCAGTTCTTATATGCAGTAAAATATTTATATATTATTGCTTTTGTCAGAAATGGAAAAATATATTTTCTTGGTTAAGTTACACAACAAAGGTCATATCTTAATATTTCATTTTTCCAATTAAATATCTAGAATATGCTTTTTAAAGGAATATAAGTAAATTATATATATTATATATATATATATATATATATATATATGAAACTCATTTTTGCTGAAATCTATGAGTGTGAAAGAGAATGGACTAGATTTGGCTTATCAGTTTTAACAAGACTTAGTGGCCTTAAAAGAGTGCTCTATAATAATCTCACCAACAAACCTAAAGCAACAAAAAGGAAATTATTGTTCTTATAATACTTCTGTAATGAAATGATATCTGTGTGTAAAAATAGAGGACTATTATAATACTCACGTTTCATGCACCTCGTTCATTGCAAACTTTTTCTCTATCCCTCTCACCATTTTGAAGAAAACCCATGATATCATGTAATTTTATGTCATACCATACCATATCTGTCTATCTATCCATGCATGCATGCAACTATTGTGGTTAGGTGTTATTAAGATGGTTCAAACAAATACCAACTCAAAGGACTTTATGTGCAACAGAAGGAAACACAGCCTTTTCCTGAACCACTGGCACAACTACTTTTATGTTTGAGCCCATTCTTGCAGCCACAGTGTCAATAACTACAGATTAGTTAGTAAGCACAAGTAAATTTTAGTTCCCTAGGTTTTTGTTAATTTAATACTGAACATATTCCTCTCTTTGAATCCGGAGCAGCTTACAACCAGAACTGCTCTCTCAGCTATTCTCATACTCTTTCTGATCATTCGCCTTTCTGCTTCACTCCATGGACCTCTGCTGCTAACTGGCCCAATGTGTGGTCAGTATAGATGGAGTGGGTGAGCCTGGGCAAAGAATTGCTCAGCCCTCCTAGCTGCTTTCTTGTCAGCAGCTTTGTGCTTTAGCCTCTGTCCTGGCACCAGGTCCTTCTCAGATTCCTAGCCATCTTCAGTATTAAAGACCTTAACCAATATTATGCCTGTTTTAGGAGGCTCCTTACTATTCACTCTCTCCCTCCCCCTTTGGCTTGTCAGCATCTCTACCCAGGGACAGCTGATGCAAGTCCAGGAGTCTCAAGTTGACATCCTGCTCAGGGTGGAAGGCTCATTTTATAGTGTTGAGCACTCTGCTCTGGTCTTCATCTTTGTCGGGCTTTCTAGTGCCATGAACTGGATTCAGTCTCTGAACTGGTTCTCCAGCCACAGCAGCACCTCTGAGTGCTGGTGGTTCTTGAGCAATTGAAGCAGAAATTAGGTGTTGAAGTTCTTAAGGGCCACGTCTTCTCAGTCGAGGTGGTAGGCCAAGGTGAGGCTTAGAGCTCCAGGTTGATGAGCTGGTTGATGGGAGCCTCAAACACCTGGTGGTAGTTAGGATGCACCTGAGTTGACAGCACAGTCACCATGGAGGGTGGCCTTGGGTCTCAGGCAGGGATGTAGGCTCAGATGGAGATTGAAAGATGATGATGAGTGGAGAGCTCCAGAACTCCTTTAGGTGGCTGTGGATGGAGGCCATGTACAGGTATGTGGGCAGGATTTGCAGGGACAGGACAGCACCAGAGTCGGATCTGCAACCCAAGGACAGGATGAACATCCCATAGTACACGTTCAGGTGTTCTTAACAAAGCCCATAGGGCACTCATGGTAAACAATAATGAATAATGTTCAAGAGTCTGAGGACACGTTGTCAGACATGCCAATGAGTCTCAAATAAATACTAGTGGGTGTCCCTGGGATATTTTTTGAGTGTTTGTAGATTGTTTACAATTTTTTTTCATTTACTAGAGGACACTGACAGCTTCCATGACTAATACAAGTGTTATTCATTCAACCCTTCCCAATGAACCTGGACATGAAGCAGAAAGCATCAGCAACTTTCATACAGACTTCTCAGCTTTTACAAAAATCATTATGGAAGAGTTGCTCTGAGTAGGAATCAACTTGATGGCAGTGGGCTTGTTAGTTTGGAGTAGGGCTTACATGAGTTCTTCAGTCTTTAGGGGTGACAAAAGGTCCCATGCCAATTTGTAAGGCAAATAACTCATCGCCATTGAGTCAATTCTGACCCATAACCACCCTATATGGAAGTGTAGAACTATCCCTGTGAGTTTTCCATGCTGTAACTCTTTATGGGAGTAGATGGTCACGCTTTTCTCCTGCTGAGTGGCTGATGGATTGGAACTGCTAACATTGCAGTTAGAAGCACAATGAGTAAAAAATACACCACTAGGGTTCCTACTGAGGCAAACGGAAAACTATAAATACCAAGAGTCTACCTGTCTCATGAGTTGTAGCTAATGACCTAACAAGCTGCAGACTGGCATGTGAAAGTAGGTCCTCTTGGGGAGATGAGGCATTTGAGTAAAATCTGCTCTGCTTTTAATATTGTTTTTCTTACCCCCTTAGGTGCTTACAAGAAAGGCCCCTCAACTAGGAAATGGAATAATAACCCATGAGCTGACATTGTTCTTCAGGAAAACAAGAGGGCGGAATTGTTCTTTTTCCCAGAGCAAACAGAAGTGTGACCACCTCCCGGATTCATAAACAGATGGATCATGGGAATATAGACACAACCCTAGAGTAGGCCTACATACATGGATTCCCATTATCACCATGAGAGGGTAAAACAGAATAGAAAATGTGTTCTACCTGCCAGACTCCAACCGATCTAAAAACACCGTGCAGAGACAAATTCCTCCAACCAACCAAAGCATTATTGACAAATACATCACATTGGTCCTCTTGTTCTCTCTGGGCATTTCTTCTGGATCCGACTATAGCTGATAAGTTTATCTAGGGTTGGCACAGTAATCCCCGTTTATTTCCCTACTCAAGCCACACTATCTGGGCCCTACAGGACCACTCTTATTTACCTGTTTGGTTCACTGAGTATATTGCATTGGACAATGGTCCTGACTTTGTGTCCCAAACTACACTTTAGTGGGCCCAATCATGCAACACATGATGGATTCTCCATACTTAATATTATCCCCATGCTGTAAGGAGAGTTAAGTGATTTTTATGGACAATTAAAGGACAGGTTCAAATGATTTATTGGCAGGGACAAGACAACCCCAGCCTTAGCTATACATTCAGGCAAGAAGCCTGAGATCCCAGTGAAGCAATTCCCAAATTGGTACTCATGTGTTCATTAAGTTTTACTTTGTAAGATTTTCTTTGCCTGCTTCCTTCTATTTTATAAACCTTTTTTTGTTTGTTTGCCACCTCCATCTCCATGGAGTGGAGGCTTTAAGGGTTTTGCATCTTCTCGAGTCCCTTTCTGAAGACTCAAATTGATGGGATATTAGAACGGCTAATAAATAACCAAAGGTAAGAGACAACAACCTCCACCACTAAGCTCTGACTCTTCCGTTTTTGCCCACAAAAAACAAACAAATCCCTCAAACCCGAACTCACTGCAATCAGTCAATGTAGATTCATAGTGACCCTAGAGGACAGGGTAGAACTACCCTTGTGAGTTTCTGGGAGAGCTTAGGTCTTTACATTGAGTAGAAAGCCCCAAGTTTCACAGCCAGTGCTTTCAAACTGCTGGCCCGTGTTTAGCAGCTCAATGAGTAACCACTACGCTTCCAGGGCTCCTTCTTTTTAGGCCTACAGGGCTCAAGAAATAATAATTGGAATCCATTTGAGGGTGACTTACTGGCATATACATTAGACTGCTAACCACAAGGTCAGAAGTTCCAAGCCACGTTGTGGGAGAAAGATGAGGCTTTCTATTCGTTAAGCAGTCTTGGAAAGCCACAGGGTCAGTTCTACACTGCCCCATAGAGTCACTGTAAATCTGAATCAACTCACTGGTGGTGAGGTTTTCATATGTTTTTAATTCAACATTTCCTTGAGGTGACCCTCCTTCTTTAAATTAGTAGTTTTGTGTGTTAGACATCAGTATACAAAAAGAGAAACTTAATTAAACCACAATGTTATCCACTAGACTTTGGTGTCTTTGGAGACTGTGGTCCCTATTTCTCAGGACCAGTAACTCATTCCCTGAAATATTTTGGATTAGTTGTGCTTTATTCTTTTCTTCATAAAAAAACCTATTGATTAACAATATCAAATTTATTTAAATTTTACTTCAAAATTTAACTTTGGTTTTGTTGTTAAAATGCCATCGGGTACATTCAGACTCATATCTGCTCTAGGTGCAACAGAACCAAACACTGCCCAATCCTGCACAATCCTCACAATTGTTCTTGTATTTGAGCACATTGTCGTAGCTACTGTGTTAATGCATCGCATCAATGGCCTTCGATTTTGCTGCTCCTCCATTTTACACAGTATTATAATCCATACTTAAAATTGCAATCCCTGATCTTCATTAGCAAGTGCTTCAAGTCCTCCTCACTTCTCCGTGGGTAGGCTGCTGCTCTGCATGGCCTATTGTGGTCTATTCAGTGACCCAATGAAGCAGTTAGCGGGGTGCCTAGTTTATCTAGTACTTCAGTGAGAGTTACTTGAGCCTTGGAGCTATGGCTTTTGTCTCCAGGGTGTGCAGCTTCCTTACAGTTTGAAGGGATGCCAGGGCAAGAAATTCACCAGGCGGGGGACCCTCATTGCAGGAGGGCATCAGGGGAGAGGGTGATTAGTTCAGGGGTGCAAGGATGCCAGAGCCAAATATCTGCTGAGGGATGTCAGGTGTTTGGGTAGTATGGAGGCCAGGTTTGTGTGGTTTACACCTGGTGCGGGTTAAATTAAACCTCAAGTCTGCCTTGAGATGGGCTGGGTGAGTGCTAAAGCTTTCAGCTTGCCCTCTGTGTTGTTTTGCTAACATGTGTGCTGCTTGGGGGATGTGGTCAA
>NW_022103923.1:34225-37952 GCF_000313985.2 Echinops telfairi
ATGCCACATGGCACTAGGCTGATAGACCCCGTGCCCTGGGAACTGGAGGAGCCACGTGGAGACCCCTGCCAGTGCTGAGATGCTTCTACCACCACTGGATCCACAAGACTTTTCACCCCCTGGCCTGTGATCTTCCTGCATCTGACATCATTGAATGTGTTACATGAGTGTTAAGAGGATTTTATAGATTGATACCGGCTATATGGGCTAAGACCGAAGTTATGGTCTTAGGATTGGACTGGGATGGTTTCTCAATGTTCAATTGCCTTTTTATATGAAGCACTTTCTTAAACACATACGAGTGTCTATGAATTTTTTTCTCTAGTCTACCCAGAATAACACATGTTTCCACTTGCGGCTGTTGCGGAGAGATCTGCCTGTAAACCCCAAAGAATAGAAGAGTTAAGAGTTGAGCCTGACTAGTGCTAGGAATACTCCATGGCTTTATAACAAAACACAAATGTGTGGGGTGCACATTAGACAATCTGTATTCTGAAAATATGTGAGTTAATGAACATGATGTGGAAAGAACATTTTCTGGGATTTAAATGCATAGAAGCACGTGCTGTAAACACAATTCCAACAGTGTTCCCTCCATTCTTAGGACTCCCCTGTAAAAGAGGCAAAGATATAGCAAGATTTTTCTTTTCTCAGAGGTGGTGGAAGAGGGCAGGGGGAGGATAAATCACCAAGCGATGGGAAATAAGGAACCCAGAGCAGGACTGTCTGGTTTATGATGGATATGTAACTGTACCCTCTACATAACTCCCTTCTGTCTCGTCGCAAGGTCCAGAAAGGGTGGGTTTTCCCAGACATAACCCAGGTGTCCAGTGGTCATGTAAGAACCATAGCCATTTGCATTTGGGGATCATAGTTGTTTCTGAGTGGTGTATTATTTGCCAGGCATTTGTTAAATAGCAGCCTATAGGGACAAAGTAACTTTAAGTCTTATTAAAACTCAAGGATGAGGTAATTTGTATTATCCCCATTTTATGCATGAGGAAACTACTGTGCAGAGGGGAAAAATGAATGTCCAAGTTCACATGATTAGTTAGTGGAGGCTGGAATCTTAAACCAAGCCAAGTGATCCTGTTCTTCAAGTCAGCTAGGCAGTCTCTGAGCAGTCCTCCAGGAAAGGTCAGAATACGGCAGGGGGTGTCCCGGGAGCATGTACGAACAGGTGAAAACCTCAAGTTCTGACTTCACAGAAAGAAGGCTTTTTGCTACACCACTTGATGTGATCCCCATTTTTAAAAACTTAACCCACAAGAGATTTTATAGACTGGAATGAGCTTTAAAGTCAAAGAAACTGGGACAGAACTCAGACAGAATTCACATAAACCTCCAACAGCATGTATTTAGTCTCAGAGAACTCTATATTCCTCTATGAATATATAATTAATAGACAAATTAGGATTTTCTTCTGTGGTTGAGATAGGAAATTGCATTGACAATGAAATATATTTCTAACTAAGTCCAATCATATTTAAGAAACATTGGCCTGAATAGCATGTAGTCTCAGTTCAGGTAAGAGCATATACATAATAATACTACTTAATGTACCAGTGTCCACAAGAAGACAGAATGATATATTCCACAAGAATAATATCTAATCCCTAATGACCCCTCCCTCATGTTCTTTTATATTGTGAGGCAAACTATAAATCAATAATAAATGACATCAACATCACCATTGCTCCTTTTATGTGTTCTCTCTTTTTAACCCCCATCTCATGTGGAACTTACACATGGATCAAAATACAATTATGCAAACAAGGGCACATTGCATGGTTTACAAAAAGGATAGGTGTGAAACAGGGTTGTATCCTTTCAACATACTTATTCAATCCATATGCTGAGCAAATAATCAGAGAAGCTGGATTATATGAAGAAAATGAGGCATCAGGATGGAAGGAAGGTTTATTAACAACCTGCAGTATTCAGATGACACAATATTGCTTGCTGAAAAGGAGGAGGACTTGAAGATCAAGGATTGCAGCATTCAGTATGGATGGCTCAATGTAAAGAAGACCAGATTCATCACAACTGGACTAATAGTTATGATAAATGGAGTTATGATAAACTTGGCTAATAGTCATGATAAATGAAGAAAAGCTTGAAGTTGTAAAGGAGTTTGTTTTGTTTTGATCTACAATCAATGCTCATGGAAGCAGCAGTGAAGAGATCAAACGAGGCATTCGTTGTATAAGGGAAACCTGCTACACATGATTTCTATAGATTATTGAAAAGCAAGGATGTTACCTTGAGGACTAAGGTGTGTCTGATCCAAGCCATAGTATTTGTAATTGCCTCACATGCATCTGAAAGTTGGACACTGAATAAAGAAGACAGAAGAAGAATTGATGCATTTTAATTGTAGTGCTGGAGAAGAATATGGAAAGGACCATGGACTGCTAAAAGACAAATCTGCTATGGAAGAAATACAGCTGGGAGCGCCCCTTAGAGGCAGAGCTAGTGTTCCTGGAGAAAGACATCATATTAGATAGGGAGAGGGGCTGTGAAGGCAAGGAAGACCCTCAGGGAGATGGATTGACACCATGGCTACAATGATGGGCTCAGGCATAGGGATTATTGGGAGGTTTGTGCAGGACTGGGCAATGTTTCGTTCTCTTGTGCATATAGCTGCTAATAGGTAGGAACCAAATTGATGGCACCTAACAACAACAATATTAAAGATGGGGCCTCTGGATGGTGCAAATAGTGAAGAACTATACTAAAAAGGGAATGGGGGTGGTTTGAACCTACTCAAAGGCATCTTGAAAGATAGGTCTGGTGATCTATGTCTGAATGAATACATAGAGCCTTGAAAACCCCTTGAAATAATTATACAATGCACAACAAGATTCAACATGAGTTGGAATCAAGTCACTGACAAATAAAAAGTAATGGTAAGTATTATAAATGACAGCATTAGAAACAATTGTATATCAATACCATCAAGTCAGAACCATAGGCAAATACATTTTAAGAAACATCCACTGAGTTTCCTAGGGATATGACAGGAGTGTTTGGGGTTAAATGAGGCACTAAAACAATGGGGTCGAGAAAGAATAAAATGTTCTAAAATGGCTTGTGGTAATTATTGCAAAAATCTTTAATATGATTGAACTACTGAATTGTATGCTATATAAATGTCAATAAAACTTAAATACAGAAAGTGGTTTAAAGATTAATAAAGTTTATATAGCTTCAACATTTAAAAAGGAGGGGGAGAGAAACAGGATGAGAACAGCCACTTGAACAAATGCTCACAATCCTTATCCACTAGAGAAATGTCAATCAAAACCTTCATGAAATATCGTTTCAAACTGCTATTAATAGGAAACTTATGAAAAACAGAAAGCCACAATTTAATTTTGGCTGAAGAGGTAGACAGCCTGGAAACGTCATGCACTGCTGTTGGGATTGTACTACATTGCAACTACTTTGGAAAATCGTACATCACTTCTTTAGAATGTTGGAAATAGAAATACCATTTGACTTAGCAATTTCTCTAGTTGGTATATACCTATAGAACTAGGTAGTATATTTTCTCCTCCAGATTGTTCATCCAGCCTGTCCTATCCAGACAGACCTGAGAAGACAACAACATGCACAAAAACAAGACAGAGCAAAAGCAAGCAACAATGTACAACAAAACAGCAACAACATTAAGCCACTGACAAAGAACAAATTAAAACATACCAAGAAAGAAAAGCTTGTAGAA
>NW_022103923.1:39310-41409 GCF_000313985.2 Echinops telfairi
AGGGAGGGGAAAAATGAGGACCTAATGCCAGGGGCTTAAGTGGAGAGGAAATGTTTTGAGATTGATGAAGGCAATGAATGTACAAATGCGCTTTACACAATTGATGTATGTATGCATTGTGATAAGAGTTGTATGAGACTCTAATAACATGATTTTTAAAAAAAGAAATATTAAATCAAATTACTAAAACCAAAACAAAAACAAAACAAAACTATGTAGGATGGCAGAAATAAATACATGCACACTCATGTTCATCACAATATCAAAATTATGAAATTAGCCTAATGATAACAATAGAAAATGGATAAACAATGAAACACACATAATGAGATACTACTAATGTTAAAGAATTACAATGAATCTATATAATAACTCATAACATGGATGAACTTGGAGGACAGTATGCTGAGTTCCTTAAGTCAATCACTAAAGGACAATTTATAATCCCTCTTTGATTGACCTCTGTGTTATTGGCTTCCACTGCAAAGGCCTCTCTGCTGATACTGAGCCCTACTTCTGGCCTAGGTGGCAGCCTGCTCAGCCCTCCTCGCTGCTTTCCCAGCAGCCGCTTTGTGCTGTCACACCTGCTCTCCTGCCAGGCCCATTTTGGACTCTTCCACAGGGTCATGCTTGACTACTAGCCATCTTCAGAGTTACAGCTTTTGGCCTATAGTCCAAGTCCTTTTAGATGCCCACCCACACAATTCTCTCTTTCTCTTTCTCCCTCTCTCCCTCTATGATCTTGGTACTTATATGAGCAAACTCTTTGTCCACTTCATGGCTTGGCCCTCACAGCAGGACCAAGTTATATTTTCATGGAAATTTACCCTGCTTTTAACATTTCCGTGTGTTGCACAAGCAAGGATGACCAAGAGAGCTTAATTTCTTTAACTCTGGTACCAAATCACTTAATTGGAACAATGGTAGTCTTGAAAGAGAAAACAGTACATGTAAATGTGTTGCTACTGCAGAATGCTTGCATGGCACCAGTGAACAGAGAAAAGCACCTCTTGGGTACAGGGCCAAACAAACAAGCAAACAAACAAACAAAAAGCTCACAAAAAACTAGTGATCCTATAGAACTCACAGTGACCCTATAAAACAAGATGGAACTACACTTATGGAATTACAAGACTGCAACTATTTATGGTAGTAGAAAGTCTCCTTTTTCTCAAGGAGTGGCTGCTATTTTTGAACTGCTGACTTTATGGTTAGCAGCCTAAATTGTAATCAGTAGGTCACCAGGGCTATAGGAAAGACCCTCCAAATCCATAGCGTGATTATCAAGGTAGCCATGCCCTTTTCTGGGGCCTCCCCAGCTTAATAGCAAGAATCAGTAAACATCTGCATACTTTATTTATTTATTTATTTACTTTAATAGGTGAAAATACTTTAGGCTAAAGACTTATTTTATTTTAATCTCTATTCATCAGCATTCCCTTCACCCCTCCCCCATACCACCAGTATTATGAATTCAAAACAATGATCTTATATTTTTATCACATACATGCTTGCCCACTCACACAATGATCACATAACACATCACTCAATATTTTTATAAGAAGAAAATTTTCTGCTTGTCAAGTTTTCCTGAAATAGCTTTTCCCTCCCTATGCCCACCAGCTGTGTGAGGTCAGGGCCAAGATGGGTGGGAAGTCTCCTGGGGATTTTCTCTGTTCTTCATAGTCAGGAGTCTCTCTCTCTCTCTCTCTCAAACACACACACACACACACACACACACACACGCGTGCGCGCGACCAGAAGACCTCTATTTATTCAACTCTGAAACCAAACACTTTATTGAAAGAATGGCAAACTCATAACGGAAAAGAAAAAAACAAAACACTTGACGTAGTGTACTTGCTGCATGCTTGCATGGCACTGGGACTCTGAGCCTCACTCTTTATGTTCGGGGCATTTCTCCTGGTTGCTGTCATCCCAGTGGCAGGTGTCAAAGCTGTACTCAGCCAGGCGGTTTTCCCAGCCCCGTAGATTGCGCAGGTTGGACACGTGGACACCTAGCGCTTCGATTTCTCTGCTCTGCGGGTTCAGAAACTGGCTCTCCAGGAAGTCACACAGCTGCATGTCGCCCTGCTCGC
>NW_022103923.1:41747-50510 GCF_000313985.2 Echinops telfairi
TCGCACTCGCGGTGGTAGTTCTGGCTCATTGGAGATGAAGGTGCGGGCCCTTGTTGAAGAGAAATCGTTGTGAGCGTTCTAGAGACGTCCCCAAGAGTCGTTTTGACTCGGGTCAGGAAATTCAAACAGTGGTTTCAGGTCAGGGGCAGGTTGAAGCCGGATCCAATGGCCGGCCTACACAGAGATGAGGACCCGGATGGAAGGTCCACTATTGGCGGTGCGGTGGTGTGGGCGGGTCCAGCACTGTCCAATGCAACACCACGTTCCATAGGGTCTGGCTGAGGCCGGAAGCCGGGGCTTCACCTCAGTGAGTGTGAGCAACTCTGTAAATCATCCTCTGGGTGCTTCTTAAAATATATTTGCATATGGTCCTAATGAACAGGCTAATTGCGCTATCACTGAGGACCCTTAATAGTGTTCTGTTTCGCTACCTGCCCTTGAGTTGATTCGGACTCCTAGTGACCCGATGTGTGTATTTTGAAGTCTTCCATGGGGTTTTCAAACTGTGTGTCCTTTCAAAAGCAGTCACCGGGCCTATCTTCCAAGACATCTTTGAGTAGGTTCACACTGCCACCCTCTCCCTAGTAGTATAGTTCTCAACTGCTTGCACCACCAAGATCCTCTTTATTTAATATTAAAAAACCAGACTCACTGCCATCGGGTCAATGCGTACTCATAGCGACCTCATGTGAGTTTCCAAGGCTGTAATGGTTTAAGGGCGTTGAAAGCCAGTTTTTCTCCCGCGGAGCTGCTGGTGGTTTTGAACTGCAACCTGGGGGATTACAGCTACACCACCAGGGCTCATTCATATTTAATATTACAGAGTTTAATTGAATGGCAGCTTTCCTCAGTAACTTCAATATACGTATTAATGAGGCTCTGCTTCACACAGGCTCCAGAGATATCAACGCCAGTAATTTCTGCATCTTCGCTTCCTTTCATGATCAGGTTCACACTCCTGTGACTGCATAGTGCCACCTATATAATCTCTACCTTTCACTCTTCCTGAACTTGACTATTAAGCCTTTGATTCTTTCTTGTGTCTTTACAATTAAACAGAAGACTACCCTTCTGCCTATCTGGAACCCAAAATGAACAATTTCCAGGGTGTCTTCACTGGTTCCATTGATGTAGTCACTTCATCTCCTTCTCCTTCCTCTTCTTTTTCATGATTAGAGGCTTTATTTATAAACTTGAAAGGTTATAATACAAGTGAGAAATGCTCAGGATGTTGTTGTTAACAGGACGTGTTACAAAGGAGTTTTGGGTCTGCCTTTAAATGGCAAAAGGGAATCACCACTTTTATAATCCTCAGCCTGAAGGTACTCAGCTCAAGATCTGTGGGTCAGCAAACCCAGCTCCCTGAATTAAGTGCCCCAAGGGACCCCAAGTTAGCCTCTACTCAAAGACATTCAGCTCCACAGGTCAGCAAGCCCAGCTGCTAGTTAAGTGACCAAAGGTAGCCCACTCCACAAGCCAGCCTCTTTCCAAAATATGTTAGGTTTCAGGAGTCGGTAATACCTCGATACTTGGCTTCCCACAATGAAAGAATTCACGCAGAAGCCTGTGCTGTAATCCATGTTGGTTTTTATGAAGGGCAGAACAAGTTTCTTCTTTTACCTTCTCAAAGGGATTCACAACTGGGCCTGAACAACCCCTGGAAAAAAGCAGCCACATATGTGGATCTTGGGGGGATCCTGGGAGGCCAGAAGCATAGGAACACTACAGGGGGACAGCCTGTGGGCCAAGAGGTTGTGGGCCCCAAGCAGGCCCAGAGTAGGTACATGTTTGCTCCCTCACGACCTGCTTCTGACCAGGAGAAGGGTAAGAGGTCACCACATGGGAAAAACTGGAGGAAACTATGCTCAGTGAAGTAAGCCAAACACAAAATTACAAGTACAACATGAGTCTGCTGAGGTAAGCATAAAAATGCAAAAGGGGCTTAGGGAAAAAGTTACTGTATACGTATATTCCTGGGGTGAGGTCCAGGTAGTATGGCAGGGGTCAGACTAAACCCAGGGATAGATATGGTAGCCAACTAAAAAGGAGGGGGGAAAAAGACATGGGTAGCTGGGGGAACAGGGCACTAACCCACCCAAGGGAAGGATGTTGTTTATGTCTCCACAGGGAAAGAGGGACCAGAATTGGCGCTCCAAGACACGAATGTAACACACTGGCATGAATCAGGGAACCAATAGAGAGGCCTGAGCGGCCGGTCCCAATCCCAACTGAGTGGACAGCGACACCCCCCCCCCTCCCCAGAAGAATTCACGTCAGAGGATAGCACTGAAGCTACAGCTCAGGGAGAGGTACATGTCTGATCAGAGCACACAGGAGCAAATGGAAGAGGAGGAGGGGTGAAATACATCCTGGTCTACCAAGCCCAAGAGGACAATATTTCTGCTTAGTGCAGCCAATGCACAGAGAAGCCCAGAGGGCTGGCCCCACCAAGAGACATGGCATCCCTCACTGACCCATAGAGCTACAGGGAACAACACTGGAGATGTACTGTGGGAATTGTGTAAAACACTAAGGGCGTGCAACATAACAGCAAGGGGATCAGAGCAATGAAGTCCCCAGGGAATACCAAAAATAGTGTGTGGAAAACTGGAAAACACACCTGAAGTTCAACAAAGAGATCTTGAACTATTTATAGACTTTTTTTGTCCTGGTTTTATTGTTGTTATTATTATTGTTTCATTTTCTTTTGTTGCTTTGTTTTGCTCTGTCTAGTGTTTGTACATAGTATTATCTCTGCATGTCTATCTAGATAAGATAAGCGAGATAAACAAGCCAGAGGAGAAAACAATGGGATGATGATTCTGGTGGGACATGGGACAGGAGGAGGCAGGGGAAAGGAAGTGGGTGTTAACAAACCCAAGGACACAGGAACAACAGTGACTGAAAAATCGATGGCTAGGAGGGTATAAGAGGCCTGGTAGGACGTGAGTAAAGGCAATGTAACTGAGAGGAATTACTGAAACCCAAATGAAGGCTGAACATGATAGAGGGACAAGAGGAAAATAAATAGAAATAGAGGAAAGAACTAGGAGGCAAAGGGCATTTATAGAGATCTAAATACAGGCATGTAGATATGTAAATATATTTATATATGACAATGGGGAAATAGATCTATGTACATATATTTATAGGTTTAGTATTATAGAAGCAGATGGATATTGGGCCTTTACCCAAGTACTTCCTCAACACAAGAACACTTTGTTTTAATAATCTGGCATTCTGACACACTCACCTTCCTGACAAGATCACTGAAGACAAAATAGGTGCATAAGCAAATGTGGTGAAGAATGCTGATGGTGCCTGGCTATTTCAAGATATAGCATCTGGGGTCTTAAAGGCTTGAAGATAAACAAACAGTCATCTAGCTGAGAAGCAACAAAGTCCACATGGAAGATGCACACCAGCCTGTGTGATCATGAAGTGTCAATGGGATCAGGTATCAGGCATCAAAGACGCAGAACAAAAAAATCATGTCAATGTGAATGGGATGGGGAGTGTGGAGTGGAAACCCAAAGCCCATCTGTAGGTAATTGGATATCCCCTTACAGAAGTCATGAGGAGGAGATGGGCCAGTGAGGGTGCTGTATACCACCAATGAAACATACAGCTTTCCTCTAGTTCTTTAATGCTTCCTCCCTTCCACTATCATGACCCTACTTCTACTTTACAAATCTGGCTAGAGCAGAACACGTACACGGGTACAGATAGGAGCTGGAAACACAGGGAATCCAGGACAGATAACCCACTTGGGACCAATATTGAGAGTAGCCATACCAAGAGGGGAAGGGGAAGTTGGGGGAAGAAAGGCAGAACTGATCACAATGGTCTACCTATAACTCTCTCCCAGGGGGATGGACAACAGAAAAGTGGGTGAAGAGAGACATTGTAATTGCAAGACATGAAATAATAATAGTAATTTATAAATTATCAAGTGTTCATGAGGCAGGGAGGGTGGGTGAGGGAGGGGGAAATGAGGAGCTGATACCAAGAGCTCAAGTAGAAACAGATGTTTTGAAAATGATGATGTCAACAAATGTGCTTGACACAATGGATGGATGTATGGCTTGTGATAAGAGTTTTATGAGCCCCCAGTAAAATGATTTATTAAAAAAAACTTCAAAAAAAGAGAATAAACTGCATTCCTGGGGAGGATAATGGAAAAGGTATAATGGTGTAGGATGTCAAGAAATGTTAGAGTTGAATCAGATTAAATATTCACACAAGCACTTGAAGATCAGAGTACAGGTGGTTGAGAGTTGAGCTGGGAGGTTTGAGGACCTGATGATGATAGGGATGTAGGACATGATGGAATTGACCTTGATTATGTCCTATGGCTTTTGTGGTGATCAGATATTTAACAAGTATGTTCATATTTAAATTTGTACTAGAACATATGCAGGAGGCTTACGTTTGATTCCGGCCCAATGCACCTCATGCACAGCTACCACCCATCTGTCAGGGAAGAGTGTGGTTTGCATGATGCTAAACAGTTTCAACAGGACTTCCAGACTAACACTAAGTAGAAGAAGGCAATACCTACGTCTGAAAATCACCTAATGGAATCCCTCTATGTAGCTCACAAAATTCTGCTGTTTGGGGGGGGATAATACAGACAGGGAAATATTTTATTCTGTTATTCATGAGGTCTCCTAGAGTCAGGGACTCCCCTGATGGTTGTTGATGTTATCATCAGTGGAAATACAAAATAAATCTGGATGAATTTCTTTTCCTCATGCTACTTATGGTTGAGACATAGACAAATAAGTTAACAAAGAACTAAAATAATGGGAATAAATCTATGAAAATGAAGTTGTGAATGCTCATAAATGTCTATACAATTGTTACCTTTTATTTCACACTTCTAGAGTATATTTTCAGATCTACTGGCTTCCAATGTTTTATGTAATTACTTATAGCCCAAGGAATGTAAGTAAATGTGATGTACACGACTTCCATATATGTTTCTTCAAATATTTTTATGCCTCCACATTACTCTTTTCATTTGTTACTGACCAGATGGGGAGGACTCTAATTTCCGCAAGATGAAAGAAGCCTGTGTGCATTAATGACTATTAGAAGCAGAGAGGGCCATATATTCTGTGGACTCTGGTTAGAGCCAAAAATAAGCTTACTTTGTTGGGTCAAGTAAATGTGACATTAAGACACAGTTGGCTTACCTTGACTAATTGAATGTGAGTAAAACTCACAAAAAACCCTTATTTCTATGTAGGAAATTGATTGGCAGACGCAATTCTCTCACACAGAGCTTCTAATTGCAAGGTCAGTGGTTCAAGCCTAGCAGTCATTCTGTGAGAGAATAATGAGGCTGTCTGCTTCCATAAAGATATGAAAGTGTTATAAACCTCAAGAGTCCATTCTTCTCTGTCCTATAGGGTCATTTCGAGTTAAAAGCAACTCAAAGGCAGTGAGTTTCTTTATATATATATATATGTATATGTATATATATATGTATATATATACACACACATACATAAATATCACTTGATTTGCTTCTCTAGATCACCCAGTCTAACTTAATATTGAAGAAAAAGAGCTATTAGTTTATAATCAGTTGGGAAAATACAGTAATATGCAGTGGTCAATAAATTTGTGTTAAGGTGCTGGATTTGAAGAGAAAATCTAGATCTTGATTTACAAATCCACAGGTTATTTTATTTATTTTTTAGAATAAAAAAAAACAACAACTTTATTGGGGTCATTTACTGCTCTTCCCACATTCCATACATATATCCATTGTGTCATACACCTCTGTACATATGTTGTCATCTATTTCAAATCATTTTCTTTCTACTTGGTATCAGATCCTCATTTCCCCCCCTTCTTCTCCCCTCTCTCTCCCCCATGTCCCCTTAATAATTTATTAATTATTCTTTTTTTTCATGTCTTACACTGACCACTGTCTCCTTTCAAACCACTTTTCTGCTGTCCATCCCCCTGAGGGGGGCATACGGTGATTATTGTGATCAGTTCCCCCTTTCTCCGCTTCCCTTACCCTCCTATTATTGCTGCTCCCATTTTTGGTCCTGGGGGTTTTATCTGTGCTGGATTCCCTGTGTTGCCAGCTCTTGTCTGTACCAGTATATATATTATGGTCTAGCCAGATTTGTAAGATAGAATTGGAGTCATGATAGTGTGTGTGTGGTGGGGAGGATGACTAGAGGAAGGTTGTGTGTTTCACTGATGCTATCCTGCACCCTGACTGGCTTGTCTCTTCCTGTGGCCCTTCTGACAGGGGTTGTTCAATTGACTACTGATGGACTTTGGGTCTCCACTCTGCCCTCCCCCTCATTCCTATTGATATAATTTTTTTGTTCATTTGCTTTGTTTTGGGTCTTTGATGCCTGATAACCTGATTCCATCAACACCTTATGATCATACAGGCTGGCGCGCTTCTTCCATGTGGGCTTCTCAGCTAGATGGCCTCCTGTTTATCTTCAAGCCTTTAAAACCCCAGATGATATATCTTTTGATAGTCAGGCACCATTAGCTTTCTTCACCACATTTGCTTATGCACCCTTATGTCTTCAGCAATTGTTAGGAAAGATGAATATTACAGAGTGCCCTGTTAGTCGAACAAATTGTTCTTGTTGAGGGAGTACTTGAGTGGAGGCCCACAGCCTACCTGCTACCATAATACTTTAAAAATAAATATATGGGAGCTTCAGGGAAGATGGCCGCCAGATAGGTAGCTCACACCCGGAGTTCTGAGATCAGTGAGTGGGGAGAGTTGGGGGCTGAGTAGGGGTATCACATTTGTCTGTTCTATTCCCAAGATCACTCAGAGCATCTCTTGGACCCAGAGGTGGACTCCCACCTATCGCCAGGGTTCCGTCTGGACACCCGTGATCTCTGGTGCCGAGCTCCTTGCGCCTGCTCTGCCAGGACCGGTGCCACAGGGCAGCCATGTGCACAGTGGAGGCTACGCCTGCCTCGGTACTCCGTGCAAAACTGCCAGTCAGTAACCCCCACCCCACCTCAGGGAGCCCTGGTCCATGTGTGTGCTCCAACTGACGTACCCCTCACCCCCTGCAGATTCAGGCCCCACCCGGGCACCCCTTGAGGTCCACCAGGCCAGACCCTCCACCATTATCCCAGGAGGTACATGCCCAGTGTCACAGCCAGGCGTAAGGCAGAGGCTGCAATCCTGCCTTAGTGCCCCGTGCAAACAGCCAATCAGACCTGCCAGCACACCCAGAGGTCTCAGCCCAGAGATGCCCATCTCTTCTCTGTGCTTCTTGCAGATCCGCCACCCAGCCCCCTCCCTGGGCCTCCCCACCTCCACCCACGTCCCCCTATACATGCGCACGCTCCTGTGCGTGTGGGGACACACACACATGCACACAGAGGTTCCCATTCTGCCACACCGCTTCAGACCTGCCAGGCAGAGGACCCAAGTCTGGCAGAACTTTCTGCAGCTGTGGCATAGGAACCCAAGCCTTTGAGGATTTCTCACCGCATTCTCCTTGCTCACTCTGTCCCACCCTTTAGGCTCCAAGCAGTGCATCTGCACACCAAATGCGATCCCCTGTCCTACCTGCCTACCTGAGGGAAGTGCCCCTAGCCAGAAACAGATCACCCAATCCCCAACCCATCCCCTAAATACGCTCCTCTGCTCTGGGGCCAATACTTTCTATTAGACCACAGCACGCACAGCTGCAAACAGATCTAAATGTGACTGGAGCACAAACCATATGCCAAGGCAAGAGGGAATTCCCAGCAGGACAAAGGTGAAACACAACCCCGCGAGATAGTTGGCTAAAGGCAGCCAGCTGAAACACCAACCTCCCAAACAGAGAGCCCAGGGCTCTGAGACACCCGGGAAAATGGCACCAAGTTCCAACAAATTGACCAAAAACCAGCAAGCTGCATCCACAGTTTCAACAAGAAAAGAGAAAAAATATACAATGACAGAGGACCACCTGGACATAACAGCAGTCATAGAAAAGGCAGAGGTTGACCTCCCACAGAAATAAATCTTCAGAATGCTGCTTGGAGCCAAACAGGACATGAGGGAATCATTACAGAAAAAGGATGAAATGATAGAGGAATTAAAGGCCATGCACCAAAGAGAAATACAGGAGTTAAAGGGCGAGATAATAAAACCTAATAGAAAACTCATGGACTTTGCCCAGACAATGGAGGAGGCAGAAAACCGCACCAGTGAGCTAGAGGATTTACAAGCAGGAATTAATAAACGTGAGAAAAAGTCTAACAAGTCCATCAGAGAAGCTGAAGAAAACCTCAGAACTATACCTGACGCTTTGAGAAGGAACAACATCAGAATTATTGGCCTGCCAGAGGAATGCACATCAAGGAAACCAACATCCAAAATAGTGAAAGAATGCTTGGAGGAAAACTTTCCTAACTTAATGAACGAAAACCAGGCAACTATCCAGGAGGCCGAAAGAATGCCAGCTAGATTGAATCCCCAAAAGAAGTCACCAAGACCTATAGTTGTTAAACTATCCAATTATGAGGAAAAGGAGAAAATTATGAAAGCAGTTAGGGAAAAACAGGCACCCACATATAAAGGCAAGCAAATAAGAATATGATCAGACCTGTCAGCAGACACTATGAAGAAGAGGCGACAGTGGAGCAGCATATTCCGAAAATTGCAGGAAAATAACACAAACCCAAGAATATTCTCTCCAGCCAAATTATCTATCAAAATTGATGGAGAAGTGAGAGTCTTCCTGGACAAGGAAAATCTAAAAGAATATG
>NW_022103923.1:51560-52625 GCF_000313985.2 Echinops telfairi
CCATAAGATTGGAAATAAACAAAAGGAAGATAAAGAAATCAAGGGCAAACCATTGGCGAATGAATCACTATTGCAACAGGAGAGCTTACTGGCTCAGATCAGAGATGAAATTAGGAAATTTCTAGAAACCAATGAGAATGAAAACACGACATACCAAAATTTATGGGACACAGCAAATGCAGTCATCAGAGGAAGTCTCATAGCATTACATGCACACATAAAGAAGGAGGGGAAGCTTATGATGGATACACTGGCACAAAATTTACAGCAACTAGAGCGGAGTCAGCAAGAAAATCCAACTAAGGGAAAAAGAAAAGAAATAATAAGAATTAGATCTGAGATCCAAGAGAGAGAAAATAAGAAAACTAAAAAGATCAATGCTGCTAAAAGTTGGTTCTTTGATGGATAAATCGAATCGACAAACCTCTCGCGAATTTGACCAAAGAAAGGAAGGAACACATTTCAATAACAAGGATGAGGGCTGAAAGAGGGAATATTACAACGGATCATATTGAAATCAAAAGGATAATTACACAGTACTATGAAGGACTGTACTCAATTAATTAAAAAACTTGGAAGACATGAATGAATTCTTGAAAAAAACAATCCCTCCCTAGATTATCCCCAATGGCCATCAAGAACCTCAACAGACCCATATCAATAGAAGAAATGGACAAGGCTATCAAAGAATTACCAACCAAGAAGACACCGGGACCAGAGGGATTCACAGGTGAATTCTATCAAGCATTCAGGGAAGAACTGACATCAATCCTACACAAACTCTTCCAGACCATAGAAAAAGATGGCAAACTCCCAAATTCCTTCTATGAAGCTAGTATAACTTTGATACCTAAACTGGGAACAGATCGCATAAGAATTGAGAACTACAGACCAATTTCCCTAATGAATGTCGATGCAAAAATCCTTAACTAAATACTAGCAAAGATAATACAAAAATATATAAAACAAATAATTCACCATTACCAAGTGGGATTCATACCAGGAATGCAGGGATGGTTCAATATACGAAAGACCATTAGTATTATTCGTCACATTGAAACGAAG
>NW_022103923.1:52725-54118 GCF_000313985.2 Echinops telfairi
ATACAAGCTATATATGAAAAACCAACAGCCAATGTGGTAGTCAATGGAGAAAAGACGAGATCAATTCTTCTGAAAAGGGGGACTAGACAAAGATATCCCTTGTCCCATTCCTATTTAACATCGTGCTGGAGGTCCTAGCTAACAATATAAGGCAAAGAAAGGACATAAAAGGTATTCATCTGGGAAAGGAAGAAGTGAAACTATCGTTATTTGCAGATGATATGATTTTATATATGGAAAATCCTAAAAGTTCCACAAGAGGAGTACTGGAAGCAATAGAGGAATATGGCAGAGTAACAGGCTACAAGATCAACAAACAGAAGTCTAGCGCACTACTATACACATCAGACAAGGACACAGAAGAGTGGATCAAAAAGGGGGTACCCTTCGCAATAGCCAAACACAAATTGAAATATCTAGGGATATACCTGACTCAAAAAAACCCAAAAGATCTGTATGAGGAAAACTACAAAACACTATTAAAAGAAACCAAGGATGACTTCCACAAGTGGAAGGAAATCCCATGCTCCTGGATTGGCAGACTCAATAATTGTAAAGCTGTCAATTCTACCCAAGGCACTATATAAGTTCAATGCTATCCCGATCCAAATTCCAGCAACTTTCTTTAAAGAGTTGGAAAAACACATTACCAACTTCATATGGAGAGGGAAGTAACAGAGAATTATCAGAGGACTCTTCAAGAAGAAGGACAAAGTCGGAGGGCTTGCTTTACCTGACTTTAGCACCTATTATATAGCCACAGTGGTCAAAACACCACAGTACTGGTATAACGATAGATATTCAGGCCAATGGGAAAAGATTGAAAACCCAGAAATAAAATCATCAGCATACTGACGACTGATCTTTGATAATGGGCCCAAAAATATCAAACAGGAAGCAGATGCCCTCTTCAAATCATGGTGCTGGAAAAACGGGATACGTAGCTGCAGAAAATTGAAGCAAGACCCTTACCTCACTCCATCCACAAGAATAAACTCTAAGGTGGATCACAGACATTGAGGTAAACCCCCAAACTATTAGGGCCATCAATGAGGGATTTGGGGCAAACCTGAGAACCTTGGCACAGGGATTACATAGGCTATCAGAAATCAGGAAGGACACCAACACAGAGTAAGCACAAATTGACCAGTGGGACATACTATAGATAAAGCACTTATGTACATCAAAATAATTCACCAAGAGAGTAATGAGAGAGACTACAGAATGGGAAAACATCTTTGGCAATGACACATGGGACAAAGGCCTTATTACTAAAATCTACAATACACTGCTAAACTACAAGAAAAAAAACCAATTGTCCACTCAGGAGGTGGGCAAAGGACCTGAGCAGGAGTTTCTCAAGGGCAGAAATCCAAATGGCCAATAAATATAT
>NW_022103923.1:54863-61048 GCF_000313985.2 Echinops telfairi
AACGATGAAATATACAATTTTCCTCTAGTTCTTAAATGCTTCCTCCCCGCCACTATCATGATCCCAATTTTACCTTACATATCCAGCTGGACCGGAGGATGTACACTGGCACAGATAGGAGCTGGAAATACAGGGAATCCAGGACAGATGAACCCCTCAGGGCCAGTGGTGAGAGTGACAATATCAGGAGGGTGGAGGGAAGGTGAGGGAGAAAGGGGGAACAGATGACAAGATTTACATATAGCCTCCTCCCTGGGGGACGGGCAGAGGAGAAGTGGGTGAGGGAGATGTCGAATGGTGTAAGATATGGTAAAATAATAATAATATATAAATTATCAAGGGTTCACGAGGAGGGGGGGCAGGGAGGGAGGGGAAAAATGAGGCGCTGACACCAAGGGCTCAAGTAGAAAGCAGGTGTTTTGAGAATGATGATGGCAGCATATGTACGAATGTGCTGGACACAAATGATGTATGTACGGATTATGAAAAGAATTGTATGAGCCTCTAATAAAATTATTTAAAAATAAATATATGTACATAGATCTACTCCTCTATCGTTTTATAGAAATGTATTTACATATATAAATGCCTGTATTTAGACCTCTATGAATGTCCTTTGCCTCTCAGTTCTTTCCTCTTTTTCCTTTTACTTTGTTCCTGTCCCCCTAACATGTTCGGTCTTCATTAGGTTTTGGTAGTCCGTCTTGGCTATTTTGCTCTTGACCGAGCCCCTCCAAGCCTCCTATGCCCTCCTCATAATCAATTTTAGACTGTTTATTCTTCCATGTCCTTGGTTTGTTGGCAACTCCCTCATTTTCCCCCACTACCCCCTCTCCCGCGTCCCTCCAGAACTGTCCGTCCCATTGCTCTCCCCTCCAGAGTGTTCAACCCGCCTATCTTGTCCAGATAGACATGCATATTCAATAATATGCTCAAAAACAAAGAAAAGCAAAAAATAACAAAAAAGAAAAAAAAACCAACAGCAGCTAATACAGCACAACAAAAAATTAATCAAAATATTTAAAAAAAAAAACAAAAATTGAAAAGCCCTCTGTCTGTTGACTTTTATGAGTGTTTTCCACAGAGTATTTTTGATCCAATGATGGTTGAATCCACAATACAGAACTCAGATATAAAAGACTGATTATACATTATATCCAGGATGAAATCCCATTGCAGACATTCCTTTGTTACTAGAACCAGAAGTTTACTGCATACTAATCTTGCTACCTATAAATGTATCTGACCCATATAACTTTGATATTTCAGAAAGATAAAGAAATTTCCTGATTTCTCATTTTAAATTTGTGAGTAGATTGAAAATTACTATACACAAACTATAAAGATTACTTGTATTTTTATAGCTATATGAGACTATTTGATCTTTCTAATAAAGATTTATGTTGTATACTGGATTTCTTAGGATCTCCAAGCTCCTTGCTATTCTGAACTTCTATTCCATGATATGGAAACAGTCATTTCTGATTAATTTTTATGAATATGATGAACATTTCAAATTATATTTACTTGGGAAATGACATGAGGCAAAGCAACTCAAGTTTCTGTATTTTTCACAAAGACCTCTCAATCTTGCCCCACCTCTTCGCACTCGAGCAACCTACTTTTTCCCCCCAGAAATTTACTTTTATTGATAAAAGTTATGTTAAAATTTTATTAAATATCTGTACATAAAACAAATGGAATAAAAATATTCTTTGCATGAAACAACCTGAATAAAAGGCAGTGGGTATATGGAGAATTGTTTCAGAGATCCACTCTTGATACTATAATGATTATTCTTGTTTTCAACGATATCATAAAGTTCTAATTTTATCTTATATAGTGTTGAGTTCCCTTGATGAATCCTCATACACTTCCTTTCTATGCTCTTTTTCATCCTACAAATAGAATTTTAATTTCAAGCTAATTCACCAGCCCCCCACCATCTCAACCCCTGCCCCCATCAGCATGGTTCAGGACCTGAAGCTGTAGTGTCAGAAAATTATTTAAATGTTTATAAATTTAGTTATGGTATCCTTTAAGCTTTTCCGTAAGGAAAATAAAGAAATCAGTGCTTTTGCATGCCAATTGTTTCAGACAACATTCCTGTCCTACTACTTCTCCACTCAGCCGATACACTAACCTTATAAATCAGTTCTCTGAAAGCTAGCATTTTGAAATGAGCCTATAATTTAAGGCCCACCACATTCTGTCCATAATTTAGCTTTGCTGCTTCCCTTTCACCTACTTCAACCTCCATGTGTGAGTTGTCTATAGACTATTTCTGAAACTTGGGTCAAGCTTGCATTCCATCACATGACTACTCCAATTATTCCAATCCTTATAAACACTGCCCTCCTTCACCCTCATTAGGTCTTTGTCCAAATCCTACTTTTCTTTTAGACTCAGCAGACCCACTCAACTCATATACCCTTCCTTAACACCAATGTATCATCAGGAAGTGATGTAAACGCACTGTCACAAAAGAGCAACAGCATACCATCCCCATAGCACTGAGAGAAAATGCAAAGAACATGGTGCTAACATTTTGCCTCCCACTGGTGAATCTGAGCACTACCTGGAAAGGCCTGCGAGTTCTAAAAAGATTACAATAATTGCTTACTAAAAATATTCATCTGTTTAAAAATCATAGAAACAATTTGAATGCATTCATTCAACAGAGCATTTTCCCCAGGGCTTCCAAAATTTCATTTTTCTGCTACTGTAGGCATAGGTGGCTTTACTCCATTCTGTCTTCTCTGAACTATGGGAAAATACCAGAATTCCCAACAGTTTTTATATTTCAAGGAGTAAGTAGAACATTTCCCTGTCATAGTTATTTCCATCCATCCATCCATCCATCCATCCATCCATCCATCCATCCATCCATCCATCCATCCATCTGGTTAATGAATCAGATTGCTTTAATATGTAAGATAGGTGTCATTTAAGAGTTGGAATGAAAGCAACACGTAAGGGAGTATGTCAGGATGTTTCAGTCTCTGTCTGAGTTACCATGGGCAGTCATCTTATTCTGGATCAGGCTTGTAACATGATTGTATTCACATGTCATTTCCTTTACCTTCAGAATTCTAAATATAAGTCAATCTTTGTCTGGTTTCTGAATTACTCACGGATTAACTCAAACACAGCCCGATCCAGGACCAGGTGATCTCCAGCTCCAAATACATCAATATCTCAGGCAGCAGAATCTTAAGTAGCAGGAACAGGCACCCCAGGTTTCTGTCCAGGGCCACATTTACTGGTCGACCAGTTGGGACTTGTCACTGTTAGACTGAAAACCTCATGGGGCCCTGAGCTGTGGGCCTGGGGTTGGCATGTTTTGTCCCATCTCAATCAGGGCCCTGCACCTCTCTCTCACTTTACTGTGCCCCCTGCCCTATAGTAACCCCCAACCCCCAGCCCAATCCTGCTTTAAGGGCTTGATGGAGATAGCAATCAATTTTACTATTAAATGAGGCTGACATTATTTTGGCCAAGGATTTCAGCAATGGATTTACATATCCACCGTAATATTTGCATTATTTGACATTTTAATTAAAGTTAGAATTCGTTGAGTGTTATTTTGACCCACACAGCTTTTTAAGGATCTCTCTCATGTTGCAGCTGACATCATGAGCTCACTTAAAACAATCTATTTCTATTTATTTTTACAATGAATTGAGATGAGATTTGACAGAAACAATGGTACACAAGTGCAAGAAGAATATATGGGGTATTGCCCTTATAATTAAGAAAACATTGATGTATCTTGTGGAGATGGCTATTAAGGAACACTTAGGAGCATCAGGTCTTTACTTTCCAAAGGTAGCCCTCCATGGTGGGGAAAACATCATAAATTCTGTTTGACTTTTCAAGGGAAAGAAAACTGTCCTGGTATGTATTAAATACAAAGAGATCTAGTCCTCTTCAGAACAACTCTCCACTGGGCTAGGCTTTCATTATAGTAGGCGTCTTCACCTTATACTCCTATTTCTTTCTTTTATGCTACCTTTCAATGACATTCAATATGGTGTAGTCCTGACTTAGAATAAAATCCTTGAGGGCAGTTGTGTCATAAGCTCTTCAAGGATGTCCGGTTCCTTGTCAATTCTTCTAAAAGAGTCATCTTTGGTATCCCATTGGAGCATTGGAGTCAAGCAGAGTTTCATCTTCTCTTAATTTTTCCCACAATGTGACCATCAGAGATGTAAACACATTGTTTTAATTTCATAGAACAAGATGTGAGATATTATAGACAGACTGTGAAACTGACCTGCCTTTTGGAGCAAAGGAAATGCTTAATGAGAGCTTGGGGCACAAGAAATTACAATTGTTTCAAAAGACCATGGCCTCCATATTCCTCTCTTCCACTTGGACACTGGAAAGGAGAGGAAAGGGGTGGTTTCCTCTAGGCATTTGGTGAAAGAGCGGGCATTGACAAGAATGTCTCTGTCTGCAGTGTCTGAAGAAACCGTGAGCAGAGGATGTTCACATGTTAAGGAATTCATCATATTACTAGATTTCTTGTCCACAGGAGAATCCTGGAGGTTCTCAGTTGTGGGCACAGAAACAACATTCATCACCAACATATACCACAGGGGAGATGCCCAGGTGTGATTTTAAAATGTCTACATTGCTGCCAAGCCCAGTGAAGGTGGATGCCCAAGATGGACCCCTCAAGAACAAGGATACTTCTTTAGCTCTAAGGTAAATCAAGTGACATTTGCAAACATAAATCCCTGGGTTAATGCTCCTATGGACTGTATATAGGGAGCAAGGCATTTAATAGGGGTGAACTAAAGTCTATCACCATCAGGTGAATCTAATTTATAGTGATCCTATATGGCAGAGTACAATTAATTGCTCCCTAGAATTTCCAAGACTAAATATTTACCGGAGAACGAAGAGAAAACCTCATCTTTCTCCAGAGAATCAGCTGGTGAGTGTCAAGATAATCCAGCCACTATTCCAACAAGGTTTAAAAAACCAAACCAAATAAAACCTACTCCATATAATTAAAGCTGACTTATAGTGACCCTATATAGGGTTTATGAGTCTTTACAATTTTATGGAAGCAGATAGTCTCATATTTATCTTGACTGCAGGGGCTGGTATGTTGTAACCAGGGCTGCTAGTGAAAGTGAAAACAACTTCCTAGTCTCTGGAGAAAAATGCACTGGAGTTGAGAGCAATAATAATTTATTGTTATTTCACCACATGGAATATGTAGATAGCTCCTGACCATCAATTATAAGAGAACATGGTTAGTTACCCAGAGTGATTTCAATCTCTTTTAACAATGATATTCTTGGAAGGAACACTTCATGTATGTGCTGTTCTTTATGAGCAGAAAAGTTCCTGCTTATCAACTCTGCTTTGAGAATGGAGGCTGGGGTAGAACCTCTAACCTATGGTGGCTTTTAGAGCCCCAAATGGTAGCAGAGCTAGTTTAGCTTGCAGTGTCATACACCACCATTACCATGCACTGGAAATATTTCCAAGATGAATACTTGCTGGGTAACAGTATGGTTTGACTAGTGTGGTAGTTACATAATCTGTTGACAATTTGAGAGGATTTTGAGTGAAAGGGTGGAATCTAGTCTGTCAATCAGATCATAGCCAATGAGGCCTCTGTGTGGGCATGGCCTTCTCCTGACAATTCTGGGAAATCCTGTATTCCTTCTTGCAGGCGGGAGACACTATCTCTCTCTCGGCTCACTCCGTTGGAGACGCTCCACTGACAAGACTCATGGCACTACGCTGACAGACTCCATGCCCTGGGAACTGGAGAAGCCACGTGGAGATCCCTGCCAACACTGAGATGCTTACAATGACACTGGATCCAAAGACTTTCTACTCACTGGATTGCAATAGTCCTGCATTCTGCCTCATTGCACATGTTTCATGAGTCTGAAGAGTACTTTATTGGCATAGGACATATGGGCTAATATCAGACTTATGGGATTGGATTGGTCTGGGTAGGGATGCTTTCATAATGTACAATTTGTTACGGAGTCGCGCCCAACAAAAGACCACTGACCCACAAGCAGCTGCAAAGTAACAAAGCAAAAGTTTATTAGAGAAGAGCAAAGGTTTACTAGAGAAAAGGAGGCAAAGGTTAGAGAAAAGCAAATCCGGATTTGGGCTACAGCATGGCCACGCAGGGTCCAAACTGAAGCAAA
>NW_022103923.1:64615-66980 GCF_000313985.2 Echinops telfairi
AAACAACATTTTCTTCTTAAGGTGGGGGATGACCTTTAGACTCTTCAAAATGGGGTAGCTTAAGTCAAGCTCTTTTATCTTATTGAGCCTTAACACAATTACCCTTGATATGAAACTCTCTTTTATACACGTATGAGTTTCCATGGATCTGTTTCTCTGTCTACCCAGACTAACACAACTAATTAATATGTAGGGCAGAATTAATAGGGCAGAATTAATAGCTCCGCTGGCAGCAGCTGTCTTTCTTAGTCAGTGATACACATGGTAGTTTATGCAAATGCCAATAGAATGCATTGAATCTCCTGTTTGCTTAGGGAGGACACGGCCCTCTCTGATTTTAGAAATGATCCTTTCATTTTCCTCCTCTGGCTGTCATTCATCTTAGCCATCATGTCCACCAGGTCCCAAAGCAGAAAGACACGTTGTGTCAGAGGCTATCAAATGCAGTGTGGAATACAGTAATTCCCATTAATACGGTTTCTAAAATAATTTAAAAACATTTCTTTCCACTTCATGCCACCGTCTGCCCACCCAAACTGAATCATTTAACAGATAGATTTTGGTTAAAGTATTATTTTCTAGAAGGCATTCTGAGAATGGGAAAAAAATGCTAAAAGAGGTGATAACAAAGAGCCTGGCACAGAGCAGGTGCCCCAGAAATGTTTCCCGAATTAAAGGTTTATTAAATGATATCAGTCATGATCATGCTATTATGAATTAAGTCCTGAGACCAAGAATATAACAAGGATGGAATACAAGCAGGGGGACGTCAAAAGCCTTGGAAGGACACTGAGCAAGAAGGAATAGGGCAGTAGAGGAAGCAGGACAGTAATCTTGGCAGGACACAGAACAGGAAGTGTGTGAAACAGAAAGATTTCTCCCAAGTTGTCTCCCCCAAATATATCCCAAACCTAGCTGCTTGCTATACATGGCAGATGACTATCCACTTGCAGGTCAACAGAAATAGGTCAGGGGCTATTATCCCTAAGGGCTATCAGCCATCCATAGCAAGCAGACATCACTGTTTATCCCACAACAAGTAGGGCCCACTCCCTTCTAATAAGGATAGTCGTAAAGTGTTTCCCTGAAGGAGAGCCCAGGGAGGTCAAACCCACTCAAGAGTGACCAAGATTAGGCTGCCATCATGAATCTAGGGTCCGTCCTTCTTGTCACATGTATACCTGTAGTTCCACCCCTTCCTATCATGTGTACACCCCTAGCTCATCCCCTTCCTGTTATGCCTATGCCCATTATATACCCCCCTCCTATTGCTTGTATTGCCTATTGTACAGCCCCTTCCTGTGACGTGTGTGGTTACCTGTAATCATGCCCCCTAAGTAGATATAAGCTTTGGTTAGCAATAAAGTTCCCTCCTGCTGGCTCTCTCCAGCTCTCTCCCCTGCCCTTGTCCCACGCTGTGCCCAGACCCGGCTAGTAAGATTATGGTCATCCAGGAGGTAAGTATGTTACCATGAAATGTGTATCTCCTATCTCTCTCATTCTCTATGAGTTTATTATAGTCTTTATATTGCTCAATCATACAATTGTGCTTACTGAACCCGTGATTAGTTGTGGGGGGCTGGCCGTTCCCCCACAAGGAAGGACCTGAGCACTGAGGACTGTGAGTGTCTACCAGGATCAAGCTTTGAAAACAGAAGGGCCTTGGCAGATCTCCACAAAGACACTTAATACCAGGAACAGTGTGTTACAATATACAAGGTATCTAGTAATTAAAAAATAATTTATTATGCAAAATGTACTAACATTGATTCTGAACAATATGATAACATAGCCAGAGGCTCTGTAGAACCATCCCCAGACAAAACTTCGCTGGGGTGTGGGGAGCTGAAAAATCTAAAAACTCTTGTGTTCTAATCTTCCCCCCAAAACAGAAGCCTCTTCTGGATACGGCCAGGTAATTCAGAGGGAGGAAGCAAATTCAAGGAACACTGCCCCCAGGAAAAGTCATGGATTCTTGACTGCTGGGACAGGATGGCCACAGAGCTCCCCCTAAAGACCTCAGTAGAGGGAGAAGGGAAAAAGGTGAGCTGACACATTTTCTCCCACCACTCTGGCTGGCATCAACACCACAGAGAACAGTAGCAGTTCTCCCCCAACATATTTGGTGGCAGTGTGAGTCTGTGCTGGGGAGATGGAAACATGATTGAACTCAGATGGGAAAATTCACTAGCTCCCCACAGCTGAGAAAGATACACCCACACCTAACATTTCTGTTAGATAGGAGTGATTTAAATCAACTTGGGTCTTTCTCTGGATACCCATCTGTATCTCTTAGAATTGGATCTGGTCTCACAAAGAACAATGTCAACTCTCCATCATCATATCTTGGGGGCAAACCAGGGAG
>NW_022103923.1:67324-68601 GCF_000313985.2 Echinops telfairi
TGGAAGCTAACCTCTAGATCAAGACATTGATGTAGGGCAGTATTTAACTGTTTCCTGGCATCAACCCTTGCATGGGATAGGCTTGTGCCAAATGACTTGGCCATCCTTTTCTCTTCAGAAACTACAACAGGTATGCAGGGAGTGTTGTTCATTACAAAAATCAATATATATATATTAAAAACACATTGTCTAAGAAGCAACATTCAATCTCTATGCACATGAGATAGTGACAATAACAAAAAGGCAAAATTGATTGGAATATACTCAGAAGTAAATCCAGAGGAGGTCTTGCTTGAAGATCAAGCTTTATGTCTTCCGTTGATGGAGGTTTGGAAAATGATCTTCAATTGCTTTAAAGGAATGGAGGAAAATATGGACAGATATTCATAAAAAACATAAAAGAAGATAGAAAAACTCAGGAAAGCACTACAGGAACAATCTGACAAAATAAATGAAAGATTAGTAGTGATTCAACAGTTCCAAATGCAAATCCAAAGGCAAATATTGAAATATTAGACCAGGATAACGTTTTGATAGAAAAAAAGAAATAGAAAAAAAAAGAATTGAAACAAAGGAAATATGAGTTGGTGATCTCAAAGACATAAGTCTTGAGAACAAAATACAAAAACACTAATCTATAAAAAAGACAAAAGAAGTTGACAAGAACCTGATAATTCTGAGACACTATAAAAAGCAACAACGTATACTCTCTAAACATCCCAGAATAGGAAGAAGAAAAAATTACCACAGAGAAAATATTTGAAGAAATATTAAAAGTAAAACCCCCTAATATTATAACCGAACAGAACATCCAAGAATCCCAAAGAACCCCAAACAGAACTGACCCAAAATAATAGCAACATGAGAAAAGAGAGTAATAATCTAGAAAGATGATTCAAATAAGAATAAGCTCAGAGTGAGAACGTAAATGTTTTGTATTTATGCCTGCTTATTTGACACTGGGGACCACAGGAGTCACTCCATGGTTGTTATGGGCAATTCTTTTTTTAATTATTTTAATAAATCATTTTATTGGGGGCTTGTACAGCTCTTATCACAATCCATACATCCATACACTGTGTCAAGCACATCTGTACATTTGCTGCCACCGTCCTTTTCTTTTCTTTTGTTTAAAATCATTTTATTGGGGCCATACAATTCATCACAATCCATACATACATCAATTGTGTAAAGCACACTTATGCATTTATTGCCCTCATATTCTCAAAATTCGCTTTCCACTTGGGTTCCTGGAATTAGCTCCTCATTTTCCTTTT
>NW_022103923.1:70611-71864 GCF_000313985.2 Echinops telfairi
GTGTGGTAGGTCAGTTCCTTTCTCACACCAGACGATCTATTTTCTCTCTGGCATTTACAACTCATTTGGAGGTACATGAACAAGCGTAGGACTCAATCCTTCGGATGTTTCTTATGACAACATATGTGCATATGGATATGAGCTATTAACCTAAGGGCTAATAGTTTGAATCTACCATTTGCTCCTCAGGAGAACAATGAGGTTTTCTGCTCTTGTAAAGATTTATAGTCTTAGAACCTAAAAGAGGCAGTTCTACTCTGCCCTATAGGGTCAATATGAATCAGGCTTGATAAATGGTAATGCGTTTCTGATTTGATGGTTTCAATATATTTATTGCTTCTTTCTTGTGCTCTCGTTTACATTTAACATTGATTCTGTTACTTGCCCTGGGGTGGATTCCACCTCATGGTGACCCAAGTGTGCATGTGACCCTGGAGTTTTCAAGGCTGTGCATGACCTTTCAGAAGCAAGTCACCAGTTCAAGATTCCAAGACGCTATTGAGTAGGTTTGAAGTATCCCTTTCTCTACTAGTCTAGTGCTTCACTATTTACAACACTTGGGAACCCACATATTTAATATTAACGAGCTTTAATTCAAAGGCAGCTTTCCTCAGTGATGACAATATCTGTACTAAGGACACTCTGTCAGCATCTTCACACAGATCCCAGTGCTATCAACTCCACTGATCTTCACTGTCCTCCTTCCCTTCATGATCAAGTTCACACTCAAAGAGCACATAATACCACCACTTGTAATCTCAGTGGGTGCTTCTACCTCTTCATCATTCGCCCTACCTGAACTTGCATTTCATCAACTTGGATCCACCTTACATATTGACAATTCAACACAGTCCTAAAATACTGTCTTTCTCTCGTGTCTGGGCTCCCACATGGACAATTTAAAGGACATCTTCACTGCTGGCATTGATGAGCACAACATCTGCACTGATCTTGCCAGCTTTCTTCTGTGAGATAAAAACAGCCTTTTGTTTCATTTGAGAGTAAATAGAAGGTTATGATGTATAAAAGGGGACAGTTATTTACAGCAAGGAAAGAAAAGGGTGGTGGAACTTGATGGAATGTGCTTTAAACCAAATGTGGTATTTCATGAAAAAGGAGAACAAATAGTGTGGAAATAGCAATGGTGAGCAAGGAAAACACCAACATCACTTTTAGGCTCAGCGATAAACTGAAAATAGGAGGAAAAGAAAAATGACCTGGACTTTGAGATGCTGCAGGAAAGTCGGTGGTCT
>NW_022103923.1:73069-74172 GCF_000313985.2 Echinops telfairi
TAACTTGGCTTTCCTCCTGCAGTCGGCATAATTGTGTCTGTTTTGTGAGATGGAGGAGGACTTTGTGGATTGCTGTTGGACATATGGGTTAATGCGTTAATATTGGGCTTGTGCAGCACTGGGCTGGGATGTTTTCTTGATGTGCACTTAGCCTTTATATAAAACTCTCTCTTATATGTGATTTTCTGTGGATTTGTTTCTCTAAAGTACCCAGACTAACACATTAGGGTACCAGGAGTGGGGTACCGGAGAAACACATCATAAGATGGAGAGTAGATGTTTGTTTGACCTCTCCCTCATGGTAGTTTTTCTTTGTCTAGCCAGAGGTCAGATAAAGCCACACTTTACTCGATTGTTTTCTTGGAAAAAATATGGGAAGTAGGAAAATAGAAAGTTTGTAAGCCCACTTGCTTTCAGCCATTAAAATTTGATCTTTAGATGGGTTTAGGCCATGCCTGAAAAGAAAGCTTTGAAAATATATGCCCCACACAATAGTTTGCAGTACTCAGGAACTAGTAGTCTTTGTCAGAAACTGGAAAAAATCTGGAATTGTGAAGAAAACTCCTGTCTGGGACTGAATGCTAAAGGGAACCTGCGAGCAGCCTGAAATTCTTGCTTGGTGACCACCTGCATCTACTTGTTGAGTGGAAGGTGGGAGAAATGCCACAATAAAGAGACAGGTTGAGTTTGGCCACTGACACCTGTGGACTTGGTTTAAATGGAAAAAGAGCAGAAGATGAGAGCGGGTTCACTGGTCTAAAGTTCATGACCTAGCATGAGGGGGCTAGGCTTGTTGAGTATTGGTGAGACCCCATGGTCTAAAGGAAAGGTGACCAATGGGCACCCTGAGGAGGCTGAGTGAGGCAGCCCACATTGAGTTAACCAGAACCCGAGCAGATGGAGATTTTTGAGTCTGTGAACTAGTGCATATTGTTGTTGACATTATGGATGGCCTGTCTGGATTTGACTTTGATTTTGGATGTAGACTTCACAAGGTTCCAACTGGAATAAAGACTCTTCATATCGAAAAATTTGATTGTCTTCTCAGAGAACTGGGTTGATGTAAGTGGGCAGTATATAAATTGGATAGTCAAAATTGGGGG
>NW_022103923.1:75266-83514 GCF_000313985.2 Echinops telfairi
GATTGTGTGTTGTTATGATGCACAAATGTCTCAGCAGAGTTGACAGACTAAGACTGCGTATAGATAAAGGCTTGGTGATACACCTGAAAATCACCTAATGAAATCCCTATATGTAGATCATCAAGTTCAGATTCATAAACAATTTGGGGGATGGCACAGGACCAATAAGTTTTTTATTCTGTTATGCATGGAGTCAAAATGAGTCAGGGGCTGCCTTGTTGACTGATGACATTATTACTGGAAACACAAAACAAATAAAGGTTAGTTCTTGTGCTCATGTTGCGTATAGTTAAGTAACAGGACACATAATAAAGAACCAAAAAAGGGAATATTTCTATAAAACTGAGATTGAGTGTTCACCAATTATCTATGTAATCTTTGCCTTTTATGGGACACTGTAACACAGCTCTGCTGGCATCTAGTGTTACAATGTATGTATTTTTGGACAATGGAATACAGGTGGAAGTGAAGTACATGTCCTCTAATAATGTCTCATTACATATCTAAATATACCTCTACACTTTCTTCCCTCATTCACTACTAGTCAGATGGCGAGGATCCAGAGGACTCTCATTGCCCCAAGAATAGAAGAAGCCTGGTTCCCTGAATGCCTGTGAGGAACAGAGTCTTCCATAGGCTACATGGAGTATAATTTGATCAGGAAATACACATTTATTGTGCTGAACCATTCAAATAATGATATTTTAATTCAACTGGCTTATTCAGATTATTTCATATTATGATTGGATGAGGATGGAAGAGAAATAAAAAAAACCTTTCTTCTATGGATAAATTGATTTCCTCTTACAGGTGAATATCTTTATTACTGGAATCAGAATTGCACCTCAGATTTGCAGCACTAAACTAGCTAGCTACAAAGATATCTATCCCTGACTACTTTTTAAATTTGAAAATGTAAATAACGTTCCTTATTTCTCACTTTAAGCTTATAATGGATTAAACATTTGTATGCATGAACTGCAAAGATTGCTTGTACTGGCTAGTATGTAAGTCTTTTTAATGTTGCTCACAAAGGTTTAGATTGTATGCTAAATCTCCCAGGATCTTCAGGCACCCTGCTATTGTGAACCTCTTTTATATAATACAGAAACACTCATTCCCAATGAATGTTTATGAGTATGGTGAATATTTGAAACTATATTCACTTGGGCAGAAAAAGCAAAATTTCATCAGTGAATTTTTTATCTAGGTTGGAACTATATATGCGTTATATCAGCCCCCACCAAATTAGTTTTAGATCCTTCCCATCACGAGCTCACTCTTTTTGGTAAAATCAATTTTGCTTTTATTTATGGTTTCATTTATCTTTACCAAGAACTGAAATATAATCATGGTAGTCACAATATTAAATAATATGGGAAGAGTGTATGTGAATACTGATCTCATAGTCGAGAAAACACGCTTGAAGCTTGTTGAGATGGCCATTCCAAAATGTTCATAAGCATTAGGTTTTAACTTTGCCAAAGTTATTATTCATCGTGGGGCACTCATCATAAATTGATGTTTAAAATAAAAAAAAGAGATGGCCTTGTATTTAGTAAATACAAAAAGTAAATACAAAATCTTATCCTCTTCAAAAGACCTTTCCACTGAGCTCAGTGTTCTTTGTAGTGTCGTAGGTATGATCACCTTATCATACGTCCATTTCTTTCTTTAAAACAGCCTTTCAGTTATACTCAGTATGGTGTAACTTTTGCTTAGGATGAAGTCTTTGAAGGCAATTGTCCCGTAAAAGTCTTCAAGATTTTACAGTTCCTTGTCAATACAATTAAAACAGTCATCTGCAGCATCGTATGGGGTGTTGGGGTCCAGCAGAGGTACATATTTTCCCAATTTTCCCACAACCTGGGGTGCAGATACCACATTGCTTAATCCATTTTCATGCCTTTCATCGGATGTGGAATCTGAAATTCTTGTATTTTTTCCCCTTAAAGTCAAGTTCTTGCTAAAGAATTTTGTTTGAATCTGTTTCCTTGGCCACTCTACTTCCATGCTTTACTTTTGGGGTAACCTGAACTACATTCGTCTGGTAGGACTGGCCAAAATTTGATTTCCAATCACTGCATGATTCATACTTTTTCACAGTGAGCTCTTTATCAATACCTGTGCATTTAAAGGAATCAAAAAATATGAAAAAGCTAGAAACTTCTTTGGAGTTGTTGTTTGAACTTGGAGGACGTGTGGACAAATACTGCACGTCATCCTGCTTCTCTGTCCACCAGTTGTCTGGGTGTGGCCGTGGACTCCGCTTGGGGAGTCTCAGGAGGGCCTTTGGAGGATGGTCTTTTAACAGCCCTATTGGTTTCTTCGTTCTTCTCTTACCATCCTGACAGTAATTCCAAGTGTCCTCATGCTGCACCTCAAGATCTTGCACTTCTAGAGGGTTTTGTAAAAGCTCTACAGGCAATGAATTTTCCACATTGGAGAAAGAATCCAAGGGATGGACCGTCAGACTGGCTTCCTTCATAGAAGCCTTATGTGCCAGCTGGGCTACTGAGAGTTTGGAAAAAAGGGTTGAGTTTTTGGGTGCCTTCTTTTGACAACTTTTTGGGACAGGTGTGCCTCTTTTGCGGTAAATTAAAGGGGGACGTTCCTCTTTAGGACCCCTAATGATCTTCTCAGAGCAAGATGGGCAAACTCTTCTGAAGTTGTCTGGCTCCTATTTTGAGAACACCAAACTCTGGCTATTTGGGGAGGTAGGAAACTTCAGCCTGTCCTAGGGTCTTGCCAAGTACTGGGAAGGTAGTCTCTCTTTATACCAGGCTTCGCTGTTCATGACTGAGGCTGTGGGTTCCAGATCAGGAAGCCCGGCTTCTGGTGATCCCATGTAGGGCAGGCTCCCTGTTGCCCATCAGTTTTTTTGTCCAGTGACAGTTTGGGTGCTGTGAAATCAAATGCCCACAGGTAGCTTGGATTCTCTGAGCAGGGCCCCCACAGGAACCACATGCACAATCCTGACGCTAGGGGCAACTTTCTTGGAACTCCTGCATACTCCCAACCCACAGCTCATTCTTTTTAATGGTAGTGCCCATTATATGTCACCACCACAGTCTAGTTATCCATTCACCTTGGACTGTTGGGTTGTTTTTAGTTTTGGAGTATTGAAAATAAAGTGTCTGTGAGCATTTTTTATCATGGCTCTTTGATTCATCATCTCAGATTAGTAGGAACTCTGATCTCTGCGCCTTCCTATGCCATGGCCTCATAATGCAATAGGAATGTGAGACAATCACTGGACTGCCTAATTTCTTTGAGTCAGGTTCAATTATGAATGAATCAGTAGTTCTAATGTACATGTCCTCAAAAATAAAAAATAAAAAGTTTAGTTAGTCATTTTATACATTTCACAGTGGTATTGACAGGTTAAAAGTGTCCTTGATTCTCTGAGAGGGAAAATAAAATAAAAGAAAGTCATTCTAATATTTTAAACTCTTCTGTTTAGCATAATGTACATGTCCCAATCATGGTCCAGTTCCTGATTCTGTAAGCCCACCTCCAGTGGTGATAAAGATCTGCCTCTAATCAGACTTCACTTACAATGTCCTTTGATCTACCTTCTCTGTCAACCAATGAATGCCAATATGTCCTTTTAGATGGCTTTCGTGGTCGAGATAATATGTTTTTGTCTTTGCTTTGTCTGTATCCTCTTTAATGCCTAATAAATGTTTTCTGCAAATGAAAACAATCACTAAGAACATTTAAAATGTAAATAAAAAAACAACTAATTGGATCTAAAAGGGTTATATAGATGTACAGAACACGCCATCTGCCCACAGAATCAAAACTATACTAATTTCTCTTAAGCACACATGGATTATTTTGCAGAATAGACTATATGCTATAACATGAAATAAATCTTAACAAATTTTAAAATATTGAAATCATACAAAATATCTTCTCTGTCAATAATTATATGAAGTTAGAAAACAACAGTGAAAATAAAGAAATTAAATAAATACATGGAAAGTCAATATATTACAAAAATTATTGGGTATTGTAAGAGTTCAAAGGTTGAATATTGAACATGTATATCGTCAAATGAAGATGGAACACAACATATCAAAATATTTGGACAAAGCAAAAGCAATACTCAGAGGAAAATTCATATCAGTAGTCCTTGGTAACCCAGTCCATATCCTATAGATTATGGGGAATTTAGAAATTTTTCTTTCAGGGCACACAACATCCTTCCTAGGTCACACCAGAAAAACTTAATGTGGAAACCCCACTGGACTGGAATTTACCTCAAACTCACCTATACTAATTAGACTTAATGCGAAGAAGCAGATGACTACTAGCCTATGGGCATGTAACTGGCAGACATTGGACTTTGGTTCAAATCTCTTGCCTTGAAGGTTCCCAGAATGGTGGCCTGGAATTACCATATACTTACTATATTAATGCCCTCTTTGTTTCATTATGGTATGCATTAATCTGTTAGGCATGGCTCTGCTACTATGAATGAATATTATTGGAAGATATGCCCTATCACCAACCCCACTGGGTAAAATGTGTCCACTCACTTAAGAGTGCAATTGGTACAAGACTACAGTTCATGTATTGCAGTTCATAGCTGGTTTCTATTCATATAGTTTCCCTTTCTCAACAATGTTTACAATTTTATACCATTGGCTAAATTAATGACACTATCAAAGTTTAGTGGTTACACATTGGACTGCTAAAAACACAAGGTCAGTAGTTCAAAACCAGTAATCAGTTTTGCAAAAGAAAGACGAGGCATTCTACACCTGTGAAGATTTTCAGGCTCAGACATTTACAGGGGACAGTTCTATCCTGTACTGTACGGTGGCTATGACTCATCATTGACTTAATAGCATTGGCAGTGATGCCTTAAGGGGCTCATTGATAATATTCTCTAACAAAATGACAATGATGTCTCTAAAGTGAACCAGAAGTATTTATAAATCATAGAAGACCAAATGAATTTTGATCTTGCATTTAATTCTTTGATGTCAACCTCATGAAGAAACCACTGAGGATATGGGTGCTATAGCGAAGTGTGGTGAAGAAACTTACATTATGCCTGGGTAGCAGAAAGATTAGGGTCTTGGGACTTTAAGTCTTGTTTTCAAACAAACAGCCATATAAGTGAAGCATCAATTAAACTCACATGGAAAAGCATACCAGCTAGTGTGATCCAAGGATTCTAAATAATATATTCCAAATACAAAGGAAGGAATGGCATCAGAGCTTATATTGTGAACACCTAATTTTCAGAAAGCTATTAATGACAGTGAAAACGCAAAATCTATTTGCTGAGTGTACCCATGGATTAACCTTCTGGTGAATCACCTCCAATCATAGTTGAGAGATGTGAGTAGCCATGCTATCAGGCAGGAAGCATTCTAGATCAATTATGGTAAACATAGTTAGGTCAAAATGTAACACCTTAACATGGGATCTCCCTTTTGACCCATTTTAAAGCTGTTTCCATTTTTTTAAAAATAAGGGGAGATACATGTGGATTAAACCTCTGGTGTGTCCCCTCTGACCATAGCAAAGGTTTGTGAATAGTGTTGCTAAGATACAAAATGCATTGGGTAATGGATTGTTACAGATGCAGCTAGGTTAAAAATCTAGCACCCTTTCATTTGATACCTTTTATGATCCATTTAAATTTGTTCTAATTTTAAATATTTTCTCCCTTCTTTTTTACTTAGTTTTTATCTGTTTTACTTGTTTTTCTTGTTAGTTTGTTTGTTCTTTAATGTGTTTCTGTATATGAAATATGTTTCCGTATATTTACCAGGATAGGTAAATCTATAGAGATAGTAACTGGATTAATGGTTCCTTGGGGTGTAGCATGGAGGTTGGGGAGAAATGCGGAGCTAATTATGAAGAATACAAGAATGAACAAACTGTTTTAACACTGATTGTGGTGATGATTGAGCAATTCTTCTTGATGTGATTGAACTGTAGAATTGTATATGAATTATATGCCAATAAAACTGTTGCAAAAAAGAAAGAAATCCCAAACCATTTACATAAAGCAACAACTCTGTCAAATAGCAACGGAAGAAAAAAAGAAGCTAAAAAATACTAGGAAATGAAAAGTAATAATATCCAGAACAAAGTCAAGAATATAGAAAAAACATAGAAGACATCCACATACTAGAAGCTGGTTCTATGAAAGGAACAGTAAAATAGACAAAACACTGACTAACAACAACAATAACATGACCATAAGATACTATATTTAAATCAAGGATTTAAGTATAACTGATTACTGATTTATAAATGTTCTCCAGAAAATTTGAAAATTTGGATTCAATGGACAAATTCTTAGAACAAATACTACCCACCCAAACTAATACAAAGGGGAGGTGGAAAATTTCAAACAACCCATTACAAAAGAAGCTATTGAAGTTGCCATCAACAAACTTGGAACCACCTGGGACCTCAGGACCCCATTGTTGGGGACACCAATGTCAATTGCATAACATCGTACACAAAGATAAATTCTATGTCATACTTTGGTTTGTCACAAGTTGGGTCTTAAAAACTTCTCAGTGGTCATCTAAAGTGCAACTACTGGTCTCATGCTGTCCAGAAAAAAGAACAGTGAGATAATCAAAGGAAAATGGAAACAATGTATTAATGGGCCTTGTGAACATCAGTTGCCTATATGGGTCCTGGCTACTACTACCCACTGCTCTGGAAGGGATCTTATTTTAAGGCCTAGTTAAGAATGTGAGGAAACTGTGGAACAAATTCAAAATCATTTAAAAAAAACACAAATGGGCTTACTGATAACAGAGACTAGCTGAACCACTGAGACTATGGCCCTTATTCACCCTTCAGGTCTGGAAATGACCCCTCCACCCCTACCCTGGAACTCAATTTTTAGCCAAAGAATAGACATGTCTATAAGCGGAATGATAGCACTAGTGAAATACATACAGTTTAGAATAATTTGTCAAGATTACACAGGTCAGTATATACTTAAGGACAAAATTCAGAGGAATTACAAAACTTTGGAAACAGGAAGCACAAGGAGAAAGTAAGATAGATAAATGATGTTGCATTGTAGGGTCGGCAATCAATGAAAGTGAATTAACATGCGCATGAAATATTGAATGGAATTGATCTGTCTGTAGGCCTTCAGCCAATCTACAATAAAACATCCATTTAAAATTATAGACAACATACTTAAGAAATGTATATTAAAAAAAATACACCGTGACCAAGTGGGATTCACACCAAGACTATAAGTTTGCCTCAACTTTACAAAACCAATCAATGTAATCCACCACACACATAAAACAAAAGAGCCATAATTACATCAAGTGATACAGAAAATCTTTGATAAAGTTTAATTTCCTTGCTGATAAAAATTGTCAGCAGAATAGGTATAAAAGGGATGTTCTCAACATAATTAAGGTAATATATTCAAAACCATCAGCCAAAATTATCAACAGAGAAAGGTTGAAGGTCTTTCTGTTGGGAGTGGGAGTGAAAGGAAGATGCCATTGTATAACTCTTATTCCATATTGTATTCGAAGCTCTATGCAGAGAAATAACTTGAGGAAGAGAAACTAAAAATAGCTAAATCAAAAAGTCGGAAGTAAAATTTTCTCTATTTTCAGATGACAAGATTCTATACCTAGAAGACCATAAATATTCCACAAGAAAACTGGTGAAACGAATAGAATCATCTAACAGCATTGTAGGATATATCTATACAGAACAATAAACTTGGTTTCTCTACAAGAGAAAATTAAATTAGGGAAAAAAATTTCATTTATAATAACCCCCAAATCAACAAAATACCTAGAAATTAATCTAACCAGGGATATAAAAGATTATAGATAGTTGAACATAAAATATGCAGTACAAGCACTATATTCATTAAATATACTCAGCCAAAATCTATTTCTCAATCAATATTAATTTTTCTTGTATTCTTCATTTTTAAGGGTACCAATGAAATTTATAATTTTAAAATTATTTTATAATGATACCAATAAAGTCCTAGTCAGATAATTCCAACATATGATTAATCTTGGAGTGGATGCCAGTTAAATATTATTTCTCTTTCAAGTTGTCTTTCCCAAGTTTTTTGTATAAAAGTTAATTTTATTGCATTTGATTTTATGAGATTTTAACGTGTTTAAAGGTACACATTTGCACACACACACACAAAGTAGTCACTATGTTAGTCCCAAATTCTGTGTGTATACTTGCAATATCATTTTGATTTTCTGAG
>NW_022103923.1:84219-85993 GCF_000313985.2 Echinops telfairi
TTCAAATTGGAAAAAGTGAAATAAAATTATCTCTGTTTTCAGATAGCATGATCTTAGGCATGGAAAATACAGATAATATCTATCCACATAAAAGTGAATACAGTTCATGTGACTATTATTCAAATTTATATATTAAAATAAGTTAATGATGAACTAAAGAATTCTAACAACTTCTTCAATACACAGAGTCACTAGTCCAAAAAGAACTAGTGGATATATAGCCATTTCAAGAGACAGAATACAATGAAGAACATATGGGATTTAAGGGAGAATTCCAAGCTGTACTGAAGGCATAAGCAAAAAAACAAGGGTCCTGGAATTGACAAAATATTAATTGGAAATGTTTCAACCAGCTGTTGAAGCACTAGAAACCCTCATTCATCCATGCTAAGAAATTCGGACGACAGCTACTTGGGAAGCTGACTGAAAGAGATTCATATTTCTGCCCATTTCAAATAAATGTAAACTACCTGATTATATACATTATTGACCATTATCATTGATAACACGCAGAAGTAAAATTTTTCTGGAGATAATTCAACAGTTTCAGCAGTACATCACCAGGGAGCTTTCAGAAATCCAAGCCAGATTTAGAAGAGGATATGGTCAAGGTCTATCACTTCTGAAGTCTGATGGATTTTTGATCAAAGCAGAGAATACCAAAAAGAGGTTGACTTTTGTTTCACTGAATATTCAAAGACCTTTGACTAGGTAGATCATAACAAACTATGGAAATTATTAAGAAGAATATAAAATAGGGACCACTTCATTGTGCTCATGTGAAATCTGTACAAGGATGAGAAGAAGCAAGGATGGCAAGATTGTGTCTCACAAATTTTGACCATGTTATGTACAACAGACTGCCCCTCCCCCCAGAGGAATTTATTTGAGAGGATGGCACTGAAACTGCAGCTAGGGGAGAGAGCCATGTCTGATCAGAGCAAATGGGAGCACTTAGAGGGAGGAAGAGAGAGTGGAGCACATCCTGACCCACCAGGGCTGGAGGACGACATCCCCGCTCTGAACAGCCAATGGACAGAGTGGACATGCCGTCACTTGATGGCTCCGGGCTCTAAGGGGACAACACTGGAGACTCAGTGTCTGGACTGGCCTAGACTGACCCTGAGACACTGAGGCAAACCACAAAAAGCGGGCGACAGAGCAACCATGGGAGCAGAGCAGGGAGCCCCTGAGGGAGTACAAAGGACAGACTCTGGGGCCAGAGCATGGTACCCCGTCGGACCTGACTGAAGGACACACCTAGAGATAAAAAAATCAGACCTTGATATATTTACAGGTTTTTCTTTCTGTTTAAATTTTTTTTTCTTTTAATTAATTTATTCTTCTCTGGGTAATTGGTTTCTGTTTTTGTGGTCATTGCTGTGTTCTCACTAATAGCATATCTTGCTATGGCTTGTTTTTTATGCATATTATTATCTCTACAGATCTATCTAGATAAGATAGACTGGATGAATAGTCTGGAGGAGAAAACAACAGGACCGATGGTTGGGGGGGGGAGACACAGGAGAGTGGGAGGCGGGGGTAAGGAGGTGGTGCTGACTGACCCAGGGACAGGGGAGCAACAAGTTATCCAAAATCAGTGGAAAGGAGGGTGTCAGAGGCCTGGTAGGGATTCAGCAAGGGCAATGTAACTGAGAGAAATTACTGAAACCCAAACGAAGGCTGAGCATGATAGTGGGACAAGAGGAAAGTAAAAGGAAATAGAGGAAAGAACTAGGTGACAAAGGGTATTTATAGAGGTTTTAAGACTGGA
>NW_022103923.1:87018-90536 GCF_000313985.2 Echinops telfairi
GGTGGGGGCAGAAAGAGGGAACCGATTAAAAGGATCTACATATAACCTCCTTTCTGGGGGACAGACAACAGAAAAGTGGGTGAAGGGAGATGTTGGGCAGGGTAAGATATAACAAAATAATAATAATTTATAAATTATCAAGGGTTCATGAGGGAGCGGGGAGCTGGGGGGCAGGGGAAAAAAAAGAGGAGCTGATACCAAGGGCTCAAGTACAAAGCATATGTTTTGAGAATGACGATGGCAACAAATGTACAAATGTGCTTGACACAATGGATGGATGTATGGATTGAGACAAGCATTGTAGGAGCCCCCAATAAAATGATTTTTTAAAAAGAATAGAAGGAAAGCTTATTAAAAACCTGAATATATATGTGACACAAACTTGCTTGCTGAAATTGAGGAGAACTTGAAACATTTGCTGATGAAGTTCAAGGAATGCAACCTATGGTATGGATGGCAATTCAATGTAAAGAAAGCCCAAATGCCCCCAATTGGAACAATAAGCAGTTTTCTGATAAAAAGAAAAGTTTGACGTCGACTGTTTAATCTCGCTTGGATTCACAATAAATTCTCATGGAATCCACTGTCAAGAAATCAAATGATGCATTTCATTGGGCAAATCTTCTGCCCAAGACATATTTAAATTGTTGAAGAGCAAGGATGTCATTTTGAACACTAAGGTGCGCCTGATCCAAGCATATATGGTATGCTTGTCTATATGGTGCCATCATCATTTTCTAAACATTTTCTTTCTATATGAGTCCTTGGTATCAGTTCTTTTCCCCCCCTACTTCTCCACCCCCCTACCCTCATGACCCCTTGATAAATTATAAATTATTATTATTTTCATATCTTTCATGGACCACTGTCTCCCTTCACCTACATTTCTTTTGTTCGTCCCCCTGGGGAGGGGTGTTGGTTATGTGCTGATCATTGTGATTGGTTCCCCCTTCTTCCCCTCCTCCCCACACCTTACCCCTACCCTCCTGGAATTGCTACTCTCACTTTTGTTCCTGAGGGGTTATCTGACCTGGATTCTGTGTGTCATGAGCTCTTATTTGTAACAGTGTACATGTTCCAGTGTAGCAAGAACTGAGAGGCAGAACTGGGGATTCTTAAATTATACTATTTCACAGTCCTATTTGGGAAATAATTTTTTATAATTGCTTTACTACTGTCATCAAATTATGTGATATTGTATATATATAATTACATATTAGGCATAGGCAGCTTGCTATTAATTAAAAGATAAATTTTGCTCTTATTTTTTATTTTGACTAGTTACTGAATTCTCCTTAAAATCTGTGAATCCAAATGAAATATGGATTCTAGAGAAGTGATGGTCTAGAAGATTAACCAACTCTCCATTTCCATTGTGAAGTGCTGAATTTCTTGGCCCTTAAACACTTGTACGAAATCATTTCCGTGGGAATATTTAACAAACAGCCTATTTTAGTTTTTCTCTTTTCTCCTCAAACCTAGCTACACATGAATGGGCTGAACTTAAGACAGGAGACAAAGGAGATTGCATTCCTCTAACGCCACTTTATTTTCCTATGTTTTTGGTGGAAAAGGTGTTCACACCCCTCAGAACACCTTTGAGAGATCTGTCCAGTAGCACTGTAATAATTTGGGGAGCAGTGTCTACCTTGGTGACCCACCTACTGATTCCACAATAAAAACTTTTTTCTAAGGACTGTTGCCAATTGGAGGAGGGATTGTTACAGTGGATTTTCCCTGAGGAGTTCTTATTGTTATCAGAGTCTCCGTCTGTGCGTACAGCCTCTAATAAAGATATCTGCTTCATAGAACACAGCAGCCTCTATCCACAATCCTCAGCATCTACTGTAAGGGGGAAGAGACAGACCAAAATTAATCCTGGGCAAGCATCTACTGTTTGTTACAAAGGCCTCAGCTATGGAATTCACAGGGAGGCATGTAGATAGATGTCAATGGGAGCCAACTCCTCTCAGGGACCTTCTGTAGCAATTTACAACACCCTTCCAACCAACAACTACCAATTGGGAAAGTATTGTTTTCAAGTCAGTTCCCCATGCATATCTGCGTATTGTTAGAATCTGATTCCCACCCTTGGTAGATCAATGGCTGTGAGCCGAGTCTCTAATCAAACCTCTTCTTTCATAACAACTAGCTGCCTCAGTCAGCAGGCCTCAGTGTCAACCAGAAGTGGAGGAGCAGCCTAATCAAAATTGACCCCCAGGGAGGTTTGTCCAGTTGATTTCAGAGGCTGAGTTACAGCATACACAGGGAAGCAAGTATTGTACTGACTAAGGGTGCAGACTCCAAACCAAGGCCCTTCTGTAGCAATTCACGGCAGGCTTGCAGGTCATAGTTACTGGGTGGGGTACAGGTTGTCATTCTCCAAATGGACCCCCAGAGATGTCTCCCTTGTTCCCAACTGGGCTCCGCTTGTAGTATGTTCCCTGTGGGTACAGCCTCCACTAAAGATCCCTGCTTCCTAGCACACATCAGCTTCCATCAGCAGGTCTCAGCATCCACCAAAAGAGTAAGCAGACAGACTTAGATTGAGTTCTCGAGAGGTCTGTTCTGTTGATTTCAAAAGCCTGGGCTACAGGGTGCACAGGGAGCCCAGTATAAAAGTGTGGCCTGTGAGTGAGAAGATACTCCATTGAATGGCCTTCTGTAGCAATTCACAAAAGGCTTATTATCAACCGTATCTGGCTGAGAAGTTGAGGGCAAATGGATTCCAGGGAAGGAAGTAGGCCTTGTTGATTTTAGAAAGGTTTGGTGTACAGTCTCTTTGTGCAGGCAGGGATTATGTTATTTAAGATGTAGCCAGCAGCCCATATGAAAAGTTCCTGGGTAGTTCCATGAGTTAAGGCCTGGGCTTCTGACTGCATGGTCACCAATTGCTGGGTTATATGGTAGCTCCATTTCCACTTGCTTGGTAGAATTCTCCTGTGAAGCTGTCTGTGGGGGGGGGAGTGGTTATTTGGTATTTCCTTGATAAACTTGTCTATTTCACCTACTGCTATGGGTCTCTTGAGGTTCTTGACATCCATCTGGGAGAGTCATGGGAGGTATTATTTTTCCAAGTATTTGTCCATGTCTTCCAAGTTGTTAAGACCCACTTTCAGTAAGCATGATTGTGTTATCTGGAAATCACAGTTTGTTCATAAGCCTTTCTCCCATCCTGATGCCATATTATACTTCATATAACCCAATTTCTCTGATTATTTGTTCAGCATACAGATTGAATAAGTACAGTGAAAGAATACAACCCTGACATAAACCTTTCCTGATTTTTAATGCTTGCATAGTTCTCCACCCATTACATCATGAGTTTCTCAAGAGTACATGTCGTATCTTGTTGATCTCTCTGTTATCAATTCTAAACATAATAATTCATAGCAGGTGCCATGTTTGTTGATGGAGTTAATATAACACAGAATTATTTAAATTTGAAATGCTTGTTTTAGGCAGTTGGTCCAGCTAATAGATAGTACTAATAGCCCCTCCTTTAAAAAATGTCTAAA
>NW_022103923.1:90636-91663 GCF_000313985.2 Echinops telfairi
ATTTTGGTGATCAATAAACACCTCTTGCGGATACTTTATTACCTGAGTCTCAGATGTCACCTGGTTAGGTTAAATTGTTGTCTTGACATTTTCCTGGATTGACACCAATGTCATTGAAGAGCAGAATAGGATACTATTTTCTGACTTGTTGACAAAAAGTACGTTATTTAAATGCTCTGGACTGGTAGTTTCATGTGACATGAAGTTAAACTATCAGGCTAATATGTGTATGTAGCTATGGCAGATGTAAACTTTTTCTCAGAAATGATTTGAGAAAAGGAATAACACAGAATTTCACAAAACAATGCAAAAGCTTCTCTTACAAGATCAAGTTAAGATGAACAATTACTCTCATTTCTTATTTTGCTTAGCTGATGTTAACATAACATTCCAATTATCTGTTGGCAAATTCATTGGAAGAAACAAATTGCTCAATTATCCAAAAGTATTAGTACCAGAAAATAGATATTATAAACTGCACTGTAAGATCATTTTTCTGCTTAATTGTTGGAATATTATGTTTGAATTACTGAAATGTAACATGCTTGTTTCTCATAATTGTTAGAACTTTGGCAATAATAATAATTCTTTTGATTTGTATCTGTGTCTATTTTGACAGAATGTCATGAAGGGAACACCTTGCTGGATGACATAGGCATTTTTCTCTTGGGAACTACCCACATCATTTGCACTTTTATAAAGTTTAATTACACTTTCCTTTAAAGGCTTACTATTTAAAATTTATTGTCAGGAATAGGTTTTCTTTTTTAACATTAGCTCTATATTTTAAGAATTATAGTAACAATCTGAAGAACATTATAGAATGGGATTATTCAACTCAATCTATTTGAATGTTTCCTTTGTCCAACATATGCATGTTTTTATTATATGTTAATAACATCCCACTATTTTCTGGTTGTCCAAAAAAAATAAACAATCAGTAAATTATTTCACGTCTTTAAAAAATGGATTAGTTACTTTAAAAAGTGGGGACAAAATGGGATTTCCACCTTCTTAAAAAAGATTT
>NW_022103923.1:92108-98154 GCF_000313985.2 Echinops telfairi
AGCAAGGCTTCATTGACTACCTTGCTGCTCTCCTCTTGGGCTACTCCTTCACCACCCTTTAACCCTAGCTGACATTACTTTTGGGTATCTGGGGTGTGAATAGGGCTCTTGCCAGATGCTTGCAGACCACAGGGCACTGAGAGCTTTCTCAAAGCTGGCTTGTTTGTCTACTACCGCTCTGACCGCCACCTGAAATACTGGTAGAATTTTCTACATATGAAATCCAGGAAAGACAGTAACCAGAATAGTAATTACCTAGATGTGTGGCAAGGGAGGTTGATGGGAAATTTGGCGCTAACCCCAGTGAATACAAGAAAGAAGAACGTATTCTGAATTGGACCGTGGTGGTGTTTGCAAAACACTTTTTAATATGTGTGAACTTTTAAATTGTATGATATGTGAAATATATGCCAATAAAACTTTTTTAAAAATAAGGAAGAATAGTGTCTGGGATCTTAAAGGCATCAATTTAAATGAGGTGCCAAATAAAGCTGCAGAAAAAAAGCAAACCTGCTTCTATGACCCAATGATTTGGAACAGTGAAAACAAAAGGCGGAGGAGGGAATTGCATTTGAGCAGAAGGTTATGGATGACAGTGAAAGGCCAAAATTGAACAGGGATGGGAACAGACAGGGTACAATGGAAAGTGGATTGCTGCAAATAGAGTTAGGTTTAAATTCAAAACCTAAGCATTTGCTTTATATTTTTATCTATTTTCAATTTGTTCTAGTTTTTATGACGTTCTGCTTTCTTCTGAAATGAGGTTTATGTGTGTGTGTTTTATTTACTGTTATTGCTATTTTCATCTCTTTCTTTTTATATGATTTCCTTTATATGTAATGCAGGATAAGCGATCTTATAAATATAATAACTGAACTAATGCTTTCTTGAGGTGATGACAGGTGAGGTTTGTGGGGCAGGGGTTGTTAATAGCAATAGATAAAAAAATGAATAAAATGTTCTAAGGTTAACTGTTGTGATTACTGCACAAGTCTTGTTGATGTATTTGAACCATTGAATTATATGATATGTTAATATGATAATAACAGTTTAAAAAAGATAGACGTGTGTCTAATAGGTCACCTAATCTTGAAAATCCCAAGGTGTATTTGTACACTTGCCACGTGGGGAAAGTAAGATTCAGAATCAATTCAATGGAAAATAACAAAACAATATTAAAGACCATAATTGATATGTCAAGGAATGTTTTAAACCATCATATTTAAACTGTCAGAACAATGTGCAATTAAGATTTCAGAAGCACACCGAGGATGAATACCAAATAGTAGCCCATGTACTCTCAAATGACTTGGAAAACGTTAGAGATACTTGGCTTCATTCCTCAACCAGGCTCCATGGAACTGCGTGCTACCACAAACAACTTTGGGCCCGCCCACATGCCCACACCTGCCAATAATGAATGGAACCCACATCCGGGTCCCAATCACTTCCTTTAAATGAACTTCACATCCGGGTCCTAAAGCAGCCCGCGGTACCCTTTCTGAATTCAACGTCTGTGTCAGAACTCTCGCTTGGCAAGGCAGCGAGGACTCTGTTAAATACAGCCTGCCTCTTCCAAAGCTCCATCATCCACCGGGTCATGGCATCGGCGTCTTTACCTGAGGCGTGCCAGGACTACCAGAAGGAATGTGAGGCTGCCATCAACCAGCAAATCAGTCTCGAGCTTCGCGCCTCATACACTTACCTCTCCATGGCCTGTCACTTCAACCGCGAAGACGTGGCCTTGAAGAATTTCGGTGCCTACTTTATGCGGCTGTCAAACGAGGGCCTTGACTATGTGGAGTCGCTGATGCAGCTGCAGAAGCAGCGCAAGGGTCGCATCCAGCTGGGTGACATCGCGAAACCTGATGTGGACGACTGGTGCAGCCCAATATTCGCCATGGAGTACACCTTTAACCTGCAGCAGAACATCAACCTGAGCCTCCTGGACCTGCACTGGGCCGCCACCGAGCAGGATGACAAGCAGCTGTGTGACTTCCTGGAGATCCGCCTCCTGCAGCAGCAAGCCAAGACTATCAACGAGCTCGGCAACCACCTGATCCAACTGCGCCTTCTGCGGGACCAGGACTTCTGCCTGGCTGAGTACCGCTTTAACAAGCTCAATCTTGATGACGGCAACACGGAGAGCTGCCCCATGGACACAGAGTGACTCTTGTGTTCTAGTATCACTCAGGCGTCCTGCAGTTACAACCAGATCACTTCTCTTTCTTTTCTCATCCAAGTTTGCCGTTCCTTCCAATAAAGTGACTTGGTTTCAAACGTTAAATAAATAAAGGTCTCCTGTGTCATTCTTTTGTGTGAAACACTCCCTCCTTTAAAAAAAAACAACATGCAAAAATCCCCATACAGGTATCCAGGAATCTCATCAGCCAGCCAGCTCTGTCCTTATGCAGCTTGGATGTACCCGGATGGAGGGAGAGAAAAGGTATGTGAGGAAAGCCTGGCAAATGCAAAATGAATCTTCCCTTATAACTAAGTAGGAGTGTGGGGGGCAGGGGTCAAGGCCTATCTGAGTGACAGAGCAAGCATGTGAGTAGTAAAAGTATAAACTTATCCATTGGAATTCATGACAGTTGTGGCTTGGGGGTGGAAGCGTGAAAAGGAATGCAATTGGGAGACATTAAAACAGTTTTTTATTTCAGCCTAAAATATTTACCTTATTAAACTATGTAATTGTTACCATTTGTGTGGTTCTGGGTGAAAGACTCAGGAGGTTCCAGAAGTGGACATGGCAGAATACCTGTTTGATGAAATTATTCTAGACAAGGGAGCTTCACTATAGCCAAACAATGATTCCTGTGCTCATGAGTGCCAGGCAAGCAAGCTGCAGTTACAACACCTTCACGATTTTTCCTTCCCTTCTATGGCTACCATGTATCCAATTAAATGAGGTGGTACCAGACTTAAAGAAATTAAGGTCTCTGGGTATTTCTTGTTTATGCAACATAAACTACTGTTAAGAGCAGGCTAAATCCCATGCATATATTATGTGGTCTTGCCGTGAGGATCATTCCTTGAAGTGGATAAGAAGTTTGCTCAAATCAGCAGCCAATTTCACTGAGATCTGGACAGAGTGAGTATGGGGGTGGGGGTGGAGGTGTGCTTCTGAAAGATCTATAATACAGGCCAAGGGCTGTAACACGTTAGCATTACTAGTGCAGGAAATGGCTCACCAGAACAGTCCAACAGGAGCCTGGCCGCAAAGTAGGTGTAACAGCACAAAGGTGCTGGTAGGAAAACAGAGAAGAAACGAAGAAGGCTGCTACCTTGGCCATAAATAGAACCAGGTAGCAGCAGAGAGGTCCACGGAGTGGAGGTCAATGGCAAAGAGGTCAATCTAAGTGATGTCATATGTTGTTTGTCCTTTGGTGATTGTCTTAGTACACTCAGCATAATGTCCTGAAAGTTCATCTATAGTCCGAGTTGTAATATAGATCCATTGTTAGAGTATAATGCCCATCATTATTTCATTTTGTGTGTATCATAGCTTGCTTATACATTTTTCCTGTGATGGCGTTTAGGTTGGTTTCACCATTCTGCTATTGTGAATAATGCTGGGATGAACATGGGTGTGCATCTATCTATTTCCATCAGATTTTTTGCACTGGCTATATATCAAGGAGAAGAATTGCTAGGTCATATGGTATTTATATTTCCAACATTATAAGGAAGCATTGTACCGCTTCCCAGGGTTGTTGCACCCATTTTCAGTCTGACCAGTAGTGTATGAGGCTTTCAGTCCCTCCATACCTTCAATACCAGGCAGGTTGTTATTGTATGGTCTTTAGACATTTGCTGTTACAGATGAGGTGAAATGACACTTTATGATGAATTTGAGTTGCATCTCTTAAATGACTAATGTGTATGAGTAACTATTCATATGCTTGTTGGTGAGGTGAATGTTTTCTTTCTTTGTTTCAAGTACCAATACGTGTTCATCTATTCACTGTATTTTCTCATGGAAAAGAGAGGACGAGGCAATAAGAATCAGCCTATGTTACAAAGTGATACAAAGGAAAGGATGTCAAGATATAGAAAAATCAATCATCCTACACACTCCAGTGATGGGAAGAGTCATCAATGCCCAATAGGGCTCAGCCTCCCACAGTTCAAGAATGAGGGGAAGGGATCAGGGAAAGAACAGATAAGTATCCCCTTTCCTACCTTCGCTCCCTTCCCATAAATTCAGGATTTTGCATAAAATTTTGGTTTCTAACAGTAAACATGGAGTTACATTTATCCATCTCCTATTAAAAGAAGCATGTGCCTACTTTGGCATAAGTTTCCTGCACCTGCTAAAAGGTCCTCAGTGATTTAGAAATACATTCATAGTCACTTTCTTGGTCTCCCATCCTTGTTTTCTGCTTGGAAGCCCCCTGATGCATCTCTCTACCCTATGAGCCCATCATTGGAGAACAGCTCTGGTCTAACAACAAGTAAGAACTGGTCTTGACTCAGAAGGTAGGGAATGAAGGGTGAACTGTTCCTAGCCTCTTCAGTTTGTTTTTTAAGACAATGTATGAAGTTGTGAAGACATCTGCAAAATTAAATATGTAGGCTTAGAAAGTGGTGGTAGGAGTGGAAGGCATTTCATTTCCCATCAAGACCATTTTCTCCCTAAAATAAACCAAATGTTCAGTGGTACTTTGCTTCAGGATACTTTCTCTTCATTTGTGAATTAGAAGAATATTATTGGGCTAAAGTACCCCCAAAGTGTATATACTATATGGAGAAAAACAAACGTAGTGACATTTTGAAAGGACTTGATGAAAAGAAAAGTAAGGCCATTTATTGAACAAGGATTAGAATGAATTTCCATCACCACATTTAACTCATCGTCAAATTAAAATGCATTTCACCCCCAGAAATGGTTGATGGAATAACAGTACAACACTGAGTTCATAGTACCACCAGCTCTCCATTATATGATGTAAAACAAACCAAACTCATTGCCTTAGTGCGGATGTCAAATCATGCTACTCTGTGTGGATTTCTGAGCCTGTAACTATTTATGGGACTACTCTGAGCTGCTGGTGTTTGCAAACTGCCGGCTGTACAGATCAGTGTCCACATCTTAACCACTACTTACCCACCCACCATCGAAGAAAATGAAAGAAAATGTACTGCTATCAAGTTTATGTGGTCTCATAGGGATATCCCTATGGATTTCTATGTCTAACTACCTGTTTACAGAAGTAGAAAGCTCTGTTTTTCTTGGCCTGAGTAGCTGGTGGTTTCAAACTGCAATCCATGCACTTCGCAATACTCTGCATAACCACTACACCAACAGGGCTCCTAACCACTACATACTCAATGGAATTTGTGAGTTTGTTCTATGAAGGTTTCCAACACCTGGAATATGCTTTACTTGGGAGTACAGATAAGTGTATATCCCAAGGAAAACACCTTTGATTTCTCTCTTGCGTCCAGGAGAGTGAGGGGCCCAGTTCACGTTGGAAGAATTTATTAAGTCCAATTGGCTAGCATTTCTCAACCTCAGTAGCCAAATTGTGCCTTAATGTGAACAATCTGAACGGAGGCTTCAAAGACCAGTGGTAAGTGGGATTGACAATATTAACGAGTCCAGAGAGTCCTAGAGATTTCTTTCAGATGATTTCTTCAATGATTGTTATTTTCAATAAACCACCCAGGCTGCACTAACATACGCAGAATAAAATCAGCAAAGTCGGCATTCATTACTAGAGGCAAATAACTATGATGGATCTGTTTTTAAAGTGCCTGTGATGTCCTGGTAAGTTTAATTTGAGTTGTATATGCAGTATTTATGATTAAGAACAAAAATGAAACTGGATGCCTCTGTAGAGGATTCCTTAAGGAATTCAGTGGCTTGGCAGCAAACCCTCCAAAGCTTTTGTAACAAGAAGTGCGAGTGACTGCATCATGCGGAATGAAGTCATTAAAAGCCCACATGGAAGAGGCACACCAGCCTGTGTGATCACGAGGTGTCGATGGGATCAGGTATCAGGCATCTAAGACCCAGAATAAAACCATACCCAAGGTGAAT